>NC_058152.1:12563227-12872715 GCF_011075055.1 Mangifera indica | reverse complement strand
ATTTTGCAATAACATAATCCTCTAGGTATGTAGAGTGCACTTCATCTGCAATTCAAGGTTTGACACTCTTCAGAAAGTTTACATCCTGAGCATCGAAGGAAGGAAATAGATAGGTCCATGTTAAATGCAATTCGTTACATCGAAGACACACAAAAGCCTGATGGTTCATGGTAAGGTTTTTAGAATCAATTACACCCTTTGGAAATTTATACTCAACCGACAATAGTTACATTTTGTGGTTTAACTTAACTAGGTATGGTTTCTGGGGAATTTGCTACACCTACGCGACCTGGTTTGCAGTAGTGGGACTGGCAGCCTGTGGAAAAAACTACAGCAACAGTCCTGTGTTGCGCAAAGCATGTGAATTTTTATTATCAAAGCAATTACCTTTGGTGGATGGGGCGAGAGTTATCTTTCCAGGCCAAAATGAGGTAACATCAAAATCTATCAATTCCGTAACTTACAACAGAAGCTACGATCGTGTTGTGTAAGTGTAGCAATACTTTTTCCTATATGTAGGTTTATACAAATCTAGAAGGTAACCGAGCAAATTTAGTGCAAACAGCGTGGGCTTTGTTGGCTCTAATTGGTGCAGGACAGGTTAGTTTATACTAATCTTACACAAACATCACGTAATGATACTGATCATGATGTTGTCTTTGACAATGGCTATAACTTGATGGGAAATGTTATATTTAATTAGGATGAAGTAGATCCAGTGCCATCCATCGCGGAATAAGGTTGTTGATCAATTCACAGATGGAAGATGGAGACTTCCCCAACAGGAAAATTACAGGGCTTTATGAAGAACTGTACACTAAATTACTCTTCATATCGAAACATCTTTCCTATATGGGCCCTTGGAGAATATGAAGTTGTGTTAATTTTGTGTAAATACTATAAAATAAAAGTTTGAGATGAAACTAATGGTCACAACATTCACACCGGTGAAGAAAGATGAATATAGAAACCACAATATACCAGTTTGTTAGAAGATGTAAAATATCAGTGAAGTAGTGTGCAAAAATAATAAGAAATGTCAGAGTGGTAGTACTGTGCTGTAATAGGTAAGTTTTTATGTCAAATATTGTAAGGCCCGCAATTAAGCAACGTATCGAAGGAGGCAGCGGAAGGATAAAGTGAAGGGTTTACAAGAAACAGACAAAGCAAAAGATGCAGATAAGGCATTTAGTAGCTGATGAATAAGGCAAGAGGGTAGCTGTGGAATAAGACAGCTAGCTGATTTAATGTGGAATAAGGCAAGAGGCGGCCGTTCAACAAGGCAGGAAATTTACTAAGAAGACTGGAGGAGTTAAAAATTAGTGAATAAGATGAGTGATTTTATCTATTTCAGCAGTGAGAAAATAAAAGAATGGCAATCAGTTGTTGATTAAGTTCAGTGTAGGGCAGAGAAGCTCTGTAGGCATTATAAAAAACAGCTGCAGCACCTAGTTAATGACATCAATGTTTGTAATTACAGTTCCTTCAATAACAGTTGTTGATATGCCAACTTTATGACTGTTGATAGACTAACCAAATATGCCAACTTTATGGGACTAAGTCACCCTTTTTAAGTTCAAAAAGTGGCCCAAGTGTCCCACACTTTGTCTACAAACTACATGTACTGTCTAATACCATAACTGTGAGACATGTATGATGTTCATCAATAGATTTTGGCAGGAATCATTTCAATTACAAAGGGTTGGGTTACATCCCCAAATTGATGGTCAAGTTGAAGTGATTAATTGATGATTGAAAGAGTGGGATTTAAAATGCGTGATTAGCGATCTTCCCTTGTCCTAGCTCCATTGGTGTGAATTTGAGTACAATTGCAACAACCACACCACTATCAACATGTCTTCTTTTGAAGCCTATATAGGGATGACAACATGGAGGGGTGGGGAGGAGATCTCAATCCTCATCTCCGTCCCTATAAGGAATATCAATCATCGTTCTTATTATGGAGATGGCAAAGATTCCTCATTCTCTCCTGTGAAGAAAAATCTTATCCCCATCCCCTCCCTATTCTTTAAAAAAAAAATCATTTTCCCATACTAATGGGGAAAAACTCTTTTATATACCTTCTAAACACAATATAAATATATTAAATAGCAAAATTGAGTAAAATTAAAACCAATACACTATTTCAAATATCACAAATATCATATATTAATTATTTTAATATGTACAATAAAAACTTATATAAATTTGAAAAACATAAATAATTTAAAACTATAAAAGATATGTTAGTATTTTAAGTAAATATTTAATATAAAATAACGAGGATGGGAGCAAAGTGGAGAAGGGACACATGTATCCTTGTCCTTAACTCGTCCCCAATTACAAAAACTTTTTTTTATCTCTATCCCCATCGTTGTCCTATTTTTATGTTTATTGAAGAATCTCTTCTCGTTAGGGTCGAAACCCCTAAATTACCATCTCTACCCTTAATCACTCCACATATCATACTTTCCTAAGGATTCTAGGATAAAGTCAATGGGCATCATGTTAAGAATGAGAAAAAGTACTTAACATATTCTCAAGCACAATCTAAAAGGACCCAACATAAATAAACATAATAGTTGATTGAAGAAAGACTGATCGACAATTCCAAATAAGAGTTGGGCTTATATGAAATTATAATCATACAAACAAGTGACATGCATAAGGGAAACCAAAAACTATAACCTAAACTCTTTGGACCATTGTTGGTTTAAGAAGTGATTCACAAGGTGGCATAAAAACTAAAAGTTACGAGCTAAGGCAAAAATTCATGACGTGTTTCATGTGTTCTTTCTTAGGCATGTTCATGCATAGGTGCAAGCTTCTCCTAACTACCTTACCAATTCCAAACTCACAAACTCAACCCACAAACTAACCTTGATCAAAATCGGGTTAAGAAAAGGAATGCTCCTACTATCAAATTACTAGTGCTATTCAAACTATTAACCCAAAGGTTTTTGTCAACTTTCATGACTCAATCAACAATAGAAAAAAAGTTACTTTGAATTAAGGAAACACAAAGAATATGAAAGGAAACGGTGAAGATTTGAGATCCGATAACTTGAGATTTAGTGGAGGTGGAGAGATAAGAATATGGAAAAATAAATAAAATGTGAAAATTTAAGGATTTTTTTAACATAAAAATATTAAAAATGAAGAAGTATCATTTGATATTATTTAATATTAATTCTTAATTTTTATCAGTAAATAGTATGATCTAGTATAATTTCTCTTATTAAAAAAAAAGCAAAAATCAAATTACATTAAACACACACTTTTATATTCATAACATATATATATAATTTTCGAAAAAATACAATTTGAGAAAAATAGCTAAGAGAAAACAGAAAAAACAACTGCACAATAAATGCTAAAGATATAAAACCTACCGTTTCTACGGTTATCATAATATAAATATATTAAGAGTTAGATTTTTGTTAGGGTATAAATTGTCTATTTTACCATGTATCTAATGAAAAATATTAACTAATATAGGTTATGGGTAAGTTTTTAAATTTTCAAAATTTAATGGGTGAGACTTTGACAATGCATCAAACCTTGGTGGACAAAAGTCCCTCAGCCTATTTTAGTATAAAAACTAAATGGGTTGTTGTTAATAGGATCAAACTTCAGTCTCCACGTGGATATTGACCGGCCAATCAGGCTTACTTGGCCCACCCAACTCCTTTAGTATATATATATTTTAAGAATAAAAAAATTGGACATTTTTGCTTATGAATAGAAAAAGTGGGCATTTTCACTTAATGTATGAGTAATTTGACCAAAATTAATAATTTCCCATATTTTAAACACACAACAAAACTAGTCTTCACTCTTTATTGCTTCTTTTCAACATTGGTGGTTGTTTCTTCTCTCTCGCCTTCTCCTTCAAGTCCCTTTCATTTCTCAATAATTTCTTTATTTTTCAATTTATATTTAATTTCATAAATTATTAATCATTTTATAATCATGAATCCATGACTTTTTTATAATTATTTTTTATGGATTATGAGTTAAGATCACTGTATAACCATTTTTTATAAATTTATTAAGAAGAAAGTTCAAATCATGTGAAGTTTATTATACGAAATCCTGACAAACAAATTTATTATAAATCATTTATTAGAAACAAAAGAGAAAGAATTTAGAAATAACCATAGGCAACAATTAAAGGATACCTTACAAAATGTAAATAATTATTATTATAGACAAAAGTAACATGATCATGAGAAGTTAATGAAAAGAGTTGAAAGAAGAATTGACAAGTTAAATTCAATATCTGAGTCCACTTACCATGTTGTGTATAGAACAAAGCGGCCACATTTTTGAGGGAATAACTATGAGAAAGATGCTTACTAGTTACTAGTAACTAGTATATGTGTTGAGGCCATACAAAATACTATAACAGGGCTGAGCAAAATACAAAAAGAGAGAATTTTTTTTTTTAATTGATCATCAACATCTAAGCATACAACAACTAGGATTTATATAGAAGATTCGATTGCCATGTTGGCAATCCATCTCTCTTTGATTTTTCTCGATTGAAACTAGAAAAGAAACTAGAGATTATTTGGAATAAAGATAGATCGATGTTTGAACACGTGGCTAGGTTTTCTTCTTCGTATTTGTGCTATAATGAAACAATGAGTTTTGAATAAAACTCACCGATTTGATTTAATTACAATTAAATACACTACTTTGTAATACTAACACTTAAGTACCATTACAAACAAATTCACCACTTTGCAATTCTAACACTTAAGTACTATTACAACTAATCCATCACTTTGCACTTCTAACACTTTTATTCTCAACATCTCTAAGAAAAGATTAATTGGTTTCTTGTGTATATAAAAATTTTAAGGGAGAAGTATTTGTAAGGGTAATTACAAAAAAAATAAAACTATATATACTTAATATAGAGTAAACTATTAGACACAGATAATCTGTCATCTTGTGATAGAGTGATTTTGAATTAATAGTTAATTAAAGATTATATTGAATTAAACTATACAGAATAAACATTGAACAAATTTGATGAAAGAAGAATGCAGGTTTTGATGAAAGAGAAAACAAAAAAATAAAGAATAGGAAAGGGAATTGAAAGTCTAAATGAAACTTCTACTTTTTTCATAACTCTTTATCTTTCATTATGGAATGATCTGTTTTAATTAAACTCACCATTTTACATTATTAATCAAAAACTACCATTTGTTTTGAGAAATATAAGACATATCCACCAATTTATGAAAACCATTCTAACACCACAATATTATTCACAATTATAAATAGATCCACCAATTTGTAGTTCTCACATTTTATTCTCAAGATACCATTAAATTTACTATTCTCATCATATCTTAACTTTAAATTATATTATACAAAATTACATTTAAAATATAACTTTTCTTATTATATAATATTTTATGCATAAATTTACTATTATTAACTAAATAATTTATATATTTAATTTTTTTATTTGATATAATGAAATACTATGTAGTCTTAATCTAAGACAGAATTGATAATTCTTTAATCAAAATATTTTCTATTTGAAAATCTTATTTGGACTAATAAATTATGAATATAGTTTCTTACGACATAATATTAAAATATATAGTAATAAATGGACTACTGACGTACATACAGAATATCTTTTTTTCTTGGCTAGAGGGGTGCATTTTTTACCTTGGATGCGAAATTCCAAAGCGGTTTGACCTTGCTAATAATGGGTTAACTAATATAGTACAAACTTAATTAGTGTTCTAATCACACCAAAACTAAGTGGTTTCCTCACTCTTATGTGACAAATGCCCATCTCACTCTCAGCTAATTAATTAGTCAACAATTCCCTAATGAAACAAAAATCACGAAATCATATGATTAATATTTTTTTTATACAAATAAAAATTAATGTTGTTAATTGATTTAGGGCAGAATCGAAACTTCTTCAGGATTCCATTTTTGAAATAGTTAAATCAAGCATTGAACAAATCAGTGTTTAACATAATTAATTATGTTGTTAATTTGGAGTTATTTATGTTTAGTGGTTGATAAGAGGCCATTTATGCTTAACTTAGGAGCAATCTGCCATTAATATACTGAACAATTCAGAGTTTGTTTTTTTTTTTTGTAAATTTTTTCTTATTGTGATGAACAAATTCAAAGATTCTCATTTTTATCAAAAATCTCATTGTGATATATATATATATATATATATATATATATATATATATATATATATATATATATATATAAATACACACACACACACGCACACAAATAGATCACAAAGAATCAACGAATGAAAAATCAGTATTACAAAGAATCAAACACACCTACTTGAATGATTTTCAGAAAGTATACTTTTTTGTGGCTGAAACAACAAATTTAGGTTCTTCAAAAAAATTGAAGAGAATGAGATTGACATAAAGGCAGCTTTCTATAGTAATACAAAGAAAAGTTTCAGCAACAGGTACAGTTTTTTCTGTTAGTAAACATTTAATATCTGAAAATTGTTCCATAGACTTGTTTGACTCCTGCAAATCATAATGGCGACTAGGTGTACCAGGATTTTTTATCAGCAAAGCTGAAACTATTGAATAAAAATGATGCAAACCTTGGTTGTTTTTCCGGTGAAAAGGCAGCTGCTGCAATTTCTACAGCCTCTCTGCAACTTAAATAGGGGGCAGCACAGAATGTTATCAGAAAATGTTTCTTTCATTTATCAATGTAATATTCAATCACTCCTCAATTCATTTCATTACAATGCTGTCAATAGGAATAAACTGGAAACCGCTAAAGAAAAAACACACTCCAATTCGAAGATGAAAATACTAAGCTGATATGAGAGGCCAGGACTCCCCACAAAAAAAACTCTCAATACAAATTTTTCTACGTGATTCTTTCTACACAGCAATGCTATCCCACTCCCATTTTAATTCTCATAACCGCCTCTATTTCCATCCCAGTCTTAGGTCGTGTGTCATAAGTTTCGAATTCAACAGTGAATAAGTTTGAACCTAATCAAGTCATCTATCATCTATCCAACTTGGGAGTGAAACTCTCTAGCTTAAATTCAGTTTGGATTCAAAACCAACTGAACCTCTTGATTCAAATTATGTTTAAATTCAAGCTAAAAGAATTCGAATCAAGTTACACCAAATCAAATGGACTTTTAAACTCAAATTAATTTAATTCGGATCTAACCCTATTTTTAAATTGGTATTTTTTTTTCCAAATATTACAAGTCATAACTAACGTTGATTTATTCATGACGTGGCTTAGCTCACTTCTCCTACTCAATTGGCTTGCGTTGGTCACTCAACCCACGTCAAAATCTATTCCTTCAGGCCTGTCACTTCTTTAAAACATTGTTGTTAAAAAAAAAAAAATGAGAGAGTTTATGTGAGGTTTACAATCTAGGGTCGAATCAGATTTAGTTTGGCTTAAAATATGTGAAATTAAATTGGAATTCTAATTTAATAGTTCAACTGAAGCTTGGTGGTTTATCCTATCAAAACTCTTAATTTTTTTTATTTGATAATTTTTCTTAGTTTTTGATAAATTTAACTTTTTAACAAGTCTTCTTCTTCAATATTGTCTTCCATTTGAATCACTGAGTTAAACGTTTCGAATTGAAGCCGAACTATATTAAATTGGTCTTTGTTCAAGCTAATTTATTTTGGTTCGATTCAAATCTACTTTTATTTACAAAAGAATTGTAGAAATGAGAAGATTATAACCATTGATTCGGTAACAAATTTTATATATAATCAACTTTCTAACCTAAAACTAACTCAATGGCAAATGGAGGCATAGTTCATCTTTGAGCCCTGAATTTGAAAACTATATATTATATATGAGAGAAAGCCTACATGCTTGTGTAAATGGGCTGGGCTTGATTAATAGAGCATAAGTTTTAACTGTTTGGTGTGTAGTCGGGCTAAATACAAGTGGCAGTGGCGGGTTAAGTTTTATTTAGGTTAATAGGTTGAAAGAGAGGGTTTCAGTTTAGTGGTACATAGTAGTAGATTTGGTGTGAGCCAATGGGGTTTTGGGTCTAATCTTGAGCTTGGAGACATCATGTTTGGGTGGTTTGAGTATGGGTAGTTTAGTGGGGTGGGATCTGGTTTGGGAAATTGAAAGGGGGTCCTGTGATTATAATAAATGGGTTATCAGATTGCACGCTTTTTCCACTTATATTGGTGAATCCTTGAGTTATAATGTCGTTGCTGCTTTCTCCGTTTGAACTTGAAGGCCAACTATGCTTAAACAAGAGACAGTAATCTAAATTAATGGCTAAATTGTGTAGGAACTCAATAATTACTCATGACTGAAATTAAGTCAGCTGTAAACTCATAATAAAATTGTGTAATATTTTGATGGTGGTCGGTAATTACATGTGTAGAATAAACTGTGTTAAAATTAAAATACACATACATATGTGTATGTGTCTATGCGCCCCCCATACAAATCTAAGAACAAGACTGCTATGAAGAATTTTGCTTTAATTATCCAAATATTTCTTAGATTCTAAATCAAATATGAAGAATAGCATACTATATTAGTCACATTAGTGAAGACAGTTGTTTTAGACTTTATCGAGATTTTGAGACGCCAAAGAGAAGGGGAGTTCACGTTGTCAATACACTGATCAAACCGAATAGGTTATTAAAGAACTAATGGGTTAAAGATGAGTTTGTCGAGATTTCAAGACGAGGGAGATGATCAGGAGTTAGACACTGGAGATTGTGAAGAGTTGAAATGTTGTAGACAATGAGGAGTTAAGATGCCAGAGATGGAGAATAATTATTGATGGTTGGGACGAAGAGGAGATGGTTAGGTTAATATGCAAATTGCAAAGTAAATTGGAAACGATCTAAGTTCTCTTTTATTTTTAACATATGAAATGTGTTTCTTTTCTATAAAGCTTTTCATATTTCTTTTAAATTATCAATGCGGCCCGAAATAATTCATATGGTTTTTGGGTCATTTTGATTTTTGAAATATTTCAAAAGCACAGAGATGCATCCGTGCTTCCTAGATTTTAACACAAAAAATAAAATTAAAAGTTGTCCAAGAGGAAGAGGCTAGGGCTACAGTTTCTAACATAGCCCTTTGTGGTGAAAATAACAATTTCATCCCTAAGGTCAGGTTTGACTTTTGTATTTTGGTCATGAAAACTTTTACTATCATTTTGGTCCCTATATTAGTATCAGGATAGTCCATAACTCCATATCAATGTATAACCAGCAAATTTGACTCCGAGGGATTCAAATGTCTATTTAATAACATTGAAAGAAACCAAAACGTTGGTTAAAGTGAAACTTGCGGGTTGACATTGTCAATCTTCCCAACTGCACGTTCCTTTGCTTTTTTTATTAGTGTTGGATTCAAACTGAGTTGTTTTCAGTTCAAAAGTTAATTTAGTTTAATTCGAATTCTTTATTTCTAATTTAAACTAAGTTTAAGTTAAATGATTTAATTTGTCTTAAAACTAAGCTAAATTTTAGCTAGCAAGAGTTTGAGTTAGTTTTACTTATAGGTCAAATAGATGACTTGATTCAATTCAAATTTGATTTGTGATTTTATTTGAATTATGTTAAGTAATTATTAAATGATGTCAATTTATCAATGAGTCATAAATTCGAACCATATATTCGAAAACACAAAAATGCATAGGTGCTTCCTAGATTTTAGCACAAGAAAAGATAAAATTAAAAGTTGCCCAAGAGGAAGAGGCTAAGGCAACAGTTCCTTGGGCAGCCCTTTGTGGTGAAAATTACAATTCATCCTAAGGTTAGGTTCGGATATTATATTTAAGTCATGAAAATTTTTAATTACATTTTGGTTCCTATATTGGTCCCTATGTTGGTATTAAGATAGTCCATAGCTCCATATCATCAGCAGATTTGACTTTGAGGGATTCAAATGTCAATTTAATAACACCGAAGGAAACCAAAACGGTGGTTAAATGAAACTTGAGGGTTGAATTTGCTAATTTCCCCAACTACGCGTTCCTCGGGGGCCCAAATTTTGCATCCCTTCAGCACCTAATATTTCCCAAGTATTTTTCATTTATTTATTTGGTGTAATATTATTTGATTTATAGTGAAAATTTAAGGACCCTCACCTAACGCTTATATCACTGAGAGTTTATAAATTTTCGGCCGGCCAATTTGTTAATGCAGAGACTTAGTGATGGTGGAATATAAAGTAAATTACTTAATTATTTCATGATTTAGTTTAACCCTCTCTGTTAATGCAAAGTGCCTCTCATCACTTGAAGTTAATGGCTTCCTCTTCTTCTTCTTCCATTACTCCTAAACAAGAATATGACGTTTTCCTTAGTTTCCGTGGTGTGGACACCCGAGCAAACATTACCAGCCATCTTTATGAAGCTTTTTGTCAGAAAAAGATTAGAACTTTCATTGATGATAACCTTATCAGAGGAGAAGAAATTTTTCCATCTCTTTTGAAGGCAATTGAGCATTCAAAGATCTCAGTAATCATTTTCTCTAAAGGCTACGCTTCTTCCAAATGGTGTCTCAAAGAACTTGAAGAGATAATTAAATGTAAAAACAAGTATGATCAAGTTGTAATACCGGTCTTTTATGACGTAGATCCATCTGATGTCAGGAATCAAACTGGGGATTTTGGGAATTCGTTTGCTAAGCTTGAAAATCGTTTTATGAATGATTCAAAGATGTTGCAGGAATGGAGGACAGCTTTGAGGAATGCAGCCAACCTTTCTGGTTTTCATTCAAAGAACTATCGGTAACTGTAAATTTATTTATCAATAACTTTCTTGCAGTAACGACTAATAGCAGTTTTTTTTTTTTTTTTTGATTTTGATTTTCTGTTTTAAATCAGAATATGAGTTCATGTCATGACACAGTTCATTATAATGCTGATCTCGCATTTAAAAATTTGTATTTAATGAACAACCAAAAAAAAAAAAGAAAATATTTAAATTATGTTTTATTTCTTTGAATTGTTCTTAGTCATCTAATTTAGTATCATTTTATTTATGCATTTATTTTACTTTATAGGAATGAGGCATCACTTGTAAAGAATATTACCGATCATATCTTGAAAAGATTGGATTATCACTTCTCAACAATTCACACCAAGAACCTTGTTGGACTAGATTCATCAATCGAGGAGATTGAAGATTTATTATGTACAAAAGGTGTTCGCAAGCTTGGAATTTGGGGTATTGGGGGCATAGGTAAGACTACTCTTGCTAACGCTGTTTTCAACAAAATCTTTAAACAGTTTGAAGTTTCTTTCTTCATTAAAAATATTAGAGAAGAATCAGAGAAAATCGGAGGATTAAATGACATCCGCCAAAAAATCAATCATGCACTCTTAGGGGATATAAATCCCAATATCGGATTCATTTTCCCAATAGAAAGGCTTAGTTGTAAGAAAGTTCTCATTGTGTTTGATGATGTGACTACAAATTTCAAACAAATGGAATTTTTAAGGGAAGTTTCTGACAACTTGGATTTCGAGAGTCGAATAATCATAACTACAAGGGATAAGCATGTCCTAACAAATTGTGGAGTGCATCACATACACAAGATGAAAGAATTACCTTTTGATAAAGCCATTCAACTTTTTACATTGTATGCCTTTGGAGAAAACAACCCAACAAGAGATTATATTGGGCTATCATCAAGTGTAGTAGCATGTGCTAAACGTCTTCCACTAGCTCTTAAAGTTTTAGGTTCCTTTCTGTTCAAGAGGACAAAGAGAGAATGGGAAAGTGCACTAAAAAACTTGAAAATTAATAGTCATGGGGATATCCATAAGGTGTTAAAAACAAGTTATGATGGATTAAATGATAAAGAGAAAAATTTATTTTTAGATATTGCATGTTTCTTTAAAGGATATAAAAGAGATCTCATAGAAGCGATCTTGAATGTTCGTGACTTTGACTCTCATATTTATATAAATCTTCTCATTGAAAAGTGTCTCATAACTATATCATTTGACACCATAACAATGCATGATTTACTTGAAGAAATGGGTAGAGAAATTGTTCAGCAAGAATCAGTTGATGATCCTGGTAAACGTAGTCGGTTGTGGGATCATAAGGATATATTTTCAGTATTGAAGCACAATACGGTAAGAGCCAAACACTAATTTTTTATTTATATTTTATACATAAATATAATAAAAATATTAGTTAGAAGAATATTCATTTCTAGTTATCATTGGGAATTAAATTATTTGGTATAGGGTAGTAATGACGTATCTATTATTTTTTTTATTTACATATTCTGAAAAGAAATATATTTGAGAGTAAATTACTTAAGAACTGATGTAATTAAGCAATTTCAAATTGACTTTTCATCAATATGCTTGTGATTACCAGGGAACTAGAGCAATTCGGAGCATACGCTTGGATATGTCTAAAGTAGAAGAGTTGCATTTAAATCCCAAAACTTTCAACAAAATGCAGAACTTAAGATTCTTGGAATTTTATGTTTCCGAACCTAAAAATAAGGTGACTGAATCTGATTCCTCTACAGGGCGCCATAACTTAAGATTCTTAAAAAAAAATAGCTCCAAGGAAGGAAAGAAGGTGCATGGTTTTGAGAAACTTAAATCTGATTTCTCTGAGTTGAGGTACTTTTGCTGGCATGGATATTCTGCCAAATCATTGCCACCAAATTTTAATCCAAAGAACCTTGTTGCACTTCATATGCATAATAGCAAAGTTAAACAACTTTGGACTGGTAACCAGGTAAATGTTAACTTATATACTACCTTTCTTTTTTTTTTTTTTTGGCTTTAAATTGTAAATATATGTATGTTATTTATGTTGTTTTAATTCAATTAATTTTTTTTTATGACAGAAACTGGTTAATTTGAAACATATTAACCTCAGTCACTCTAAGCATTTATGCAGAGTACTGGATTTTTCACTTATGCCAAATCTTGAGAGCCTGATTTTTGAAGATTGCACAAATTTACTCGATAGTTTCTCATCTATCCATAATCTCCATAAACTTGTTATCCTTAATCTATGTGGATGCAAAAGCTTTGATAATCTTCCAATTAGTGTTCATTGGCAATCTCTTCGAGAAATTAATCTCTCTAATTGCTCAAATCTTAGAACAGTTCCATATCTCCCATGCACAGTTGAAGAGTTATATCTAGATGGAATAGCCATAAAAGAATTGCGATCAATAGAGCATCTATACAAACTAGAGAAATTGAGTCTTAGAAAATGTTCAAGGCTTGAAAGGTTACCGGAGAGTATTCATGAGTTAAAATCTCTAAAATGTCTTTATCTCTCGAGTTGTTCCAAAATTGACAGATTGCCAAATAACCTAGGAAATTTAACGACTCTAAAGGAACTTGAACTAGAGGACATGGCTTTTGCTGAAACACCAACGTTTATAACAAGTTTGATCAACTTAAAGACATTATCTTTTGCAAGATGTAAGATGCAGAATCGATTGAGTATCCCACTCGTCCATTTATCTATCCTACAAAAAATGACAAAGCTAAACCTGGTTGATTGTTGTATCGAAGTGTTACCCAACAGTATTGGCCAATTACTCTCACTAAGACATTTATATCTTGACCAAAACAATTTTGAGAGCCTACCTGTGAGCATCAAAGACCTCTCTAACTTGCTACTGCTTAATTTTAGCAATTGCCAAAGGCTTAGATCCATAGCTGAGCTTCCACCCGAGTTAGAATATATAGAAGCAAATAATTGCAAATCACTAGAATCGATATTACCAGCTTTAAGCCTACTTCGGGGGGATGGTGGGGTGTATTTCAGCTTCATCAATTGTTTCAAACTAAAATTAGACGCTGTGATGAATATTGACAGATATACAAATTTGGGGGATTGCTTTGAAGTAAGTATATCTTCTCATTTTCTCCGGTTTCCTACGATGCTTTTTTTTTCTTTTTAAATTCTCGAGTTTGAATTGAAGATTGTGAAATATATTGCTATTTTTCCTATTTTAGGGCAGATGGTTAATTTTTTTTTATTCTTTTCATTATTCACCCCAGTAAATATTGTAGAATTGATTACGTGATTGGAGAATAATTTAACTGAATATTTTTTTCATCTTTCTATTTTAATATTTGTTTTCCTTTTTTTTTCTCTTTCCTTTTGTTAATAGATTTTATTGTGTTAATTTCTTTTTGTTATTTTTATTTCAAAATCTTCAAAGATTAACAATTTCACAAGAGACTTTTTTTTGGGTGACATATTCTTTCTAAAAAAAATCAATAAATAGTAAGAGATCTTAATCATTTTATTAATTTTCGTTTATTTGTTCAATTATATTTTAAATATAAATAGTTGTTTTCTATATTTCTAAAATTTTAAATATTGAGTGAAAGTCAAATATACCTTCTGACAAAAATGCCCTTCAATTTAACATATATCCTTAAAGAAGTGATGTACATGCAGGATAACAATCCCTGGGCAATGCGTTCTTGGCCATACACCTCCATATTTTACCCTGGAAGCGAAATTCCCAAATGGTTTGAATTTAAAAGTAATAATACTATATAGAGTTCCCAGTAAGTTGGTTCAATGATAACTTAATTTGTTTCATTTTATGTGTTGTTATATCATTAAAAAAACATCAACAACTTAGAAGTTTCAATGTTGAATATGATTTGTTTGTTAATGGGGAGATCATTTCCTCTGGCATTCTTTTTGATTCATTAGGGTTTGAAGGTAAGGTTATTGAATTAGATCATGTATTCATAGGATATAACAACCATGTCATGTCCTCGAAATTACTTACACTCGATTTGAATAGCCAGGGTGTCATTAAGTTCTTTGTTGATCATTCAACTAAGAATGGTAGGGTTCAAAGCCCGGTGAAAAAATGTGGAGTGACTTGTTGTATGTCAAAGATGATGATTTGAGAAGAGATGTAAGAGCGGACTGAGACAAGAGATTGAATTCTATAAATTGCTCTACAAACGACTATATGAAGTGTTGTCTAAACTGCTACTTGATGCATGGCAAAATATATGGTTTGGCGAGATCATATGAAGTTTTGGATAGATAGTCTACTTGTTCAAAAATATGCAAGCGATGGATGTATTACAAACTGTAAGTTGGATTAAATTAAATGTAAAAAAAGATACATACACACATGTATATATATTTCACTCTTTTCGGTGACTTCTCATGTTCATTTAACTCTTTATCTATATTTATTATTATTATTATTATTATTATTATTTTGATATGTTTTACATGCTAAACAATGTTGTAAGGCATCCTTTAATTGTTGCCTATGGTTATTTCTAAATTATTTCCCTTTTGTTTCAAAGATGTATGTTTCAAATGGTTTATCAAGATTTTGTATATAACTCCACCTATTAATAAACTTCACATGGTTACGGTGATTTTTTTAATTTAAAAAAAAGGTTATACAGTGATCTCAACTCATTATCTATAAAAAATGATCTATTGTCGTTCAATTTGTCACATGTAGAAATAACATACGGCTATGCTGTATTTATTGTATTTGACAGACTACTTTATGCGGTTAGCAAATGTGCTGTACCATTGACACTTGAAAGATCCTCTTCCTATAGAAAGTCTGAAGTAAGTACAAAGTCCATGAGCTCATTATATTAGGTCAGAACTGGTTGATAAGATTCCTTTGTGTCCCCATGCCTCTCTTTCATATGGTAAAACGATGGCTGATGCATTTAGTTAATGCTGCTTTCTGGGCATGCACAATGAAGATAAGCAAGATCAGTGGACAGAGACCAGAGACCAGAGATTGAATGCTATAAATTGCTCTTTTAATGACTGTTTGAAGCGTTGTCTAAGCTCTTGCGAGGAACATGACCAATGGGGGTATTTTTTGAAAACATATGAAATTTTAGATAGATGGTCTCCTTATTCAGCAATATACAAGTGATGGATAGGCCTACAACTGTAAGCATCTTTCTTCTACATAGAAATTTTAACTCGTTAATCTATTTTCAGTGAATTCTCATATTCATATACTTGTTGCCTTTGGTTTTGTCAATATTATTTCCCTTTGCTTTTTGATATATGATTTATCCGTGAAGCATGAAAGATTGCAAGGAGAAGACTTTATCTGATTTAGTATCTGGTTCAAGCTTGCGATGGGAGGTAGTTAAACGGAAGCCGTTATCCTACTGTTAGGCGTCCAGTGCCTTTTAACGGAGGCACCTGTTATGGAGTCTTACTTCGAGTAACAGGTGCTGCACGGATTAGTTATCATGAAAGAAAATTATTCTTAGAATTCCTCTGTTTTGATTTCAGATGTTAGTGGCTGCCTGATTCTAATCATGAGCATGAAGACCGAGAAATGGGAAACCAGTATCTTGTTTGTGTTGCCTTTGCATTTAAATTAAAGCCTTTTTCTTTCTCTACTTATGATATTTGACTTTCATCACTGGATTTGTATAATTAGATTGCTACATACTGCATCTGCTTTTCTTCTTCTGCATCCTTATAAACAATGCATCTTTTGTTGATTTCATTTACAATAGATACAGCTTATTGTTAAATTGAAGTCTTCTTAGAGCTGAATCAAATTACGTCAGTACTTAACTCTAGACTCTGTTGTTATTGTGTAAGCAAATTTCTAAGGTTTCCATGACTTGGGTTGTTATGCTCTGGAACTCAATTTGATATCCTGCTAGGCTGATTTTGTTTCAGTTCAAATTTAGACCTCAAACTCAGATACCCTTTATATCAATTTTGCATCTTGTTGTCTTTATGCTTATATGTTGTGTGTGTTTATGTCTAAAGCTAATGGAGCTGCATCCCATCATAAGTTCGAAGGGCATGAACTCTCCGTCCACCCAGTTTGTGACCCCAAGTAGATTTGGAATTTATGAGCCCATTCACTATGTTTGACTTCAGTGTATTCAGTTCTTGTAGTCTCTCAATCGACCAATTTTACCCATAGGTTGTCTCTAATTCTGTATATGGTTTTTAAATAGATTAAATAATATTCCCTTCAAAATGAAGTGAGTCTTTTTCTTTGTTACAAAATCCCGTAGATACAAAGACGTTTTGCATAAAACCGTGAGGCTGCATGTAAAAGCCGGTTGCGGAAAAAGGTATGTTGAGGCCTACTTTGAATCAGATTTAACATGCAACAAGTGATTTAGAATTTTTTAGTTTGTGTTTGTTTTACAGGCCTATGTTCAACAGCTAGAATCTAGTAGATTAAAGTTGGTTCAGTTGGAGCAGGAGCTTGAGTGAGCTAGACAAGAGGCATTAAGAAGATTTACTATTTCTATTTCTTGCTTACTCGGTATTATGACACTAGAAACCCTTTCCCATCATTTTTCATTTACATTCAAATGTTTGAACAACGAATGCTACACTGCAGGGTTTGTATATAGGCGGTGGAGTAGAAGTTTCTCAGATGGGGTTCTCTGGACCTATAAACCCAGGTTTGTCAAAGTATTGCTGAATTGCATGACTCTAATTGCATTTTTTTGGTATCTGAATCTCGGAACCAAGAGTGTACACATAATATTAAGACAATTTGTGAAATTTTGTTACTACTAGCTTACCAACACCACTCATGGTATGCTCCTGCTATTTATTGTTTAATCGTGATCCCTTCAAAGCATGATTCCTGCAAGTTTTTCATAGTTTTGTTTCCTATATCATTTCAATTGCTTGTAACAAGTACATAAGAAAATTCATATCACTTCTTTATCCGCACTGAAGTTGTTGCTGTCCATAAATCAATGCCTCAAAAATGTTCCTGGCAATAGATTCCAGCCATCCATAAGCACAAGCGTCCAGCACTTTGAAAACTTGATACCTCCATGAAAAATGATGTTGTGTTATGAAGCTATGCATATAATCTCTGATGTGCTGAATCTGTTCTTTGAAATTTGATTTCCAGTAGTTCCTGTTGCTTATAAAACACACTTTTGTCATTTCATCTCCTTGCATTAAACAAAAAGTCTTCACCGAGGTTTGTGCTGGAATTGCAGCATGTGAGATGGAGTATGGACAATGGGTTGAAGAGCAAACAAGGCAAATTTGTGAACTGAGGTCTGCTTTGCAGGCCCATATTAGTGATATAGAGCTTCACATACTAGAGGATGGCTTGAGCCCCTATTTTGAACTTTTCCGCATGAAATCTACTGCTGCAAAAGCCGATCTATATAATGTCTGCCTATTTTGAACTTTTACTCATATCTTAATTGAATTCTTTTCTAAGGTCTTTCATCATAGGTAGAATAACGCTGATTAATAGGCTGACGTTGATAACAGGTTCTCATTCCTCATCTTGACACCTTGACTGATTCACAATATATGGAATTTAATAATCTAATACAGTCATGCCAGCAAGCCGAAGATGCTCTGACTCTAAGCATGGAATTATCGCAATAAACTCTTGCTGAAACTGTCGCTGCCGGTCAACTGGTAGAAGGAGGTTACATCCCAAGGATACCTTCTGCAATCGAGAAGTTGGAAGTTGGAAGCTCTAGTCAGCTTCGTGAACCAGGTAAGATTCCGCATCATTGCTCAATCAGGTATGGCTTTATTCTGGATTCTTCTAAAGTATTGCTGATCTTAACTTTCGATAGCTTTCTGTAACCTGTTTTCTGACCCGTCAATTAGTTCTTTATCAGCACATCTGATTTATATTGAGAAACGTTCCAATGAGTTGAATTTGCATTCATCTGCAAAATTGAAGTTTTGTTCTACTTTTAACTGTTTATTAAAGCAGTATGCAGCTTGTACGGAAAATAACTAGCTGATGACTGAGTTATTATTCTGGCCGAAATTCTGCAAGCCCAAGACGCCAGACAAATCGCACCTATTTTAAACCATCTTCTTGGCATTGAATTCACCATTTTGGTGATTTTTTTTTTTTTTGCATTCATGATTCGCAGCAAATATCATTTTTGTTATGCTCTAAAAAACTGTAGTTTTTTTTTCCTTGAGTGCTTCGCTTTTCTGCTAACTTAAGTGCGGTTACAAAGTCTAATATGGATCTTAGCTTAACATGGTTCTTTAAATTTCACGTTTGTATGATCTGATCTATGTTAGTTTTTACTTGGAACATCTTGACATCTCACCAACTTTACAGCCCGAACAGGTTGATCATCTTCGCCAAGAAACATTGCAGCTGATGTCTTGTATCCAAACAACTCGCCAGGCTGCTCGAGGCTTGCCTAATCTTATACCAGAAAAAATCGACAAGCTTAATCTCTCTGGAAGATCATCATTGCTTGAACTTCGATTCCCAATCAAAGTTACCTCTGGACATTGTTGTTACAAACATAATCTGCATACTTTAAATTGCTATCATTTTTGAGGCAGCCACAAGCGTCCTGAGAAATTGTGAATATAAATAGTCTTATTACCCGGACAAAGTTAAGTTTGTAATTAAATCATTTTTTGATGCATGATGTTCATTTTTATCAGCTTTTAAAGCATATATTTAGGGTTTATATTTTTGGGGTACCATTGCAATGTTGTCATGTAAATTTTTACAAGGCAACAATCTTCGTACTTTATTTGTTGCTAAGTAAATTGTATATTTTACAAGATCTTATGTTCTTGGAGTATGGAAAGATAGTTCACCATGAAATACCAATGTATGTTAATAAAGATTTAGTCACTATGATTATTGGGAGAGTGAGTATATATTTGCATGTAAATTTATTTTGATATCCATGGATTTATAAATTCTTTAAATACGTATCTTTTGATAGGAGGAAACACAATCACTTATAGTGATAGAGATATTCTACTCCATAGATGAGGGAGTAGTATTTTCATGAAGACAAGAGAAGAAGAATAAACTAGTTATTTTATTTGCTGCTTCTTTACTGTCTCTGTAGATTTTATCTTACCCCATTAACATGAATCATACTTTTACAAAGAGTTCTTCAATAAAAAAAAAGTAAAATATCCAATTTTTCTAATTATTCACTTAAATTTAACTTTTTTAATATCAATTTTGGGATAACAAGTTTAATTATTTAATAACAAAAATTAATTTTCATCTCTTTAATAATTTAAAAAAAAAGTGATAGTTTGATCTATCTTATTTTTGTGATTTTGTCAATTTTCTTCTCTATCAAATATGGTTATTGGTACCAAATGAGAAATTGCTGAGTTTATGACAAGGAGTTTTGTTGTGAATTTGCAAGAGATTCTAAAAGCATGATGACTCTGAGTATGCAACATTTTAAAATCTCGTAATTTTTTTTAAAATTGAAGTGATAAGTCTTTTTAAATGGTAAATACATATTAATAACTTAACATTTATATAAAATATTTTGGCCGAAAAATTCGGTTGTGTGATTTTAATATAATAGCTGAAAAATTCGGTTGTCGTAATTTGGCCGAAAGTGAAATAAAATATTTTGATCTTGGTAAATATCATTATTGTTAAAATTTTGTTTACTATTTCATTGCATTATAGTTTATTCTTCTATGTAAACGCTTCCCAACACAACAACCCTTTAGTTTCAAGTCTATTTGGCCAACCAAAATCTGTTTTGTATTAAAATTGATTTTTCAATGGGATTATTTTTTAAAGTGATACTATATGTGTAAACAAATATTACTCATTTATGATAATTTGTGATTGAGTGATATATTTTAAAGTGAAAAAAAATAATCATATCATATAATCATATACAGTTTCATTGATTTGTTTAGATAAATTAATAAGATTTATTTGTATATAAAGTTTTATTCTCTACGTGTATTGCATAAAAACAAGAGCTTAGAGACCTTAATTAAAATATTAAAGTTAATGAATCTCACCTAACCCTTATGAATTATTAAATTAAAGTTAATCTCACCTAACCCTCATGAATTATTACCGAGAAACAACATCAGAAGACTATTTCCCACTTAAGGTTTGTTGAAATGGTAAAATCTCACGTTTTAAATTTCAAAAAGCCTATATTCACTTCTGTTAGTGAATTTAATTAAATGAAAGGTTAGAAAGATTATTTTATATCAATTTTTCAATATTTTTTCTTTTGCACTTTATTTTCTCCTTTCACTCTTACTTTTTTAATTTTTCTTTTCCCCTTATTTTTTTCATTTTCCCTTTTCAAAAGTTTATAGGATAAACTATAATTTTTAAAGATATTAAAGGTATTAAAAAAAAAAATTTGGTTTTTTTTTTTAAATTTGAAAAAAAAAATTCAAAGATTTTTTTGAAATTTAAAATTTTTATATTCCTTTCAATTAATTTAAAAAAATGACAATATAACATTTTTAAATTGATTAAAGTTTTAATAAATAATAAAAATTTTAAACTAAATAAAGATATATTAATAATTTAATATTTATAAAAATTTGGATAAATAATAGTCATTTAAAAAAAAAATTAACAGATTCAATAACTGGACCATGGATGGGAATTTAAAATTTTGAAACTTAAAGAAAAACAATAAAAAAGAAAAAGGCAGCCCAATGTTCACGGGTCAAAAAGCCGAAGTGAAAAAGACGAAAGACACGGCATATTTTCGGGGAAAGAGATGCAAGTGGAAATGTACAGCGAGAAAATACTTAGATATTGTGGAATATAATGCAATTACTCAATTATGTGACATTTAGTTTCGCCTTCTTTGTTAATGCGAAGTGCCTTTCATCACTTGCAGTTAATGGCTTCCTCTTCTTCTTCTTCTTCCTCTATTACTCCTAAATTAGAGTATGAGGTTTTCCTTAGTTTCCATGGTGTCGACACCCGAACAAACATTACCAGCCATCTGTATGAAGCCTTTTGTCAGAAAAAGATTAAAACTTTCATTGATGATAAGCTTAACAGAGGAGAAGAAATTTTTGCCTTTCCTTTAAAGGCAATTGAACATTCAAAGATCTCGGTTATCATTTTCTCTAAAGGCTACGCTTCCTCCAGATGGTGTCTCAAAGAACTTGAAGAGATTGTTAAATGTAAGAACACATATGATCAGATCGTAATACCAGTCTTCTATGACGTAGATCCATCTGATGTTAGGAATCAAAGTGGGGATTTTGGAAAAGCATTTGCTGAGCTTGAAAAGCGTTTTATGGATGATTCAGAGATGTTGCAGAGATGGAGGACTGCTTTGATGGATGCAGCCAACCTGTCTGGTTATGATTCAAAGAACTCTAGGTAACTGTAAATTTTTATATCAATGTTTTTATGTAATAATCATTTTTTTTTGGTAAGTGCTTTTAAGCTATAAATTACCAATTTTTATGTAAGAGATATTAATTAAAATCGGCAATAATTTTTCCGTCTAAACATTTTTAGGCAAATGTATTGTGGTTTTACTTTTATAAGTAAATTTAATTTTAATTTCAAGAATACTCTCTCAGCTAAGTACGTTACTCTCGGCTAATTACGTTGAATTTGGTGTAATTTTTTTTGAAGATTTGATAAGTTCTTATTCGAAGATTCAGTAACTCATGTTTTAAGGATTCAAAATATATTTAAAAATTGATAAATTTTTGTTCAAATACAAATAGGAACCAAAAGATAAACATAAGTGTGGAGAATGGTGAGTGCGAACGGGTGATGCATAAAGGGTGTGTGGGATATGTAAAGTATGTAAAAGTGCGTAGGGTGAGTAAAGAGTGCATAGAATATGTAAAAAGTGCGTAGGGTGTATAAAAAGTGCGTTGGGTGCCCGTGAGTGCGTAAGGTGCACAAGTCATATAATATTATATTATAATATTTAATATAATATATATAAATAATAATAATATTATATATATATATATATTATATTTTTTAAATATTATATTTTTTATATTTATATATAAAACAGAGGTGCGAGCAGAGTGCATATATGTGTGTGTGTATATATATATAAAAAATGAATGTGTGCGGATGTGCGCACCCTTACACACCCATACGTACTCTTATGCACTTTATGCACCCATATGCGCCCATACGCACCCTACGTACCCATATGCACCCATACTCACCCTTATACACCTATACACACTCTGTGCACCCTACGCACCCATATGCATCCTTACGCACCCATATGCATCCTTACGCACACCCTCACGCATCCTTCTTCGCATTTATGTTAATCTTTTCATTCTAATCTATATTATAACAAAAGTTAATCATTTTAAATAAGTTTTTGAATCTTCAAATCATAACCTAACAAATATAGAATGCTCATAGATTATCAAAAAATTTTTTCTGATGTAATTAACCGAGAGAGTGACATAATTAGCCAATAAGGGTATTATTGGACATAAATTTAAATTTGCTTAAAAAAGTAAAATCACTATAAGTTTGCATAAAAAAAGTTTAGGCGTAAAAATTGGTGCCTATTTTAATTAATATCTCTTTATGTAATAATCTTACACACTGCAGTTCCATATATTTTCTATTTTTATTATCTTTTCCAGATTTACCGGAGACAGATTCAGACGGTCAAAATAATAATCGATTGGAAATTTGACATTATATTTTATGGTATGCTAATTTGGGTTGAGTTCTTGTTGTGTGTCATATGGCCCAAAACACAAAAAGACTTAATACAAACACTATCCTCTAATACAAACTGTCAATTTTGGATGACAACTAATTATTATCTAAAGATGATTACATCATTGAATGCATAGTTACTAATTATTTCATGTTTTTTGGAGAATTGAATTGAATTTTAGCATTGATAAGTTTTACAAGTTTTTAGGACATGGAAAGTGATGATCAAATTATATTTGAATCTAAAATTTTGTGCCACTGAGAAATGAACTCGAGTTCATGTCATGACGCAGTTCTTCATAATGCCAATCTTACATTTTAAAAATTTTTATTCAATGAACAATCAAAAGAAACAGAAAAGAATTAAAATTATGTTATATTTCTTTATTTGGTTTTTAGTCATTTAATTTTATTATCATATTATTTAATTTTTTTATTTAATTTTTTTAAGGAATGAGGCAGCCCTGGTAAAGGATATTATCAATGATATATGGAAGAAATTAGATTGCAATTGATACCGTGACAGGGCACAAGTTTTTACAAGGGACAGTATACTCTGATGAGTTTAAGCAGTGGTGTTCACTCTCATTATGTTACGGCGGGGCGTGCTGTGGTTCTTGGTGATTTATCTCCATCAGCAAACATGGTCTGCGCTCATTCAACCCTCTGCCTTTAAAAAGGTTTTATTTCAATTAACAATTGATCACTTGCTTGAAAAAAAATATACCTACTACATATACTCAAGGCATATGAAATATTATACAACATGACATACATGATGGATCTAATAGTTGATGCACATAGAATCCTACTGGTCTCATTTCTCTCTTCGTGTGCCCGAGGACACAAATCTATAGAGAGATCTAAGCCTTGTGGAATAGAAAAAAAAAATTTCTTGGATTCTTGAATGTTGAATATCTTTAGCACCATGTCCACGTGTTCAATCTCACTTGGCCAAGCAACTTTCATGTGATAATCCTTCCTAAACTCTCAAAGCCTCTGCAGCTTAATGACAAAAAAAGAGCCACCTGTAGTTAATGTAACTTAGCCAAATTCCATCCATAAAAAGGTTAGAAAAATAAAATCCCAGATGAAACAATACTTGGAGACCTTGGTTCTGGTTGAGAAGCAAGTGTTTGAAGCTTTTCATGGTTTTCAAATATTTTGCATATTTCAACTGCATTCAACCGCTTGTTTTGCCCTTCTTTCACGATTTCTTCAACATCCGCGTCATTCAAACAATCTGCAACGTCATTCAAATCAGTACAACAATTCAAATTGTGAACTTATTCATAAGTACTTGCTTTGTTCAACCAGAAAGCGTCTAGCTGAAAGTGCCATAAGAAAGGTGTTAAAGATGAAACAAATGGTTGCAGAAACAGAGTAATCTGTTTATTACAAAGTGTAATGACACTAAAATTTGGTGAAAAAATGAAAACAGTGTAGGTCAATTGAAGAAAATTGAAGAGCAAAAAAGGGACCTAAGTTTATAGAGAGAAAAGGAATGAACTGAAATACTGTATAACCTCTTATATTATTAAAAGAATGGCAAATAGTTACATTGCTAGAATTACATTTGAATTTATAGTCCTTTGTGCCTGATGTGGCAATCCTGGTAAAATGCAATAACCACCGTTGATCTTTAAAAAAGAACACCCACTGCAATTGATTTTAAGCCATTGGATTTTACAAAATGAGTCATTAACTAACCGTTAGTTTACACCGTTAAGCCGAAGCACCAACCTTCTTACTTGTTTTACTACATTCTCAACAGAAAAAAGGAAAGAAGAGAGGCGAAAAGTGTCATAAATGAGAGAAGTTTATATCGAGTTGGTCGAAGAGCAAATCCAAGTGGGTATTGATCACTTCGTTGAGAGATTTCCGGAAGAAAGATATGAAAGTTGGTATAGGGTTGGAGACGCTACCAGAGAGCATCGAAAATCTGTCTAACCGGAAGAAAGACAACTTTCTTTAAGTAATTGCCAAAGACTTAAATACTTACAGGAGCTTCCAAGCAGTTTACAGTCAATAAGTGCAATGAATTGCGTATCTCTTGAATCAGTATCAAATTTCCTATGTATGGATTCTTCTATTGAGGGAATCAACTTCTTCAATTGTTTCAAATTAAAATTAGAGATGACAGACTATCTCTCTCATCTATTGTATCGCCGCCGCGAAGTAAGCCTGTCTCTCTCACTTTTTCTGTTTTCTTATGATATCAATTCATTTTTTATAAATTTTGAATCTTCAAACTTTATAACTTCTAATATCCCATTGGAAAGACTTAAAAATTAAATATGAACTTAACAAATAGCCCTACCCTTGTAGTGTCTTGCCTATTTGAGATTTTTTGGGTGCATTTGGTATGTTGTATTGGATTGCATTAAGTTTTTAAAGTTGTATTAAATTGAAAAGGATAAGGCTGGACTATTATATATGTATACATATATATATTATTCAAATTTCATATTAATAATATTTAATAATTTAAAGGGAATCTATAATATTTACTATGTAAAATCAAGTAGGCTAAGTGAGAAAAGATAAAAAGAGAGATTTTTTTTTTTAAATTTATCATCAACATCTAAGTATACAACAACTAGAATTTATATACAAGATTTGATTGCTATAATGAAATAATGAGTTTTGAATAAAACTCACAGTTTTGATTTAATTACAATTAGATACACCACTTTGCAATTCTAACACTTAAGTACATTACAAGCTAATCCATCACTTTGCACTGCTCACACTTTGATTCTCAACATCTCCCTTTAAACATAACTCCCTTTATTTTCGTCATCTTGATGGAATTTTTCAAGCAACACACACCTAATGATACTAAGTTATGAAACTAGTAGACAATTTAATTCAATATAATCTTAAGAAGAGATTAATTGGCTTCTTGTGTATATAGAAATTTTAAGGGAGAAATATTTGTGAGGGTAATTACAAAACAATAAAACTATATTTTCTCAATATTGAGTATACTATTAGACACATAGATAATTTGTCATATTGTGATAAAGTGGTTTTGAATAAAAAATTATATTGAATTAAACTATCTAGAACAAATATTGAACAAATTTGATGAAAGAAGAATGCAGGTTTTGATGAAAGAGAAAACAAAAAATCAAGAATAGGAAAGGGAATTGAAAGCCTAAGTGAAACTTTTACTTTTTTCATTACTTTCTATCCTTTATTATGGAACGGTCTATTTTGGTTGAAATTCACCATTTTACATTATTAACCAAAAACCACCATGTGTTTTGAGAGACATAAGACATGTCCATCAATTTATGAAAACTATTCTAACACCATAATATTCTTCACAATTATAAACAAATCTACCTATTTGTGGTTCTCACACTTTTATTCTCAACATACTATTAAACTTACTATTCTCATCATATCTTAACTTTAAATTATATTATACAGAATCACGTTTAAAATATAGCTTTCTTATTATATAATATTCTTATACATATAAATTTACTATTGTTAACTAAATAATTAATATATTTAATTATTTTTATTTGATATAATTAAATACTATGTAGTCTTAATCTAAGACTAAGTTGATAATTCTTTAATCAAAATATTTTCTATCTGAAAATCTTACTTGAACTATTGATTTATGAATATAGAGTTTTTTATGACATAATATTAAAATATATAATATTAAATGGACTACTAATGTACATGCAAGATATCTTTTCTTTTGGGCACACTTTTTACCCTGGATGCGAAGTTCCAAAGTGTTTTGACTTAAAATGTAATGGATCTTTTATAAAGTTTCCAAAAGGTTGGGCTAATGATAATTTAACTGGTTTGGCTTTCTATGCTATTGTATCATTACAAGACTATCAACCACTTGGAATTTTCCATGTTGGATTTGAAATGATTGTTGATGGAAAGATGATTTTCTCTAATTGTTTACCTGGCTCATTAAGCTTTTGGCTTGAGTTTCTTGAAGGTGTGGATGTTATTGAATCAAATCATGTATTCATAAATTATAACGACTTTAAGACGGCCACAAAATTTCCTAAACTCAATTTGAATAGCCAAGGTAGTGTTGAGTTCTTTGTTATACAAGCAACTAAGAATGGTATGGTTCGAAGCCAAGTGAAAAAATGTGGAGTGACTTTGTTGTATGCCAAAAATGATGATTTGAGAAGAGATGCAAGAGTGGACAAAGATATGAGATTGAGTTCTACAAATTGCTCTATTAATAACTGATTAAAGTGCAGTGTATATTGCCCGTTGGTCAAAGTTTATATGAGAGAAGTTTATATCGAGTTGGTCGAAGAGCAAATCCAAGTGGGTATTGATCACTTCGTTGACAGATTTCCGCAAGAAAGATATGAAAGTTGGTATAGGGTTTTATGTGGAATAATTTTCAAGTGTGCCCAGAAAAATTCAAATGCACACTTGTAAAATTAATTTCTCTAGCATGCTCAATTGATTTCATCTGATAATAAACATTTGTTAGCAAATGATACTTACCATGCCTCACCTCTGAAAATTGTTCCATAGGCTTCATCAACTCCAGCAATTCACGAGGGCTGATTTCAAATACATGGGGAGGAAATCATCTGAAAATTGTTTATTATGTACACAGGTTTGAGAGGAAATCATTCCCAAATACATGGGGAAAAGGCTGATTTCAAAGTCATTATTATAATCTTGCATGCCATCTCCTAGAACAAGAAGAGAAGAAGCAACATTAATATTGACGAGCACACATCTTAACAAATTAGAGAAAGTGGTTCAATTGAATACCTGCAAAGAGTATACTGCAACAAGACTCATCTTCACAGTCGTTATGATAATCTAACAAGCCATTTTCTTCAACAGAAAAAAAGCAAAAGATTTATTAACTTGCACATTTTTAATAATGAAAGCAAACTAATCAACCGATTTAAACTCAGATTTGTAACCTGGCATTCCATCTCAGAAAGCACAGATTTTAACAAATCAAAGCAAACTAATCAACTAATTGCTTGTAAATAAAATAGAGTTGTAAGAAACCGAACCTGAAACCCAGAATGGGTATAGTTTTTTCCAGTTTCGTGGGAAGACTGAGCTGTTACTTTGTTCGTCTTCTCTTCTCGCTGCCTTTGCAATATTTCCTAGCTTCCTGATATTTTCAGAAATAATGTGACAATGAGAACTGAAGAAGGGCATGAAATAAAGAAGCAGGTTTAGATGACAACAGACGAACTGACGAAGCACAAAAGGAGAAAGATATGAGCTAACCTTGTCTTCTCGGTAGTGAAAAAGAGCTATGTCTTAAGGGCCTCTGGAGCAAGTGTTCAATCAGGTAGTTGTAAAAACAGAAAAAAATGTAGTTTCCTTCAAAATGTACTTCCAAATAACCAAAAATAACTCTCACCCTTTAATCATCCGATGCATGTGCCTTTGAACCAAAAATAACCAAATATGTTAATGGTTGATTTCCATATGCAATTTTGTGTTAAAATCTAAATCCCAAATATGATAGGTTAGATGATTTAACCGATTTCTACTCTTTAAATTTGAAAAAGTCAATTTCTCACTTTTTAAGAAAGAATATGTACAAGAAAAGAAAGAATCACATTCATGTACAACCCTCCCAATTATATCAATTTCTATAGATACTTTACTAGCAGAACCAGGGAATACAGCAAGCAGAACACAACAAAACAACTTGCAACATTGGTTGGAACACAGAGCAACCACACTGACGGAGCAGACAGGCAAGAACAGACTTCCAAGAAAGAAGGAGAATCTCACACAACCGAGGCACAAAACAATAGAGAGAAGTAAGAAGCTTCACAACCAAAGCAACTCTGACAAACGCTACAAGACAACCAAGGAGGTACAAGGATTACTGCCCAAAACAAACTTGAACCTCCTTCAAAGCTTCTGTTGTGGACTGCTCTTCCACCATCAACGCCAATAAAACATCAAGCTTGCCCAAGCTCTCATGGGGACAAAACTGTTTTTAATATATATATTTTGTAAAGCTGTTGAAACGACAAAATTTCTCTCAAGCTAAACAACATTTTGTCCCTAAAGTTTTATTAAAAAATTTGGTGTGCTAATTTTTATTAATTGCAAGTAAAAATAAAAAAAAAATTTAATGCAAATATAAATATGAATGTTAATGACATGTAATCATATGTTTGATGACAAACTATAATTTTTGAAAAATTTTAGGGATGTTAAAATTTTTTTAAGAACAGCTTTTAAAATATGAAAAAAGTTTAGAGTATTTTTGACATTTTAAAAATTTTAATATATCTTTCAATAGTTTAAAATAATAATTATAATTCAAAGGGACTGAGTATAATACAATAACTTAGAGATTTCAATATTATATTACAAATTATTGAGATTTTAGTATTGTTTTTAAATAAGGGGTTAATACGATAATTTTAAAACAAAATAAGGAAAATATTCATTTACCTAAAGTAAGTTAAAAAAAAAAATTTGCACCTCCACAAGACTTTTCACTTCAATTCGGTAAGGTGTTATTGTAATATTTCAAACCTTAAAGACAAAATGTTATTAATTATAATATTTGAATAAAATGAAATAAATATTTTTTTACTAGTGATTTTTACAAATGGATGAAAATTTGATTTTTTCAAATTTAAAGAGTGATAATGTCATTTCATCAAATGTTGGGTGGGACAAACATTTGGCCAATACGAAAAGGACAAAAAAATATATTATACTTTATTCAAAATGTGAATTATTTACAAAAGACCAAAAGACTTCTTCCCACCCAAGATTTGGTGAAACCTTAAACTTTTATCTGTTAACTTTTAAAAACTCAAATATTTACTATTATATTAAAATTTACTGTTGTGGTTAAGGATAAAAATGTTATTTAATTAAAAAATATTTAAAAAACTAAAAATTTATCACATTTCTCTCCTATGTTTAAAAATCTAACAATTTTCTCTCATCAAAGGTTTGAGAAGTGACCATTTCTGTTTTAGGATTTTTTTCTCCTTGTCTCTAACGACTATCTCCTTTTCAATCTTGTCGTTGATAAAGACAAAATCATCATAAAATTTTCTAAGTACATTGACACCAAATAAAACAAATATTAAGAACTTAGTAAATTTCATTTACATCCCCTCAGGTTTAATCAACAACAAAAAACCCCTAAATTCTACTTTTTGATGAAAATACAAATCAACAAAAACCAACTTTTTACTGTGGAAGCTACTGAAGTAATAGGTTTGCAATATTTAAAAATAGAGAGAATGTAAAATATGAAACGAAGCAAGAATGACAACTATAACGTAAGCGCTATACCAAACATTGATAGTGAATAAAAAATTGAAGAAATCAAAAGAAGTCATGGATCCATGATTATAAAGCAATTAATAATTTGATGAAATTAAAAATAAACTGAAAAATAAAAAAATTATTCAGAAAGAAATGAAAGGGACTTGAAGGAGAAGGAGGGGAAGAAGAAACAACCACCAAAGTTGAAAAACAATAAAGAGTGAAGACTAGTTTTGTTGTGTGATTAAAATATATATAGTATGGTGAAGGAGTTGGGTGGGCCAACAATAAGCCCGATAGGCCTAGTCAATATGGTACGTGGAAACTGAGGTTAGATGCTATTAACAACCCATCTAGTTTTTAGGCCAAACGACTATTTCCCACCCAAGGTTTGATGTTTTCTCAGTTTCCACCCTTTAACTATGGAAACACCAAATACCCACCCATGACCGGTTAAATTAAACAAAACCCTAATGGTGGTAAGGGTAAAATCATCATTTTCTCTATAATATTAAAAATAAACTAAAATAGAATCTAATTTTGCCCCCCTAAACTTTAAAAACTAAAATTTTTCCCCAACCTAAGTTTTAAAAAATCGTAGTTTCACCCTAGGGTTTCGTTTTAAAATCTTCGACGATATCTCTGGCTCCATTGCCGACGGCCTCTCCCTCTCGAAGCATCCTCTCCTTCCAGCGATCTTTTTCCTCCCATTTGGATGCCCGATCGGAGTCGGAGAAGCCGTGGAAGATGAAGAACTTTGTCGGGGAAGACGAATCCCAGTCGTCATCGTCGTCTGGGAAGACGATCGTCTTCCCAGACGATTTCTCTTTCCAAACGACTTCTCTCTGCGTTGAATGGGTTGGGGTGGAGTTGAGGGGGGTCGTCGGTGGAAGAGAAACAGTCGGAAGGGGAAGACGGCCGGCGATGGCGTCGAAGAAAGTGAAAGGGTTTGGAAATAAACCCTAGGGGGAGAAATGTGATCTTTTCAAACTTAGCTTAGGGAAAAAATGTTACTTTTTAAACTTTTAAGGGGGAAAATGAGACTAAATTTTCAGGAGTTAGGGTTTCGTTAAATTTAACCAGCCATGGGTGGGTGTTTGGTGTTTCCATAGTTAAAGGGTGGAAACTTAAAAAAACATCAAACCTTGGGTGGGAAATAGTCGTTTGGGGAAATAGTCGTTTGGCCTAGTTTTTATACTAAAATAGGCCATCAGACTTTTTCCCGCCCAAGGTGAATTGTTAAAACTTGGTTAATTAAATTTTGAAAATTTAAATACTTATTTATAAATTATATTAGTTGATGTTTTTTATTAGATATAAGGGTAAAACAAATAATTTATACCATAATAAAAACCTAACTTTTAATATTCATTATTATAATACATCTCCTTTTATCTTTGAAAATTTAAAAATATATTTTATTATTTCTGATACCCAGTCAGAATTAAATCCCATTTTACAAAATCTAAAGCTCTTTTAAATTTCTTCCTAATTATATTAGAATCATTTCTTGCAGTTTCAATAATCACAATTGAATCATTTCTCAAGCCACAAACTCTATTCGTATAAATTCTTAGTCATAGAAAGATGAAATAAAAAACACTTCAAGTACTCAATTAGTATTTTTGCATTGTAAACTTGTAATACAATTTTTTATGTACATTACTCATAATGTTACAATGGTGATCGTGAATATAAGTTTTTCGTATTTCTAATTGAACCACTTTAAAAACTTGTCTGTTTTTGCTGTATCTTTTTATATTCTTGTCATAATATAACTCGTCATTTCCGTTGGTGTAAACTCGTCATTAGAATGACTGAAATTTTACGAACTGTAATATGTTTTTATCGAAGAAACGAGTAAATAAATAATCGAATATTTGATTAACATTCAAGGCTCTAGGCATAATGTTCACAAGGTGACAAGGACACATTAAAAGCTCCGGACATAAATGGCAGTCAGCTAAAAAGCTTTTTAGGTATATAAAGGGAACTCCTCAATTTGGCTTAATGTTTAAAGCGATGTTTTTAAAACCAAATCGATAATCGAATTGGTTGTCTTACTAGTTCATGGTTCGACTTATTATTAAATTATAATGAATAGATTTTGTTTAAAAATTTGTAAAAAATAAAATCAATCATAATATTTACACATATGGATATTAGAACATATCTTTTTTAAAGAATAACAATTATTCATTTGATTTCAATGAAACAATTAAAATAAAAAAAGTCTCAATCTCATTATATAGAAAAAAATAATTTTACAAATTATTGCCTATAGACGACATTTCAATAGATATATGATACTTTTTTTTCTTTTTTCTTTTATTTTTAAATTTATTTTTCCTTATAAACCTTTAGAAATTCATCCAGTCTAATAAAAAATAATCAAATTACTTAAAAATAATTAAAATTTAAAAAAATACTCTAAATTGTAGTCAAACCTGATTTTGACTGGTTTATCTGATCAAACCTAGTTTTGACTGGATTTGACCAAGTCAATGAATAAACAGCTTTTTCAAGTTAACCGAATTGGACTTGGGGCCGGTTTCTAGTTCAATTAGTTGAACCGGCCAGTCTGGTTCAGTTTTAAAATCATTGGTTTAAAGCATACATTTTGATTGCCAAAAAGGCATACACGGATACCTTGGTTTGGGCAGGGAATGCTGATGATAGGAAATCGACTAGTGGCTACCGCACATATCTTGTAAATAATATGAATAATTTGTTGTCTTGGAGTTTCAAGAAACAGAAGGTAATAGCATTGTCCTCTACAGAATCAGAGTATGGGCATTAAGCCTAGTAGTAGACACTGAACTGACATGGTTTAAAGGCTTATTTTCAGAGGTGAATATGGAAAATTTGAGAAAGCAAAATGTTGTGTGATAGCCAAATCGAAAAGGCACTCATGTTACTTAAGGGAAAAAGAAAAATTGCACTCATGAATTTCATAACAGGACTAAACATATTGAGTTGGATGTTCTTTATGTAAGACAAGTTGCAGCACAAATGTTGTCAGTCCAGTAATTACCAACATAATATCAGAAACTGACATCTTTGCAAGACCTATATGAGCTAGTAGATTTAATCTACTCAGAGAAAAGTTTAATATTGTGAGTTTATCTGTGGCATTTTAGTGCAGAAGTGTATATCTGCATTTGTTTCAGAATGAATCTGGTATATATATGAATAGGTCTAGTAAAATCAACGCCTGACAAAAACAATGATAGCGATCAATGGTTCTAAGTTAAAACAAAACCTAAGATAGGGCTTTTTTATTTCGATAGAAGCAAAGTTGGTGATGAAGATCAGAATATTGTAATTAGTGTTGACAATCAAAACTAGTGCATATGGCCAAATAAGTAATGTCAGATAGGGAAAAGAGATGAAAGAAAGAAAATTATAAGGTAGGGCATCTTCCCGATAAGAGACGAAAGTGTCGTTGCTATTATATGCTGATGAGGTCTGTTTTACCCAGTTAATTTTCGCCGGCCAATCTTTTTTTAATGTCTTTGTTAATACTCAGACTTAGCCGGCCAATCTTTTTTTAATGTCTTGATGATTTTGTTTAACTCTCTTTGTTAAAGCAAAGTGCCTCTCATCACTTGAAGTTAATGGCTTCCTCTTCTTCTTCCATTACTCCTGAACTAGAGCATGAGGTTTTCCTTAGTTTCCGCTGTGAGGACACCCCACGAAACTTTACCAGCCATCTAGATGAAGCCTTTCGTCAGAAAAATATCAAAACTTTCATTGATGATAAGCTTAATAGAGGAGAAGAAATTTCTCCCTCTCTTCTGAAGGCAATTGAACATTCGAAGATCTCGGTTATCATTTTCTCTAAAGGCTACGCTTCCTCCAGTTGGTGTCCCAAAGAACTTGAGGAGATTATTAAATGTAAGAACACGCATGATCAGATCGTAATACCAGTCTTCTATGACGTAGATCCATCTGATGTCAGGAATCAAATTGGGGATTTTGGGAAAGCATTTGCTGAGCTTGAAAAGCGTTTTATGAGTGATTCAGAGATGTTGCAGAGATGGAGGACTGCTTTGAGGGATGCAGCCAACCTATCTGGTTATGATTCAAAGAACTCTAGGTAACTGTAAATTTTTTTGTTAATGTTTTTATGTAATAATCTTTTTTTTTTTTTGGTAAGTACTTTGAAGCTACAAATTACCAATTTTCATGTAATAATCTTACATGCAGCAGTTCCTTATTTTTTCTGTTTTTATTATCTTTTCCAGATTTACTGGAGACAGATTTAGATGGTCAATATAATAATCAATTGGAAGTTTGACCTTATATTTTATACTATGTTAATTTGGGTTAGGTTCTTGTTGTGTGCTTTCTACCCCCAAAACACAGAAAGACTTAACACAAACACTATCTATTAATACAAACTGTCAGTTTTACTTTTTTGGATAACAACTAATTACTATATAAATATGATATATCATTGAATACATACTTACTGATTATTTCATTTTTTCCGAGAATTGAATTGAATTTTAGCATTGATAAGTTTTACAAGTTTTTAGGACATGGAAAGTGATGATAATTATATTTGAATCTAAAATTGTGTGCCACTGAGAAATGAACTTGAGTTCATGTCATGACGCAGTTCTTCATCATGCTAACCTTACATTTTAAAAATTTTTATTCAATGAAAGTCAAAAGAAATAGAAAAGAATTAAAATTATGTTATATTTATTTATTTCATTTTTAGTCATTTTATTTTAGTATCATATTATTTAATTGTTTATTTTTTATTGTCAGGAATGAGGCAACGCTGGTAAAAGATGTTGTCAATGATGTATGGAGGAAATTGGATTACAACTCCTCAGTTGTTCCTTCCAAGGACCTAGTTGGACTAGAGTCATCAATTGAAGAGATTGAAAATTTATTATGTTCAAAAAGTGTTTGCAAGCTAGGAATTTGGGGTATCGGGGGCATAGAAAAAACTACTCTTGCTGGTGCTATATTTGGAAAAATCTTTCAATAGTTTAAAGCGTCTTACTTCATTTTGAATATTAGAGAAGAATCAAAGAAAAACAAAGGATTAAATGACTTATGCCAAAAATTGAGTTCTGCAATTTTAGGGGATGAACATCTCAATCATGGATTCACCTTTAGAAGAAAAAGTTTCATTAGCAGAAGAAAAGTTCTCATTGTGTTTGATGATGTAAAGAAGTTAGAACAAATAAAATGTTTAATGGGAGTTTTTGGCAACTTCGATTCAGATAGTCGAATCATTATAACGACAAAGGATAAACATGTGCTAAGGAATTATGAAGTGGATCACATTCATGAGATGACAAGGTTATCTTCTCATAATGCTCTTCAACTTTTTGCCTTACATGCCTTTAAAGGAAACCCTCCAACAGAAGATTATAACGAGTTATCATCTATAGTAGTAGCTTATACTAAATGTGTTCCACTAGCTCTTAAAGTTCTTGGTTCCTTTCTATTCAAGAGGACGAAGAGAGAATGGGAAAGTGCACTAAAAAACTTAAGAACAAGTCTTTATGTGGATGTCCACAAGGTGTTAAAAATAAGTTATGACAGATTAAATGATAAAGAGAAGGCTGCATTTTTAGATATTGCATGTTTCTTTAAAGGATATAAAAGAGATCTCATAGAAGCAATCCTAAATGCTCGTGACTTTGACTCTCATATTTCTATACATCTTCTCATTGAAAGGTGTCTCATAACTACATCATTTGACACCATAAGAATGCATGATTTACTTGTAGAAATGGGTAGGGAAATTGTTCGGCAAGAATCAATTGATGATCCTGGTAAACATAGTCGGTTGTGGGATCCTAATGCAATCTTTTTAGTATTGAAGTATAATATGGTAAGAGCTAGAACACTTATTTTTTATTTCTATTTTATACATACATATAATAAAATATTAGTTAGCTAAATATTCATTTCCAGTTATCATTGGAAACTAAATTATTTGGTATAGGGCAGCAATGACACAACTATTATTATTTTATTTACAAATTCTAAAAAGAAATTTGAGAAAGAAATATATTTGAGAGTAAATTACTTAAGAATTTATGTAATTAAGTAATTTCAAATTGACTTTTCACCAATATGCTTGTGATTTCTAGAGAGCTAGAGCAATTCGAAGTATATGCTTGGATATGTTTGAAGTAGAAGAGTTGCATTTAAATCCTAAAGCTTTCAACAACATGCAAAACCTAAGATTCTTGAAAATTTATGAGTTCAAACATGGAAAGAAGGTGCATGGTTTTGAGAAACTTGAGTCTGATTTCTCTTAGCTAAGGTACTTTTGCTGGCATGGATATTCTGACAAATCATTGCCACCAAATTTTAATCCAAAGAACCTTGTTGCACTTTCTTTGCGTAATAGCGAACTTAAACAACTTTAGACTAGCAACCAAGTATATGTTAACTTCTATATATATTTTGCTTTAAATTGTAAATATAAGTATGCTATTTATGTTGTTTCAATTCTTTTTTTTTTTTTTTTTTGTGACAGAAATTTGTTAATTTGAAACATATTGACATCAGTCACTCTAAACGTCTATGTAGTATACCAGATTTATCACTTATGCCAAATCTTGAGAGCTTGAAGCTTGAAGATTATACAAATTTGCTTGAGAGTTTCTCATCTATCTGTAATCTCCATAAACTTGTTATCCTGAATCTACAAGGATGCAAAAGCTTTGATAATCTTCCAATTAGTTCTAATTGTCAATCTCTTCGAGTTGTTAATCTCTCTAATTGCTCAAATCTCAAAGAAGTTTTATATCTCCCTAATACAGTTGAAGAATTATATCTAGATGGAACTGTCATTAAAGAATTTCCATCAATAGGGCATTTATTTAGACTAGTAACATTGAGTCTTAGAAAATGTTAAAGGCTTGAGAGATTACTGGATAGTATTCGTGTGTTGAAATCTCTTAAATCTTTTTATCTCTCGGGTTGTTCCAAACTTGACGGATTGCCTAGTGACATGAGAAATTTACAAACTCTGAGGGAATTGGAACTGGATGAAATTTCTTTTGCAGAAATACCAACATTTATGACAAGTTTGATCAACTTGTGGGCATTGTCTTTGACAAGATGTAAGATGCAGAAGCAATCAAATTTCCCACTCTTTGATTTATCTGTCTTTCAAAGAATGACAAAGCTAAACCTGGTTGATTGTTGCATCGAAGTGTTACCCAACAATATTGGCCAATTACTCTCACTTGAATATTTAATTCTTGGCCAAAACAATTTGGAGACGCTACCAGAGAGCATCAAAGACCTCTCTAACCTGAAATTTCTTAATTTAAGCAATTGCCAGAGGCTTAAATACTTACCAGAGCTTCCAAGTAGGTTAGAGACAATGATGGCAATGAGTTGCGTATATCTTGAATCAATATCAAGTTTACCAGCTTCATTCTTAGGTATTTCGACTTGTAATGCAGATGTCTGGTTCCACAATTGTTTCAAACTAAAATTAAATATGACAGATGCTCTCCTGAATATTGAGAGAAATGCAGATGTGTGGCATCACCATAAAGTAAGTCTATCTTGCTCACTTTTTCTATTTTCTTATGATGTCAATTCATTTTCTATAAATTTTGAATCTTCAAACTTTATAACTTTTAATGTCCTATTCAAAAGAGTTAAAAATTAAATATCAGTATACATATTTCATTGTAAGAATAAAAGATGTGTGGATTAAAATTTTAATTTATATAAACTTAACAAATAGCCCTATCCCTGTAGTGTCTTGCCTACTGGAGGTTTTTTGGGTGCATTTGGTACGTTGTATTGGATTGCACTAAGTTTTTAAAGTTGTATTAAATTGAAAATGATTTGGCTAAAACTATTATATTTATATATAATATATAATAATTAAATTCAAATTTCATAATAATATACTAAATTATTTAAAGGGAATTTATAATATTTACTATGCAAAATCAAGTAGGCTAAGTGAGAAAAGATAAAAAGAGAGAATTTTTTTTTTTTAATTGATCATCAACATCTAAGCATACAACAACTAGGATTTATATAGAAGATTTGACTGACATGTTGGCAATCCATCTCTCTTTGATTTTTTTAATTGAAACCTAGAAAAGAAACTAGAGATTATTTGGAATGAAGATTGATCGATGCTTGAATAACATGGCTAGGTTTTCTTCTTCCTGTTTGTGCTCTAATGAAACAATGAGTTTTGAATAAAACTCACCGATTTGATTTAATCACAATTAAATACACCACTTTGTAATTCTAACACTTAAGTACTATTACAAACAAATTCACCGCTTTGCAATTCAAACACTTATGTACTATTACAAACTAATCCATCACTTTGCACTTCTCATACTTTTATTGTCAACATCTCTCCTTGAACATAACTCTCTTTCTCTTCAGCATCTCCCCTTAAATATAACTTCAATAGTTGACTCACCTTTATTCTCAACATCTCCCCTTAAACATAACTCTCTTTATTTTCATCATCTTAATGGAATTGTTCAGTCAATACACACCTAATGATACTGAGTTATGAAACTAGTAGACAGTTTAATTCAATATAATCTCAAAAAAAGATTAATTGGCTTCTCGTGCATATAAATATTTTAACGGAGAAGTATTTGTAAGGGTAATGACAAAACAATAAAAGTATATATACTCAATAATGAGTTTACTATTTGACATATAAATAATTTGTTATATTGTGATAGAGTAATTTTGAATTAAAGACTATATTGAATTAAACTATCCATAACAAACATTGAATAAATTTGATGAAAGAAGAATGCAGGTTTTGATGAAAGTGAAAACAAAATCAAGAATAGGAAAGGGAATTGAAAGCGTAAGTGAAACTTCTATTTTTTTCATAACTCTCTATCTTTTATTATGGAAAGATCTGTTTTGGTTGAAACTCACTATTTTACATTATTAACCAAAAACCACCATTTTTTTTAGAAACATAAAACATGTTCATCAATTTATGAAAACTATTCTAACACCACAATATTCTTCACAATTATAAGTAAATCCACTAATTTGTAGTTCTCATACTTTTATTCTCACCATACTATTAAATTTACTATTTTCATCATATCTTAACTTTAAATTATATTATACAGAATTACATTTAAAATATACCTTTCTAATTGTATAATATTTTTATACATATAAATTTACTATTGTTAACTAAATAGTTAATATATTTAATTTGTTTTATTTGATAAAATGAAATACTATGTCGTCTTAATCTAAGACAAAGTTGATAATTCTTTAATCAAAATATTTTCTATTTGAAAATCTTACTTGGATTGTTGATTTATGAATATAGAGTTTCTTACGACATAATATTAAAATATATAATATTAAATAGACCACTAATGTACATGCAGGATATCATTTGGGCTGAGCAAGTGGGGAACATTGTTTACCCTGGAGGCAAAATTCCAAAGTGGTTTGACTTAAAAAGTAATGAATCTTTTATAAAGTTTCCAGAAGGTTGGGTCAATGATAACTTAACTGGTTTCGTTTTATGTGTTGTTGTATCATTACAAGACTATCAACAAAATGTTGGATTTAACCTGATTGTTAATGGAGAGATGATTTTTTCTTGTTATTTGATTCACTCATTCCATTTTTGGCTTAAGTTTCTTGAAGAAGAGGACGTTATTGAATCAAATCATGTAGTCATAGGTTATCAGTACCTTCAGATGTTCGAGCAATTTCCTACACTCAGTTTGAATAGCCAAGGTGGTGTTGAGTTCTTTGTTGAACATGCAACTAACAATGGTGAGGTTCGAAGCCAGGTGAAAAAATGTGGAGTGACTTTGTTATATGCCAAAAATGATGATTTGAGAAGAGATGCCAAAGTGGACAAAAATGATGAAAGATCTCATAAGCGATTGAAACTTGAAAGTTGAAATGTTGTTACAGAAAAGGTAATGTAAGTACAAAATCCCTGAGCTTATAATATTAGGTCAGAACATGTCAATAAGATCCCCATTATGTCCCCATATCCCTTTCTCATATGGTAAAAGGATGACTGATGGTTGTGAAAATTTAATAAAGCTTCCAGAGGAAATTTACTCCATTTCTAGGGCTTCTTGTTTACCTAATCTTCACAATATGCCTAATCTTGGAACTTTTTCCTATGATATTCTTTGCAGAAGATGTGGCTTACTGCATAGTAGTTTAATAGTTTCAAGGTAAAGCTTACTTCATGTTGCCTTCTGAACTATTTGGCTGACTCTCTGCAATTTACATTCGTGGTCTATGCTCTGTAGTTCTCTATTACAGAATGTTGAAGTGCCTCTTTTTTAAAATGTTATTCAGTGTGTTGTCAGGTTGGCTTTATCACAGGCTGCCAACTAGGCGTGTGGACACAAATTCCCTTGACTGTCATTTTAATATTCTTTGTATTTTCTTGCCTGGAATTGGATTGTGTTACTAAGTACTATTTAATTAGGTGTTGTATGGTTACAGATATGTTTTGCTGCTATTTGGTTCTCTAGGCTATGAAAGGGTATTGGTTGCTCTTCGATACTGCTGTAAGCTTGCTATTAACTAGTAAGTAATTAGGTGTTATATCCATTGCTGCTTGGCATAACTTGGAGAAATAATTTGATGTGAAGTTTGCTAATCATCTAGCCTCACTCTCTGTACAGGGGAAACAAATTGATGCCGTACATTTCATTCATGCCTTCCAGCTTACTGAAAGCTTTCCCCCTGTTCCCCTCTTGAAGACATACTTCAAGAATTGAAGGAGAAACTCTCAGGGAAAGGGTGTGAGTTCGGGTAGAGATACTAGTGACAGGTTAATTTTCATACTAAAGCATAATGAATGATGCTTGGAAATTCCTTTGTAACTAAATGCTCAATGAGAATTTTCTTTTCAATACAGATTGATGTAAATGCACAGGAACCTGCTGCTTTGAAAGCTGTAGTTAGTTGTGTCCAAGAGTACAGGCTTGAACCTGACTATCCTCTTGATCCACTTCAGAGAAGGATTGAACAAATGGAGAGGTCGAAATCTGATAAGAAAAGGGGTGGAGATTTTGGTAGAAGTCAAAACTTCAAGAAACAAAGAGCAAACTGAGGATACCGTGGATTTCTTTCTCACAGTGGCAAGGCAGCTCCTCGTAGGCTTGTTCTGCCTGTTTTCTGATGTGTTGTAAGCTTGCGAGCAAAACGCAACATTTTCTTTGACAGGGCAGCATATGGAAGAATGCCTGAGTGATATCCTCTGGCTGGTCCAAACACTTATGATTATCAAGTTCCTAGCCACCCTGTTTTGGTTCAGCAACCAAATGATCAAAGAATATGCATTTATCCCCAAGATGTAGTTATCAAATGTAAGATTTGTGTGCAACCTTTATTTGTGAGTGAATGACATTTTCCCACCCATGTTTGGCTGTAAAACATTTTTTCACCCCTAACAGACATAAATAACATTTCTTCATCCAAAATCATATATAAATAATATTTTCTTATCCAAAATTAAGCTTCCTTATTGAAACAACATAATTAAAAAGTGAAATTGTTCTTTTATCCCTATTATTTTATTTTTCAAAATATCATACAACACTATATTAACAAAAAATTAAAAATAGCACTTTAAATATTTAAATTATATAAGAAAACATAATATTTCTCTGTATTTTCACCCTCATTCCTTATTTCTCTTTTTTATAATGAAATTGTCTTTGTCGTATAATTGTATATTATAGAATAAATTGTAATTTTTGAAAATATAAAGGGTTTTTTAATTTTTTAGGGGGTTATTTAAAATTAATAAAAAGTTTTGAGTCTTTTGGAAATTTTTTAAATTTGATACGCCCCAATAGCTTCAAAAATAGTGTTACAATCCCAAAGAATTGAACAGAATACAATTCAGAGATTAATTTGTGGGTTTTAAAACTTTTTTTAAGAGTTAAATTGTTATATTTAAAATATTTAAATATGATAGAATACCGTTATTTTAGGAAAAACGTTTTTTATGCTAGTTGGGAGTAGAAAAGTGTTGTACAACAAACTTTAGGTTGTAAAATGTTATTTACACAAAATTATAAATACTCATTTAAATACTCAAATGAGAACAAATTTTTATGTGTAATCACATAATTAGATATTATTTTATTATTAATTTAAAATTATTTAATTATATGATAACAATAGATGTATATATTTATGTAATTAAAATGAGTACAAATAGTTTTATTGATTTGAAAATGTGTAGTTAATAAATTTTTATATGTCGTTAATAAATTAATAATATTATATATATAACTTTTATGCACAAATAATGTTGTGTTACTATATGATTGAGTATTTTTTATCTTTAATTTTGATCTGTCTCATCATATAATGACATATCATTATTTATGTATAAAATTATGTATATAATACTACTTTAAATCAATTTTTTGCCAAAAAGGTTTATTCAATTAATAGTTTCCGTCCGTTAATTTTGAAAAATTCAAATATATTTCCAAGTCAAAAACCCTAACATATATATATATATATCATCTTCTCCACAGTCTGGCGTCAGAAAGTTCTGGGCTTTATGTCATTCAAACTTGTCTCCTCTCTGGCACTCAAAATCTCGGCGAACTCTCCATAACTTCTCTTCAAATCGTTAGTGCTTTGAACTGTTTGTCTTCATCAGACATTGGTATGATTTTTTTTCCTCGATTGAGACGAACTCTCCTGTTGATGTGCTAAGTTGTTACCTTTTCAATGCTTTTGTTTTGGTGCAATCTCCATTGCTCCTTAGTGAATGGTTGTAACGAATATTCTTTTTATTGATATATGATTTAGCAACCTTTCAATTGACAGACAAATTGGTTGAAAGATCATCTTTTCTGTTCTCTTCCTTTTCTTTCCTTTACTTTTTGGATCTGCGCTTCTAGTGTGCAATCATTCATTGTAACGTCTAGACTTGTTCTACATTTATTTAATATTCTTATGATTATGACTCTGTTGGATTCTGTCTTGTTTTTTTTGTATATTTAACAATACATTATATGGTTGTTACAGTGTTAAAGTTTATTGCTGGGTTTTCTTTGTTGTATCATGAATTTTGTGGTTTAGATAAATGTCCATATAAGGTTTTGTTATCGTTTATTAGTTCTATGGATTCTTTGCATAAACAAAAGAGTGGGTGGTATACTGTCCTGTTAAAAATACTAATTACCTATTTGGTCAATTAAGATTTTCACGGATGATTGCATCTTGTTCCCTTGCCTTGATGCTCCTATTTGTTGAGCTGTATTGTTGTATCTTTGCTGCACTATTTGAAGTTCAAATTAACAATGAATTAGCCCTGCGATACTCATCTGCTCTTGTTCAAGGTCGTGCAAATGTTTTCTGGTACGAATATCATCAATTACAGAAGAACAGATTTTCCTTAAGTTGTTAGTTGTGGAGGTGGCTTTAGTAGCTTTGCATGTTGTTACTGTCAATAGTTTTCTGTGTTTCATGTCTTTAGTAGATCATGCTTTTTAAATAATGCAGAAACTAAAATTCTCAGTTTTTCATCACTCAAATTCTCAAATTCTTTTTCAGTACCATCTTCCTTCATTCTCGCATTGCTTTCATGGGAATAGGCCGTTATTGATGCATAAATTTCAATTGTCTAAAAGCCAGAGTTTGACAGTTTCCAAAAAACGGAATTTTTAACAGTTAATAACACGCAACTCTGAAAATTATTTGTCATGTTTCTGAGCTTTTTGAAAGAATATTTTGCATAGCTTTTGTCTGTTCTTATACTTGTCTGAAGTCTGTTGCATTCCCTTCCATAACTATCCTTGTGATGATTGACTTCCAACATTCTGGCTCAACTGTGATTCTTTCATTTTACATTCAATCTTCCATCTTATATTTGGTAAATCAAAAAATTATATTGGTAAATTATTTTTAATTATGTTTAAATTACAATTTTATATAAAGGGTGTTTTTGTATATTTAATTTCATAATTACATAGCATGAATTCTTAATTTAAATTATAGCAATTTATGAGATATTTTTGTTATTATATTAAAAAGGAATAATAAATAATTTACCATGTGGATTTAGATTTTTCAAAATTAGTGGGTAAAAATTGCAAATTAACTAAACCTTTGGTGGGATTAGGGGTTTTGGCCTAAATTTTTAACCCCATAATCTATTGTTTGAACATTTCACCATTCCTTTCAAACTAAGACTTGACATTTGTCACTCTATTAAAGGAATGATGAGAGAAAATCCTCAAGAGTCTCACAGCTTACTCCCAAAATCATTTTCTCTACATCTTGACCTGCACCGTTTTACTCTTGCTTGAATCGCCTTAGCCCTCCTAACAAATGGCTTGGGCACCTACTTACACTCACATCGCTGGAGCCATTTTTCTCTTCTTACATCTCCTCCAACCAACTCTTGCACTCCAACCGCCAATCTCATGCACGGTGTCACCCACTCGCCATGGTATTGTCGCTCTACCAATTCCCTCCTAATATCTTGAGAAGTAGCTTTTCGAATTGTCGTCGTCATCTTTAGAGATTCACATCCAATTCATACCCTATCACTCATATGCAACTTTACAATGATCTACTTCTCAACAGGTTTGAATTTTTATTTGTCTCTTTATATAGATTTGTCCTTAATCTCTTGTTTCAAAGTGAATTTATGTTTGAATTTGTGGTGATTTGGTGTTGAAGGTATTATACTACACGCCTCTGGATTCATGCTATATACTGAAAACTCTTTGGTATTTATTGACATAATTAGGTGTCTAATTCATGCTATATACTGAATACCTAATGTGCAGCATTCAAGGTAAATGAGTTAAAATATGCTAGAAATAGAAAAAAAAAATTTCTTGGATTATTGAATGTTGAATATCTTTAGCACCATGTCCACGTGTGCATTACTTTGGCCAAGCAACTTATGCAATCTATCATAATAAATCTTAATACAAGGATACAGATATGCTACTTTTCCCAAGTCATTCATAAAAATATGCTTGGATGATTAAGTCTTTATCATTTGCAAATTCAGTATATCATTTTCGATAAGTAATGTGTCATTGACATACTATACCAGAAATGCCACTATGATTCCAGAACTTCTTATATCCACATGTTTTATCTTCTCAATAAACATACAAACAATTCAACATCTCATCTATGTTAACCTGTAAAATTTCACTCGTTGTTAATTCAAATTATTGCACGAACCTTGAAATTTTAATAAATTCCCGGACCGACTTTGCATCTTTTTTTTTTTCCTTTTTACTCCACACGTGGTCATCCTTCCTAAACTCTCAAAGCCTCTGCAGCTTAATGACGAAAAAGGAGCCACCTGTAATTAATGTAACTTACCCAAATTCCATCCATAAAAAGGTTAGAAAAATAAAATCCCAGATGAAACAATACTTTTGGAGACCTTGATTGTGGTTGAGAAGCAAGTATTTGAAGCTTTTCATGGTTTTCAAATATTTTGCATATTTCAACTGCATTCAACCACCTGTTTTGCCCTTCTTTCACGATTTCTTCAACATCCGCGTCATTCAAACAATCTGTAACATCATTCATATCAGGAAAACAATTCAAATTGTGAACTCATTCATAAGTGCTTGCTCCGTTCAACCAGAAAGCGTCTAGCTGAAAGTGCCATAAGAAAGGTGTTAAAGATGAAACAAATGGTTGCAAAAACAGAGTACTCTGTTTATTACAAAGTATAATGACACTAAAATTTGGTGAACAAATGAAAACAGTGTTGGTCAATTGAAGAAAATTGTAGAGCAAAAAAGGAACCTAAGTTTATAGAGAGAAAAGGAATGAACTGAAATACTGTATAACCTCTTATTTTATTAATAGAATGGCAAAAACTTACATTGCTTGAATTACATTTGAATTTGTACTCCTTTGTGCCTGATGTAGCAATCCTGGTGAAATGCAATAACCACCATTTATCTTTTATACAGAAAGCACATAAACATTGATTCTAAGCCGTTGGATTTTACTAAATGAGTCGTTAACTAACCGTTAGTTTGCCGCTGAAAGGCTTGTACCTCCTCTAACACCGTTAAGCCGAAGCACCAACCTTCTTACTTGTTTTACTACATTCTCAATAGAAAAAAGGAAAGAAGAGAGGCGAAAAGTGTCATAAATGATAAGGGAATTGTGATGAAATGAAATGAGAGAAGTTTACATTGAGATGGTCAAAGAGCAAATCCAGAGTTTACATTGGTTTATGTTCACGGGTGAATATCGTTAATGTTAAAATTTTGTTTATTATTTCATTGTGTTATAGTTTTTTTTTACTATGTGAATGTTTCAACTCTAGAGTTTTTAATCTTTGATTTGTCGACCAATTTCTGTTTTGTATTTAAATTGATTACTCAGTGGATTTATTCTTTTAGAGTGATACTACAAATACAAATTGTTATTTTGTATTTGTGGGTTAAACATGAATTAAGGGTATAACGGTAATTTGGCAAAGTTAGTAAGGGTGTTTTTGTCATTTAAGCATGAGGGGCAGAAAAATAATTTTCCCTAGCTCAATCCCTAAATATATTGGCTACTCTTCTTCCCGGCAATGCATATTACAGAAACAAATTAGCCAATCCTCTCTTGCTCTCGGTCTGCTTCCTCTGCTAAGGTTACTGTGTACAGGTGAGAAGTCAAAGAGGCCTAGTTGGTAGTAGTGTATGTGTTGAGGTCATAAGAACCATGAAAAACATGAGGTCATAAAATATATTTCTGTTCTTCACTTTTGGACGTTTAATTCAATCCAACTTACTGTTCTTCTCTCATCCATTGCTTGTATATTTCTGAATGAGGGGACCATCTATCTAAAATTTTGAATGATGGCAGAAAATTGTCCATTTTGTCATGTTTCCAGCAGCAATTTATACAACAACTCAAACAGTCATCAACAGAGCAATTTATAGTATTCAATCTCTTGTTTCTGTCCATTCTTGCATCTCTTCTCAAATCATCATCTTTAGCGTACAACAAAGTCACTCTACATTTTTTCACTTGGCTTAGAATCCTTCCAATCTTAGTTTCATGTTCAACAAAGAAAACTATTCCACCCTGGCTATTCAAATTGATTGTAAGCAATTTGAATAACATGGACTGTAATCATAACCTACGAATACATGATTGATTCAGTAACGTCACCCTCAAGGTCTTTCACCACAGGTAGAATAACATTGATTCATAAGCTGACATTGATAATTGGTTTTCGTTCCTGATCTTGACTCCTTGATCGATTCACAAAATATAGAAGTTAATAAGCTAAGACAGTCATGTCAGCAAGCGGAAGATGCTCTGACTCAAGGTATGGAGAAATTGCAGTCGACTCCTGCTGAAACTGTTGCTGCAGGTCAACTGGTAGAAGGTGGTTGCATCCCAAAGATACCTACTGCAATGGAGAAGTTGGAAGCTCTAGTCAGCTTTTTGAACTAGGTAAGAATCGGGGTATTACTGCCGATCTTAATTTTCAATATCTTTCTGTAATGGTTTTTCTGACCAGTTAATTAGTTTTTTATCAGCACATCTGATTTAAGTTGAGAAACTTTCTAGCGAGTTGAATTTGCATTCATCTGTGAAATTGAAGTTTTCTTCTGCTTCTAAGATTTATTTAAGCACTATGCTGCTCGAATGCATGCCTGTGATGCCCGACAAATCACACCTATTTTCTCATCCCTTTCCTTTTAGACCATCTTCTTGGCGTTGAATTCATTATTTTGGTGATTTATTGCAGTCATGATTTGTAGGAAATATCATTTTCGTGATGTACTAAAAAACCGTAGTTGATTTTTCCTTCAGTGCTTTGCTTTTCTGCAAACTTAAGTATGGCTACATAGTCAAATATATATATTCTCTACTGCTGATAGTTTCTCTGAATAAGATTTCATGATCGGCAACCAGACCACTAATCGGTTTCTGTTAGCAAAAATGATATGATTGGTAGAAAGTAATATACTGATCTTAGCATAACATGGTTCTTTAAATTCCGGGTTCATACGATTTGATACATGTTAGTTTTTACTTGGAACGTATTGACATGTTACCAAATTTATAAGCTCTTGCCCGAACAGGCTGATTATTTTGGACAAGAAACATTACAGCAGATGTCTTGTATCCTAATAACTCGCCAGGTTGCTCGAGGCTTGCTTGCACTAGGAGAGTACTTCCAACGCCTTGGAGCTTTTGGTTCAATTTGGGCCACCCATCCTCATGACACTGCCTAATCTTATACCGGAAAAAATCAACAAGCTCAAACTCTTTTCCTGATTAGAGGTACCTCTGGACATTGTTGTTATAAACATAATTTGCATACTTTAAATTGCTGACATTTTTGAAGCAGCCACAAGCATATAGGGAAATGGTAAATATAGTCTTTTAACCCAGACGAAGTTAAGTTTGTAATTAAATCAATTTTTGATGCATGATGTTCATTTTTATGATCTTTTAAAACATATATTTAGGGTTTATGTTTTCGAGATACCTTTGCAATGTTGTCATGTAAATTTTTACATGGCAACTGTTGTATGAATTATTCAATTTAAAGTTAATCTCATCTAACCTTTGAAGATTATTATTGAGAGTTCATAAAATCTAGGCCACCTATATTTTGTTATGGCCATAAAGAATGAAGGACAAGGTCAAAAGACTATTCCTCCCACACCCCCCCCCCCCAAAGGTTTGTCGAAATAATGTTTTGACCCTTTAAATTTAGAAAAGCCAATTTTCATCCACCATCTACTTCTATTAGTGGATTTTGTTAAGTGAAATAAATGAAAATCATTTTATATATTTTTCCAATTTTCTCCTTTCCCTCTTATTCTTTTTATTTTTCTTTTCCTCTTATTTTTTTTGTTTTCCCTTTTCAAAAGTTTTGAGAGTAATTGTAATTTTAAAAATACTAGAGGTGTTAATAAAAATTTTTGGGTTTCTTTTAACCTTAAAAAAAGTTCAAAGTGGTTTTTGAAATTTTAAAATTTTAAAATTTTTAGTTCAATCAATTCAAAATAACTAAAATTTTTAATAAAAAAATCTTATTTAAATTGGACTTTTTTTTTTTTTAGACCAAATTGACCAATCCAATCAATGATAGTTTGTCGTGGTGGAAGTTAATCAAAATAAAAAATGAGCCGAGAGACAAAATCAAATATAAAATTGGAAATGCGAAGAATACCTTCTTTTAGATAGACAATTAGCACCCGTATGACCCTCTCTTGGAGAAGTATAGAGAAAAACCAATCAAGGGGCATTGATGACTTGGGTATTAGTAGGGAGGTGAAAGTTATGGAGATTGTGAATGACAACTCTTGGAAATGGTCGGTTGTGGACTCTAATGCACTTTTAGAGATCAAGGGGCATTGATGAATAATCCTAGAGATGGCTTAGATTCTATCACATGGTTGCCGTCGTCCAATGGTCAGTTTTCTACGTAGTCGGTTTGGAATGAGTTCAGGAGTAAAAAAAGAGAGGTTAACTGGGCTGACCTTGTATATCACAAAAAACAAATTCCTAGACAAGCTATTATCCTCTGGTTGGCAATTAAGCAAAGACTCATGACTAGAGACAAACTTATCAAACTTGGACTCACAAATAATGCTAAATGCGTGTTATGTAATCATTATGAAGAGGATATAAACCACATTTTCTTCGGATGTGAATACAACAACTATATCTGGAAGACCATTTTGAGGAAAAGTTTCTTGATTTATAATGGGCAAAACTAGAACTCCTTTATTGATGAAATTTCTTCGGATTGGAAGGAAGTCAGTTAAAATTCTTGATGGGCAAGTTAAGCCTGGGGCTAGAATTTATGCCATTTGGAAGGAAAGAAACAACAGGATTTTCTCTAATCTTCTGCAGCCCAAGGAAAGGCTCAGAAGACTGGTAAGAGGCAAAGGGGCTGACCTCTCAAATTTTTCGCCTACTAATGTCAATAAAGCCATTGCTAGGAATTGGAACCTCCTCAACTGCATCTTTCACCTTCAAATGCTAAGGCTTCTCCTCTTTAGAGGTGGCAGCCCCTTTTGCTAACAGTGTGTTCTTTTGTAGGTTCCCTCTTCCTGATCTTTAGTCGAGTCCTATTCTGTTGGTTTGGTGCCGGCTGCAGTGGTCAATATTGATAGCTTTTCCCCTCTCCATTGCCTCAACTCTGCTGCTGGGATTTTCTTTTCTGCTCTTTCCTGGTGGCTTTCGAAACCTGCCTTTTCGCTACTGTCTTCTGGAGCTTGAATCTCCTGTTTCCTGGTGCTTGTATTTGCTTCTAAATTCTGATCAGAAGCTTTCGCATCAGTTTTCTGTGCTTCCCCTGTTTTTTCCGTTCATTCCCCTGCTTCTCCTGCTGTTGTTCTCCTGGCCTCCCTTTTCCCCAGCTGTGGCTTGGTTTCGCGCCCTCAAAAATTTCTCCTGGTCTGCTGCTTGGTTTCCTTGCAGTTGAGGCATGCTTCTGGTCCTCATGGACCTTCAGTCTTTGCTGGTCTGTTTGGCTTGAATTCTTCCTGCATGCTTTTCTTGCATCTTCAAATTTTTGCTCCTGGATTGCTACATGATGATATGGTCCTCTGGTTTGGGCTTAATTATCCTCTGTTGATGGGGTCTGGTCTGAAATTCCTGAGCTGTAGTCCTTCTATGAGGATCTTTGGATGCTGGTTTGTTGTATGATCAAGCAAGCTGAGTTTTGTCTCTCCGAGTAGAGCGTCAGAATTCATTGAGTTCGGATTGTCAATTGATTCGGCCGGTGCTTCTGTCATTTACTGATTCTGCTTTTGTCCATTTCGTCTGCTTCCCAGTGTTGGCACCTGCATTTTCTCCTGATGTGCTTTGTAGTGTTCCGGTGTTGAATATTAAAAATTCTTTCAACTGGTGAGAGCGGCAAAATTAGAAATGGAGGGAATTTAATGTTGTCATTTTCATATTTAATTTTCTAATTTATTCGGAAGAAAAAAAAATACAAAGAGAAGCCCACAAGAAATCCTGTAGCTGTCGGCCAAAATCGTGGGGTGTCCCTTGTTAGGTATTGGGGAAGTTCCCACAGTGGCCATGACTTGACTGCGATGGAGATTTTGATGGTCCTGTTAAACTGCTAGTCTAAACTTTATCTGTGAAAATAGTAAAATATTTTAATATTTAATATTAATATATTTATATATATATAAATAATAAGTACAAAATTATGTTTAAATAATAATATATTATTATATAATTAAATAATTTTAAATTAAAAATAAAATAATACACAATTACATATTAATATTTTAAAATAATCATTTGGCAGATAAATAATAAAATAGAAAATGTTAAGACAGCTTGCTTGAAAATAAAATACAAGTAGAAATCACAAGGCATCCTAATGTTCACGGGGCAAAAAGTCCAAGTCAAAAAGACGAAAGACAGGGCATCTTCTGAGAAAACTGAAAAGGCAAAGAAGAAAAAGGCAGGCCATCTTCCTAGAAAAAGAGGTGAAAAAGACTTAGAGATTGTGGGATATAGTTCAACTGCTCAATTAGTTGATGTTTTAGTTTACCCTTCTTTGTTTATGCGAAGTGCCTCTCTTCACCTGCACTTAATGGCTTCCTCTTCTTCTTCTTCTTCTTCATCCATTACTCCTAAAATAGAGTATGAGGTTTTCCTTAGTTTCCATGGTGTGGACACCCGACAAAACATTACCAGCCATCTTTATGAAGCCTTTTGTCAAAAAAAGATTAGAACTTTCATTGATGATAGCCTAGTTAGAGGAGAAGAAATTTCTATATCTCTTTTGAAGGCAATTGAACATTCAAAGATCTCGGTTATCATTTTTTCTAAAGGGTATGCTTCCTCAAGATGGTGTCTCAGAGAACTTGAAGAGATTGTTAAATGTAAGAACACATATGATCAGATCGTAATACCAGTCTTCTATCAAGTAGACCCATCTGATGTCAGGAATCAAACTGGGGATTTGGGGAAAGCATTTGCTGAGCTTGAAAAGCGTTTTATGGATGATTCAGAGATGTTGCAGAGATGGAGGACTGCTTTGAGGGATGCAGCCAACCTTTCTGGTTTTCATTCAAAGAACTCCAGGTAACTGTAAATTTTTTTATCAATGTTTTTACGTAATAATCTTTTCTTTTTTTTGGTAAGTACTTTGAAGCTACAAATTACCAATTTTTATGTAATAATCTTACATACAGCAGTTCCATGTATTTTCTATTTTTATTATCTTTTCCAGATTTACTGGGAACAGAATCAGATGGTCAAAATAATAATCAATTGGGTTCTTGTTGTGTGTCTTCTTGCCCAAAACACAGAAAAACTTAATGCAAACACAATCCGTTAATATGAACCGTCAGTTTTACTTTTTTGGATGACAGCTAATTACTATCTAAATATGATATATCATTGAATATATAGTTACTGATTATTTATTTTTTTTGGAGAATTGAATTGAATTGAATTTTAGCATTGAAAAGTTTTACAAGTTTTTAGGACATGGAAAGTGATGATCAAATTATATTTGAATCCAAAATTTTGTGCCACTGAGAAATGAAGTTTAGTTCATGTCATGATGCAGTTCTTCATCATGCCAATCTTACGTTTTAAAAATTTTTATTCAATGAACAGTCAAAAGAAACAGAAAAGAACTAAAATTACGTTATATTTCTTTATTCAATCATTTAATTTTAGTATCATATTATTTAATTTTTTATTTTTTATTTTTAGGAATGAGGCAGCCTTGGTAAAAGATATTGTCAATGATATATGGAGGAAACTGGATTACAACTCCTCATTTATTCTTACCAAGAAGCTAGTTGGACTAGAGTCATCAATTGAAGAGATTGAAAATTTATTATGTTCAAACGGTATTTGCAAGCTAGGAATTTGGGGCATTGGGGGCATAGGAAAAACTACTCTTGCTAGTGCTATATTTGAAAAAATCTCTAAACAGTTTGAAGCATCTTACTTCATTCTGAATATTAGAGAAGAATCAGAGAAAAGCGGGGGATTAAATGACTTATGCAAAAAATTGAGCTCTGCAATTTTAAGGGATGAACATCTCAATCATGGATTCACCTTTAGAAGAAAAAGTCTGATGAGCAGAAAAAAAGTTCTTATTGTGTTTGATGATGTAACGAAGTTAGAACAAATAGAATGTTTAATGAGAGTTTTTGATGACTTGGATTCAAATTGTCGTATCATTATAACAACAAGGGATAAACATGTGCTAAGAAGTTGTGAAGTAGATCACATTCATGAAATGAAAGGGTTATGTTTTGATAATGCTCTTCAACTTTTTGCCCTATATGCCTTTAGAGGAAACACTATAATAGAGGATTATGTCGAGTTATCATCTAGTATAGTAGCTTACGCTGACGGTGTTCCACTAGCTCTTAAAGTTCTTGGTTCCTTTCTATTCAAGAGGACGAAGAGAGAATGGGAAAGTGCACTAAAAAACTTAAGAACAAGTCTTCATATGAATGTCCACAAGGTGTTAAAAATAAGTTATGATGGATTAAATGATAAAGAAAAGGTTGAGTGATGAATTGTAGAGTTTCTAGAAGGCTAGTTCAATGGTAACTTAATTGGTTTCATTTTGTATGTTGTTGTATCATTGCAAGATTATTAAGAACTTCAAATTTTCCGAATTGGATTTATCTGACTGTTAAGGAGAGATCATTTCCTTTGGCCGTTTATTTGAATCAAAAGGGTTTGAGGCTAAGATTATTCAATCAGATTAGAAGCCCTGTTTTCTATGGTTTTTATAGCCTTAACACATACTAATAACTCGTAAACATCTTTCTCAAGGTTATGCCCTCAAAAATGGTGGCTGCCTAAATATTTCTGCTACATGGTAACTGGACTCAAACATTGAATTTAATTTATTTATTTAGTGAGATTTTAACTTGCAAACCTTCTTTCAACTCTTTTCAATGACTTCTCATGTTTATTTAACTCTTTTATCTATAATAATATATATATTTTTTTTGATGTTTTACATGTTAAACATTGTTTGTAAGGTATCTTTTAATTGTTGCCTATGGTTATTTCTAAATTATTTCCCTTTTGTTTCAAATATATAATTTATATTTTAAGCATGAAAGATGTCCTATATGTTTCAACTGGTTTATCAAGATTTTGTATATAACTCCACATATTAATAAACTTTACATGATTAGGATTTTTAATTTTCTTTTTTTCTTTTTTAAGAGAATGGTTATACAGTGATCCCAACTCATAACCTATTGAAAATGATCTTTTGTCTTTCAATTTGTCACATGTAGAAATAGCATGAGGCTATGCTGTTATTGGTATTATCGTTACTATTGATGGAAGTATTCATTGTATTTTACAGACTACTTTATGTGATTCACAAATTGCTGTACCATTGAAACCTGAAGATTGTCTTCTTAGAGAAAATCTGATGGAAGTGCAAAGTCCATGAGCTCATTATATTAGGTCAGAACCGGTTGATAAGATTGCCTTTATGTCCCCATGTCTCTCTTTCATATAGTAAAATGATGGCTAATGCATTTAGTTAATGTTGCCTCCTGAACTACTCGCTAACTTTCTGTCTATGCTATGTTGATAGAAATTAACTAGTAATTAAATTGGTGTAAGCTTGCAATTAACTAGTAATTAATTTGGTGTTATTACAGATAGGTATTATATCCCTTGCTGCTTGGCATAGCTTGGAGAAATAATTTGATGTGAAATTTGCTAATCATCTAGCCGCACTCTCTGTACAGGGGTTGTTGAGTCCTTGGTTAACAGTGGGAAACAAATAAATGCCGTACATTTCATTGATGCCTTACCGTGTTTGCAATATTTCCTGGCTTCCGCACATTCTCAGAAATAATGTGACAATTAGAATTGAAGAAGGGCATGAAATAAAGAAGCAGATTTAGATGAGAACAGACGAAGCACAAAAATAGAAAGATATGAGCTAACCTTGTCTTCTCAGTGGTGAAAAAGAGCTATGTCTGAAGGCCCTCTGCAGCTGGAGTATTCAATTAGGTTACAGTCAAAAACAGAAAAAATGCAGTTTCCTTCAAAATGAAGGGGAAATGGATATCATATTAAGCTCAAGCATTTACTTCCAAATCAACAAAATTAGCTGAAAAGCATAAGGAACAAATCAGACTGTCAGAGCAATCAGCATTTACAGAGCATACAACCACATTCTCAGAAACTGGTGACTGAGAAGAGCGATCTCTAATGCCGGTCAAAACCTGAAAAATGAATTTTAAAAAACTTACTCTTTTTTTTCTTTTATTTTTTAATTCAATGGGGCACCTATGCGAATCTATTATTAGAGAAGAGATTTTTTTTTTATAAATTCAGTGAAAGAAGCACTTCTGAACAAAATCTGGATAAACCCAGAGAATCTGTGAGAGCATATATTCTCACCTGTTAATCACCAACAGACAGGTGTCTGAAAATTTTCATTTCTTTGTCCGTGGACATACAATACAAGCACTCCAACATCTCAACGCTGCACACCTGAAAGAACTCAAAATTATTGATCAGCAAAACTGAAACTATTGAATACAAATGATGCTAACGTTGGTTGTTTTACCAGTGAAAAGGCAGCTGCTGCAATTTCTACAGTCTCTCTCCAACTTAAGTTAATCTTAAGTCTCTCTACTCAGCCTTGTTCCAACACTTCAGACCATTTCTCCTCCACCACCCAAGAGCACAATCAACAAGTGCACAACAGAATCACTACTCCAGCAAGCAAATTTCAATTTCACAGCATCAACCTACCAAAATGAAGCAATGTAATAGCAGAAAAATAGGGGGCGGTACAGAATGCTATCAGAAAATGTTTCTTTCATTTATCAATGTAATATTCAATCACTCCTCAATTCATTTCATTACAATGCTGTCAATAGGAATAAACTGGAAACTACTTCAGAAAAAACACACTCCAATACGAAGATGAAAATACTAAGCTAGCTAATATGAGAGGCCAGTACTCCCCCGAAAAATAAACTCTCAATACAAATTTTTCTACATGATTCTTTCTACACAGCAATGCTCTCCCACTCCCATTTTAATTCTCATAACCGCCTCTATTTCCATCCCAGTCTTAGGTAGTGTGTCATTATTTAGAGCTGCTGACATGTACATCCCAGGTCCATTTTCTCCCTTTGCTGCATCTGGATTTCTTCAGGGTTTCTCTTCTTTGGGCCTGCATGAATAAACTTTAGCAAATAGTACCATATCAACAAATTTACAGAGATGAACTTCTATGCATTTTGAAATCTCTTTCAATCAAATTATGCAATAACCTTGAGGTTGACATGAGATTCCTGAATGGTCTTTCCATCCTTCTTTTTGCTCCACACGTGTCCATCCTTCTTAAACTTTCTAAGAGTTTGACGAGGTATCATAAAAAAATAAACCACTGGGAATTAGAAATCAATGCAACAATGAATTGCATGGGTCGAAAAGTTGGAAGAAACAAGGTTCTAAATGAAACAATACTTGTAGGTGTTTCTGGTTGTTGAGAGATAAGTACATCGAGGCTTTTATAGTTGGCAAATATTTCACCTATTTCAGCTGCACTAAACCATCAAATTTGAGCTGGTTAGTAAATATGCACTTTATATGTGTATAATACATGTTTGTCGTATTTTACCATTTTAAACATGTTTCAACAATGTGTATTTTAGATCACATCGTATCTTTCAATTGTTGTGTACAAGACCATATTTGAGTCTTACTCTTTTATTTATTTATTTTTTTGAAAAAAAATCAGGAAGTAGATAAATCATAAACACAACAAGAGGGCTACCAAAGTAACCCTTCAATCTTTCCAAGAAGCTAGAAAAGTTAGACCCCTCAAGTATAAAAGTTTACATAAGTTTCTCCTTAACATAAGTTCTTGTATTGATTAAAAGTTTTTTTAATTTTTGGAATTAAAACAATCCATTGTTACTCCTGCTACTCTAAAAGTGTTTATCCAAAATTCTGTTGCATAATTTTATAAGTTTCATTTATGGCTCAAAAAACTTGGTGAAAATGGAGGTCGACTTATGGTGTTAAATGAAGAAATGATACATGTTACAGTTACACTTGGGTAACTCTAGCCTTATAAGTCATAATTGGTGCACCAAAAATAGATATAAACTCAAATGATGAAAATGGATTTACAACCTTTCATTGGGCAGCAAAATATTGAAGGTAAAACTCTTACCACATACTTGACGCCACCCACAAAGGTAAAGTAACCTGAAGAGTTTTACCTCTCATATTTTGTAGCCCAATAAAAAGTTGAAAATTTATTCTCATTACTTAAATTTATATATATTTTTGCTACACCAAATATGTCTTAAAAAGCCAAAATATAACCAAGTGCAACTGCAAAGTGTATCACTTCAACATCTAAAACTGTAAACCAACCTTCACCTGTACCAAAAGTTTCTTGAATCATAATTGAAGCTTCGGCAAAATTATGTAACAAAATTTTAGATAAACATTTTTAGGGTAGCAATGGATTGTTTCAATTCAAAAAAAGAAAAAAAAAACTCTAGGAACAATACAAAAACTTGTGTTGGAAAGAAACCTATAAAAAACAGATTTTTTGTTTAAGGCTAAGGGATAAGCACCTTTAGGATAGCAATGGATTGTTTCAATTCAAAAGAAAAAAAAAAACCTCTGGAATCAATACAAGAACTTATGTGGGAAAGAAACCTATATAAAAACAGATTTTTTGTTACCTCTTCCAATGAAATTTCTAACTTCATTGGAAAGATTAAGTGGTTACTTTGGTTGTCTTCTTGTCATGTTTATGATTTTTTGGGTTTTCTTGTTTATATTAGAAAAAATATATATAAAAGAGTAAGACTCAAAACATGACTCTATACGCAATAATTAAAAGATATGATGTGATCAAAAGTTGTCCTCTTGTCTTCCCTTTAGTGAAGAAGTACTATGCCTACATGTTCCCTGCATCAATGGTATTCAATTAACTTGGTAGGAAATCAATAACAAAAATCAACCCTTCAAAATAAAAGTGGAAAAATGAAATTATATCACCCGTAAGCATGCACTTCCAAATGAACCAAAGAAAAAGCCAAAAAACCATGGACAAATCAAATTGCGGCAACAGCAACCATACATATTTTTTTGAATTTTTTATTTGAAGACATTAGTTAACAAAGTGGGCACTTCAACTTAAACATATTTATTTAACAAAAGATACAAAAATTAAAAATTAAAAAACAATATCTTCTGAGAAGTTGTCATAAGACTCATATCATCTGAATAAACCCCAAGAATCTTTGAGGAGGACAATGGTTTCTTACTTTTCAATCATTAGATACATACGCCTTTGCAAATTTTCATTAGTTTCTAAATGAACATACAAGCAATTGAACACCTTAACTATGTTAACTTGTAAAATTTCACCCTTGTTAATTGATGAAACTGATAGACAACATTGAATATAAAATCTACATCAAAGTATTGCACGAACCTTAAAATTTTAATAAACTCATGTACCGTCTTTCCATCTTTCTTTTTCTTTTTACTCCACATGTGGTCATCCTTCCTAAACTCTCAAGGCCTTTGCAACTCTTAATGACAAAAAAGGAGCCACTTGCAATTAATGTAACTTAGCCAAATTACTTCCATGAAAAGGTTAGAAAAATAAAATCCCAAATGAAACAATACTTGGAGGCCTTCGTTGTGGTTGAGAGGCAAGTATTTGAAGCTTTTCATGGTTTTCAAATATTTTGCATATTTCAACTACATTCAATCACCTGTGTTGCGCTTCTTTCACGATTTCTTCAACACCCGCGTCATTCAAACAATCTGCAACGTCATTCATACCAGTAAAACAATTCAAATTGTGAACTCATTGATAAGTACTTTCTCTGTTCAACCAGAAAGCATCTACCTGAAACTGCCATAAGAAAGGTGTTAAAGATGAAACAAATGATTGAAAAAACAGCGTACTCTGTTTAATGGAAAGTGTAATGATACTAAAATTTGGTGAAAAAATGAAAACAGCGTAGATTGATTGAAAAAAAAAATTGAAGAGCAAAAAAGAATGAACTGAAATACTGTATAGCCTCTTATTTTATTAATAGAATGGCAAAAAGTTACATTGCCTGAATTACATTTGAATTTAACTCCTTTGTGTCTGATGTGGCAATCCTGGTGAAATGCAATAACCACCATTAATCTTTTATAGAGAAAGCACACTAACATTGATTCTAAGCCGTTGGATTTTACCAAATGAGTCGTTAACTAACCGTTAGTTTTCTGCTGAAAGGCTTGTGCCTCCTGTAACACAGTTAATCCAAAGCACCAACCTACCTACTTGTTTGACTAATTCTCAACGAAAAAGCAAAGAAGAGAGGCAGAAAGTGTCATAAATGAAAATAGAAAAAAGGGAAGAAGAAAGGCAAAAAGTGTCATAAATGATAAGAGAATTGTGATGAAATGAAAAGAGGGAAGTTTACATTGAGATGGTCGAAGAGCAAATCCAGGGGGATACCGATCACTTTGTTGAGAGATTTCCGGAAAAAAGATATGAAAGTTGGTACAAAGTTTTATGTGGAGTCATTTTTCAAGTACGCTCAGAAAAATTCAAATGCAAACTTGTAAAATTAATTTCATCTGTTAAAAAACATTTGTTAGCAATGATACTTATCATGCCTCACCTCTGAAAATTGTTCCATAGACCTCATCAACTCGGGCAATTCACAAGGGCTACCAGGTGTACTCAGGTTTGGGAAGAAATCATTCCCAAATACATGGGGAAAAGGCTGATTTCAAAGTCATTTTTATAATCTTGCATGCCATCTCCTAGAACAAGAAGAGAAGAACAACATTAATATTGACGAGCACACATCTTAACAAATCAGGGAAAGTTGTTCAATTGAATACCTGTAAACAATATATTGCAACAAGACTCATGATCATAGTCGTTATCATAATCTAGCTAGCCATTTTCTTCAACAGAAAGAAAGCAAAAGATGTATTAACTTGCACATTTTTAATAAATGAAAGTAAACTAATCAACCAGTTTTACCAGTAAATGATATAAAGTTATAAGAACCAGAGAGACAACGATGAGCTAAAAGCTTGAACAACATAAAGGAGCTACGAGAAGGCACCTAATTTAGCATATCCTGGAATTTCGTTCAAGTTGGTTGTACATGCAGTTTGTGGAGGCAAAGCCAATTGGTAACTCTCATTATCTACAGTGCTAGGCGTAGGTAATTGGTAAGTGATGGTCGACAATGCCGGTTGGAAAACCTGTTACCTCCAAAATGTTCAACTTCTTGCTGCGTTTACAATTTTTCCAGTTTTCCTAATGGTTTCAGAGACAAAAGATTATAAAGTAAGACCCAAAATGACTTTGCATTTGTGGGGACAATATGCAAGCGTCATGGAGCTTGAACTTAAGATATAGAGGCTATAGCCTACTGAAAACATTCACAAAATCCCTAAAAACACCAAAATATAAATGCTCTAATTCTGTATATGTAGGCAAAGGGTTCGTGCATCTTATTTACCGAAACTATTTATAACTAATGTCTATCATTTGATGCTCTTGTTATGATGCAAGATATTATTGAAATTACAAGGTAAGCAAAGAGAAAACCAAAGCAAGAAAACAATCACATCTGGCACAAATTTACATGGTTTGTCAATGTTCTTACGTCCTCGGAATTGTAGTAAAATCTATACATTATATAGGGTTTTTGATCACCAAAGTTATCCAAAATACAATAATGTACTCATTCCAAAATAAAAATTACAAAAATAACAATACAATACTGTAAATTATACAAACCCTTATTATTCTTTTATTAATAATAAAAGAATGATAAGAGATTATTTTACTTAAATGACCTTTGATATAATTAATTTAAAATACTTTCATGTTTCTTGTTATATTAATTGAAAATAAAGATATTTTTGCCCTAAAGAGTTAATAAGTAAGAATATAATTATAATAAAATCAAGAATACTTTGATAATTTTTTAATACCTAAGGTGACGATGGTATTATTCCTTATATTATATACTACACCACTATTAATAATAGAAGATTAACAAAATTTTTTATTTCTTGACAAATCAAACAAAATAATATAAATAATAAAATATAGATTATCAAATAAATCTTTTAATACTTCAACCAAACACCCCACAAATGTGAACAACTTGTGTTGCTGAAATATACATTACACCATAAAAAATGACCGTTTGTTATTCAATCGATGTATAACTGGTACAACTATTCTGTTGTTAGAATAACTATTCTATCATTTGAAATGACTGTTTTGTTGTGTTTATATAGACACCTTTATGCCACATGAACTAAGTTTTTGGTGAATTATTAACACATATCAAAGCTCAGTCAAAATACTTATCCAATGTGTTCTAGAAACATGAGTCCCCTTTTTCCTTCTAAGTAGTCCGGTTTAGGGATGGCAACGGGGAAGGGCGGGGAGGGGATATCAATCCCCGTCCCCATCCCTTTAGGGGATATCAATCCCCATCCCTGTTACGAGGATAATAAAGAATCCCTGTCCCCTCCCTGCGAAGGAAAATCCCCTCCCCATCCTCTCCCCTTCCCCGTCAGGAAAAATTCCCTCCCTATCCCCTCTTCGTCCCGGTGGGAAAAAATCCCCTCCCCCTCCCCTCTCCGTCCCCACAGGGAAAATTTTGCACATAAAACTCAATATATATCAAGAACAATTTGAGAGATAAATATTTTCTTATCATATAGTCATAATAAAGGTCATTGGCATCCTAGCGCATGATTTATGACTCAAGATATTTGAAAACCTCATCATTCCCATATCGCTTTTGCATAACATGATTCCTTTATAGTGTCTTTGGTGTTATCATTTGCTCAGCAAAATAACCAAGAAGCTGAAAAAAGATAAAATGTATATTTTTTATTACAAAATTGATGAAAAAGACAGAAAATAAATTGATCGTCAGAATCCTGTAAGCTCTACAAAGAACAGAGAGAGAAAGTAAATAATACAAACAACCATGCATATAATAGTATACACTTCTGAAGTGAACAAGAAAAGGCATTTCTTGATGTATTGAAGGCATAAATTGAACTATGAAACAATATGTTTCAGTAATTACAAAGCAACATTTTCCACAAACGCATCGTGGAAATCGTCTAGAAGAAAAGGAAAGGTAGAGAGGCTTGTGCCCCACAAGACAAAAAAGCTTTGGCTGGGAGAGGGAGTGTGCAATTGTGGAGTGAAAAATGGAAGCATTGGTTGGGAGAGGGAGTGTGCGGCTGTGGAGTGAAAAATGGAAGGAAAAGGAGATTTAGATTTAAGGTTAAAAGATGGGTGGCAATTTTGTAATAAAAATTATCAAGGTTATAGTTTTTAGTAAATATGTATGTGATTTAGGGTAATTTTGTAATAATATTAAATTTAACACTTTTCATTCATTTCAATTGATTTTATCAAGTTTATAATTTGTTTTTTTTTTTGTAAAACCTGATGGATTGGCCAACTAAGTTTTGAAGTTGAAATATAATTAATTTGGTGCATTTGTATTTTATGATAATGAGATTCTGGGGTTTTTTTAATATATTAGATTAATAGTTCAGAAATTAGTAAAAACTGATAATTGATAATTCAAAAATTAGCAAAATTAAAGTTATAGTTTTAATAAATCATAATGTAAAAGTTTATAGAATTTAATAGTTCAAAAATAATTATACTAATATATTAGATTTAGAAGGTGGGGTGGGGAAGGGAGGGGCAGGGATATATGTATCCCCGTCCCTGACCCGTCCCCGATTACGGAGATTTTTTTCGTCTCCATCCCCTCCCCTTTCCCTGTTTTTATTGGGGAATCCCCTCCCCGTTAGGGTCGGAACCCCTAAAATCAGATCCAAATTGTTATCCTTACTCTGGTTGCTCTGTGTAAATAACTTGGTGCTATCTTACTCTTGGTCAAATAACAAAAGACTTCTCAAATTCACTTCAAAGAGAAACAGCTACCAAATGTGGGTAACTTTATTCCACACACCTTCTTTACCTTTGAACACATATTGTAGCCCAATTTTTTGATTTTGGTTTATGTTTACGGGTGAATATGGTTAATGTTAAAATTTTGTTTACTATTTCATTGTGTTAAAGCTTTTTTTACCACGTAAATGCTTCCCAACACAAGTCTTTAGTTTCAACTCTAGAGTTTTTAACCTTTGATTCGCCGACCAATTTTAGTTTTGTATTAAAATTGATTATTCAGTGGGTTTATTCTTTTAGAGTGATACTATATATACAAACTGTTATTTTGTATTTGTGGCTTAAACTTGAAATAATGGCATAATGGTAATTTTGTAAAGTTAGTAAGGGTGTTTTGTCATTTAAGCATGAGGGGTAGATAAGTAATTTTTGCCTCAATCCCTAAATATATTTACTATTCCTCTTCCCGGCAGTGCCTATTGCAGAAACAAATTACCCAACCCTCTCCTCTTGCTCTCGGTCTGCTTCCTCTGCTAAGGTCACTGTGCACAGTTGAGAAGTCAAAGATACTTAGTAGGTAGTAGTATATGTGTTGAGGTCATAAGAACCATGAAAAACTTGAGCTTGATAAAATATATATGTTTTTTTTTTTAACTTTTGGACATTTAATTCAATCCAACTTACTGTTCTTCTCTCATCCATTGCTTGTATATTTCTGAATGAGGGGACCATCTATCTAAAATTTTGAATGATGGCAGAAAATTGTCCATTTTGTCATGTTTCCAGCAGCAATTTATACAACGACTCAAATAGTCATCAACAGAACAATTTATAGTATTCAATCTTTAGCGTACAACAAAATCACTCCACATTTTTTCACTTGGCTTAGAATCCTTCCATTCTTAGTTGCATGTTCAACAAAGAAAACTGTTCCACCTTGGCTGTTCAAATTGAGTCCAAGCAATTTGAATAGCATGTTACTGTAATCATAACCTACCAATGCATGATCCGATTCAATAACCTCACCCTCAAGGTCTTTCACCACAGGTAGAATAACGCTGATTCATAAGCTAACATTGATAATTGGTTTTCGTTCCTGATCTTGACACCTTGATCAATTCACAAAATATAGAAGTTAATAATCTAAGACAGTCATGTCAGCAAGCAGGAGATGCTCTGACTCAAGGCGTGGAGAAATTGCAGTCAACTCTTGGTGAAACTGTTGCTGCAGGTCAACTGGTGGAAGGAGGTTACATCCCAAAGATACCTACTGCAATGGATAAGTTGGAAGCTCAAGTCAGCTTTTTGAACCAGGTAATAATCCGAGGTATTGCTGCTGATCTAAACTTTCAATGTGTTTCTGTAATGCGTTTTCTGATCCGCCAGTTTTTTATCAACATATCTGATTTAAGTTGAGAAACTTTCTAACGAGTTGAATTTGCATTCATCTGTGAAATTTAAGTTTTCTTCTGTTTAAGCACTATGTAGCTTGAATGCATCCTGTGATGCTCGACAAATCACACATATTTTCTCATCCCTTTCCTTTTAAATCATCTTCTTGGCATTGAATTCATTATTTTGGTTATTTATTGCAGTCATGATTTGTAGGAAATATCATTTTCGTGGTGTACTAAAAAACCGTAGTTGATTTTTCCTTCAGTGCTTCACTATCTGCAAACTTAAGTATGGCTACATGGTCAAATATGGATATTCCCTACCGTTTAGAGTTTCTCTGAATAAGATTTCATGATCGGCAACCAGACCACTAATTGGTTTCCGTTAGCAAAAATGATATGATTGGTAGAAAGTAATATAATGATCTTAGCATAGCATTGTTCTTTAAATTTCAGGTTCATACGATCTGATATATGTTAGTTTTTACTTGGAACATCTTGACATGTTACCAAATTTATAAGCTCTTGCCCGAACAGGCTGATCATTTTCACCAAGAAACGCTACAGCGGATGTCTCATATCCAAACAACTCGCCAGGTTGTCGAGGCCTGCTTGCACTAGGAGAGTACTTCCAACGCCTAAAAGCTTTTAGTTCACTTTGGGCCACCCGTCCTCGTTACACTGCCTAATCTTATACCAGAAAATCAACAAGCTCAAACTCTTTGGAAGATCATCACTGCTCAAACTTCGTTTCTTGATCAGAGGTACCTCTGGACATTGTTGTTATAATCATAATTTGCATACTTTAAATTGCTGACATTTTTGAAGCAGCCACAAGCATCTAGGGAAATTGTAAATATAGTCTTTTAACCGGGACGAAGTTAAGTTTGTAATTAAATCAATTTTTGATGCATGATGTTCATTTTTATGATCTTTTAAAGCATATATTTAGGGTTTATGTTTTCAAGGTACTTTTGTAATGTTGTCATGTAAATTTTTACAAGGCAACAGTCTTATGAATTATTTAATTAAAGTTAATCTCATCCAACTCTTGAAGATTATTTCCGAGAGTTCATAAAATTTAGGCTGCCTATCTTTTGTCATGGCCATAAAGAACGAAGGACAAGGTCAAAAGACTATGTTCCCCCCAAGGTTTGTCAAAATGATGTTCTAACCCTTTAAATTTAAAAAAGCCAATTTTCACCCGCCATCTACTTCTGTTAGTGGATTTCGTTAAGTGAAATAAATGAAAATTATTTTATATATATTTTTCTATTTTTTCTATTTTCTCCTTTCCCTCTTATTCTTTTTATTTTTCTTTTCCTCTTATTTTTTCTGTTTTCCCTTTCCAAAAGTTTTGAGAGTAATTGTAATTTTAAAAATACTAAAGTGGTCTGACCTTGTATATAAAATACTAAAGGTGTTAATATAAAGTCGGTTTGGAATGAGTTCAAGAGTAAGAAAAGAGAGGTTAAGTGGTCTGACCTTGTATATCACAAAAAACACATTCCTAGACAAGCCATTATCCTTTGGTTGGCAATTAAGCAAAGACTCATGACTAGAGACAAACTTGTCAAACTTGGACTCACAAATAATGCTAAATGCGTGTTATGTAATCATTATGATGAGGATATAAACCACATTTTCTTCGGATGTGAATACAACAAATATATCTGGAAGACCATTTTGAGGAAAAGTTTCTTGAGTTATAATGGCCAAAACTAGAACCCCTTTATTGAAGAAATTTCTTCGGATTGGAAGGAAGTTAGTTAAAATTCTTGATGGGCAAGTTAAGCCTGGGGCTACTATTTATGCCATTTGGAAGGAAAGAAACAACAGGATTTTCTCTAATCTTCTGCAGCCCAAAGATAGAATTGTGGAAAGGCTCAGAAGACTGGTGAGAGGCAAAGGGGCTGACCTCTCAAATTTTTCGCCTACTAATGTCAATAAAGCCATTGCTAGGAATTGGAACCTCCTCAACTGCATCTTTCACCTTCAAATGCTAAGGCTCCTCCTCTTTGGAGGTGGCAGCCCTTTTTGCCAACAGTGTGTTCTTTTGTAGGTTCCCTCTTTCTGATCTTTAGTCAAGTCCTATTCTGTAGGTTTGGTGCTGGTTGCAGTGGTCAATATTGATAGCTTTTCCCCTCTCCATTGCCTCAACTCTGCTCCTGGGATTTTCTTTTCTCCTCTTTCCTGGTGGCTTTCGAAACCTGCCTTTTCGCTACTGTCTTCTGGAGCTTGAATCTCCCGTTTCCTGGTGATTGTGTTTGCTTCTAAATTCTGATCAGAAGCTTTCGCATCAGTTTTCTGTGCTTCCCCTGTTTTTGCCGTTCATTCCCCTCCTTCTCCTGCTGTTGTTCTCCAGGCCTCCCTTTTCCCCAGATGTGGCTTGGTTTGGAGCCCTCAAAAATTTCTCCTGGTCTGCTGCTTGGTTTCCTTGCAGTTGAGGCATGCTTCTGGTCCTCATGGACCTTCAGTCTTTGCTGGTCTGGTTGGCTTGAATTCTTCCTGCAGGCTTTTCTTGCATCTTCAAATTTTTGCTCCTGGATTGCTACATGATGATATGGTCCTCTGGTTTGGGCTTATTTATACTCTGTTAATGGGTTCTGGTCTGAAATTCCTGAGCTGTAGTCCTTCTATGAGGATCTTTGGATGCTGGTTTGTTGTATGATCAAGCAAGCTGAGTTTTGTCTCTCCGAGTAGAGCGTCAGAATTCATTGAGTTTGGATTGTCAATTGATTCGGCCGGTGCTTCTGTCATTTCCTGATTTTGCTTTTGTCCATTACGTCTGCTTCCCAGTGTTGGCACCTGCATTTCTTCCTGATGTGCTTTCGCTGGTTTGTGGTCTGGATTTCTAAAATTTAAAAAATAAAATCAAAATTTGCCACATACACAAAGAATTGCATGGAAATTCCTGAAAATGCTTTAACGATCTTAAAAAGGATGTCAAGAAAAAGTTTTTCCAGATCCAAACAAAGTAAAAGAAAAAATTAATTCATGCAGACTAATTCCCACCAAAAATATTAAAACGAAATCAAATTTCCAACTGCTTAGAAATGGAGGGAATTTAATGTTGTCATTTTCATATTTAATTTTCTAATTTCTTCGGAAGAAAAAATACAAAGAGAAGCCTACAAGAAATCCTGTGGCTGTCGGCCAAAATGGTGGAGGTGTCCCTGGTTAGCTATTGGGGAAGTTCCCACACTGGCCATGACTTTACTGCAATGGAGATTTTGATGGTCCTGTTAAACTGCTAGTCTAAACTAATAGTCTTAACTTCATCGGTGAAAAGAGTAAAATATTTTAATATTTAATATTAATAAAATTTTATATATATATAAGCAATAAGTATAAAATTATGTTCAAATAATAATATATTATTATATAATTAAATAATTTTAAATTAGTAATAAAATAATACATAATTATATATTAATATTTTAAAATAATCATTTGGCCGATAAACAATAAATTAGAAAAAGACGAAAGGCAGGGCATCTTCTCAGAAAACAGATAGGGGGCGTTTGTTTTGGATAATGTTTTATTATCAAAATAGAAAAATTACCTTGAAGATAGATTATTTAGAAGATTACTAAGTATAAATGATTACTATGTTTGATAAAATTTGATAGGTATAAATAATTATTGTGTTTGGTTAAAGGTAATAAAAGATTACTAATAAATTATTTTACTTAAATGCCCTTGAAAATAATTATTTTTAAATATTTTTTATATTATTTGTCATATTAATTAAAAATAAATTTATTTTTGTCTCAAAAAATTAATAAATTAAAATATAATTATAATAAAATCAAGATTACTTTAATAATCTTTAAATACCTAAGGTGAAGATGATAATCAGTTTACTACTTATATTACCTGTCACGTCAGTATTGGTAATAGAAGATTACTGTAATATTTTATTACTGGCAAACCAAACAAGGGAATAAAAGATAGATTACAAGGTAATATTCAAAAACTGAAACCAAACGGCCCCATAAGGCGATGTTTTAGTTCAACTGCTCAATTGGGTGATGTTTTAGTTTACCCTTCTTTGTTTATGCGAACTGCCTCTCTTCACTTGCACTTAATGGCTTCCTCTTCTTCTTCTTCTTCTTCATCCATTACTCCTAAAATAGAGTATGAGGTTTTCCTTAGTTTCCATGGTGTGGACACCCGACAAAACATTACCAGCCATCTTTATGAAGCCTTTTGTCAAAAAAAGATTAAAACTTTCATTGATGATAGCCTTGTTAGAGGAGAAGAAATTTCTATATCTCTTTTGAAGGCAATTGAACAATCAAAGATCTCGGTTATCATTTTTTCTAAAGGGTATGCTTCCTCAAGATGGTGTCTCAGAGAACTTGAAGAGATAGTTAAATGCAAGAACACATATGATCAGATCGTAATACCAGTCTTCTATAAAGTAGATCCATCTGATGTCAGGAATCAAACTGGGGATTTTGGGAAAGCATTTGGTGAGCTTGAAAAGCATTTTATGGATGATTCAGAGATGTTGCAGACATGGAGGACTGCTTTGAGGGATGCAGCCAACCTATCTGGTTATGATTCAAAGAACTCTAGGTAACTGTAAATTTTTTTGTCAATGTTTTGATGTAATAATCTTTTTTTTTTTGGTAAGTACTTTGAAGCTACAAATTACCAATTTTTATGTAATTATCTTACATACAGCAGTTCCTTATATTTTCTGTTTTTATTATCTTTTCCAGATTTACTGGAGACAGATTCAGATGGTCAAAATAATAATCAATTGGAAGTTTGACCTTATATTTTATACTATGCTAATTTGGGTTGGGTTCTTGTTGTGTGTCTTCTAGCCCAAAACACAGAAAGACTTAACACAAACACTTTCCATTAATACGAATTATCAGTTTTACTTTTTTGAATGACAGCTAATTACTATCTAAATATGATATATCATTAAATACATACTTAATGATTATTTCATTTTTTCTGAGAATTGAATTTTAGCTTTGATAAGTTTTACAAGTTTTTAGGACATGGAAAGTGATGATCGAATTATATTTGAATCTAAAATTTTGTGCCACTGAGAAATGAAGTTGAATTCATGTCATGATGCAGTTCTTCATTATGCCAATCTTACATTTTAAAAATTTTTATTTAATGAACAGTCAAAATAAACAGAAAATAATTAAAATTATGTTATATTTATTTATTTCATTTTTAGTCATTTAATTTTAGTATAATATTATTTAATTGTCTATTTTTTATTTTTAGGAATGAGGCAACGCTGGTAAAAGATATTGTCAATGATGTATGGAAGAAATTGGATTACAACTCCTCAATTGTTCCTTCCAAGGACCTAATTGGACTAGAGTCATCAATTGAAGAGATTGAAAATTTATTATGTTCAAAGGGTGTTTGCAAGCTAGGAATTTGGGGCATCGGAGGCATAGGAAAAACTACTCTTGCTAGTGCTATATTTGAAAAAATCTCTAAACAGTTTGAAGTGTCATACTTCATTCTGAATATTAGAGAAGAATCAGAGAAAAACGGGGGATTAAATGACTTATGCCAAAAATTGAGTTTTGGAATTTTAGGGGATGAACATCTCAATCATGGATTCACCTTTAGAAGAAAAAGTCTCATTGGCAGGAAAAAAGTTCTCATTGTGTTTGATGACATAACGAAGTTAGAACAAATAGAATGTTTAATGGGAGTTTTTGACAACTTGGATTCAGAAAGTCGAATCATCATAACGACAAGGGATAAACATGTGCTAACAAATTGTAAAGTGGATCACATTCATGAGATGAAGGGGTTATCTTCTCATAATGCTCTTCAACTTTTTGCCCTACATGCCTTTAAAGGAAACCCTCCAACAGAAGATTATAGCGAGTTATCATCTATAGTAGTAGCTTATACTAAAGGTGTTCCACTAGCTCTTAAAGTTTTAGGTTCCTTTCTATTCAAGAGGACGAAGAGAGAATGGGAAAGTGCACTAAAAAACTTAAGAACAAGTCTTCATGTGGATGTCCACAAGGTGTTAAAAATAAGTTATGACGGATTAAATGATAAAGAGAAGGTTGTATTTTTAGATATTGCATGTTTCTTTAAAGAATATAAAAGAGATCTCATAGAAGCAATCTTGAATGCTCGTGACTTTGACTCTCATATTTCTATACATCTTCTCATTGAAAGGTGTCTCATAACTACATCATTTGACACCATAACAATGCATGATTTACTTGAAGAAATGGGTAGGGAAATTGTTCGACAAGAATCAATTGATGATCCTGGTAAACAGAGTCGGTTGTGGGATCCTAATGCAATCTTTTTAGTATTGAAATATAATATGGTAAGAGCTAGAACACTTGTTTTTTATTTCTATTTTATACATACATATAATAAAATATTAGTTAGCTAAATATTCATTTCCAGTTATCATTGGGAACTAAATTATTTGGTATGGGGTAGTAATGACACAACTATTATTATTTTATTTACAAATTCTGAAAAGAAATTTGAGAAAGAAATATATTTGAGAGTAAATTACTTAAGAATTGATGTAATTAAGCAATTTCAAATTGACTTTTCAACAATATGTTTGTGATTTCCAGGGAACTAGAGCAATTCGAAGTATATGCTTGGATATGTGTGAAGTAGAAGAGTTGCATTTAAATCCTAGAGCTTTCAACAACATGCAAAACCTAAGATTCTTGAAAATTTGTGAGTTCAAACATGGAAAGAAGATGCATGGTTTTGAGAAACTTGAGTCTGATTTCTCTGAGCTAAGGTACTTTTGCTGGCATGGATATTCTGACAAATCATTGCCACCAAATTTTAATCCAAAGAACCTTGTTGCACTTTCCTTGCGTAATAGTGAACTTAAACAACTTTGGACTGGCAATCAGGTATATGTTAACTTCTATATATATTTTGCTTTAAATTGTAAATATATGTATGCTATTTATGTTGTTTCAATTCTTTTTTTTTTTTTGTGACAGAAACTTGTTAATTTGAAACATATTGACGTCAGTCACTCTAAACGTCTATGTAGTATACCAGATTTATCACTTATGCCAAATCTTGAGAGCTTGAAGCTTGAAGATTATACAAATTTGCTTGAGAGTTTCTCATCTATCCGTAATCTCCATAAACTTGTTATCCTGAATCTACAAGGATGCAAAAGCTTTGATAATCTTCCAATTAGTTCTAATTGCCAATCTCTTCGAGTAGTTAATCTCTCCAATTGCTCAAATCTCAAAGAAGTTCCATATCTCCCTAATACAGTTGAAGAATTATATCTAGATGGAACTGCTATTAAAGAATTCCCATCAATAGGGCATTTATTTAGACTATTAACATTGAGTCTTAGAAAATGTTCAAGGCTTGAGAGATTACCAGATAGTATTCGTGAGTTGAAATCTCTTAAATCTCTTTATCTCTCGGGTTGTTCCAAACTTGACGGATTGCCTAATGACATGAGAAATTTACGAACTCTGAGGGAACTGGAACTGGATGAAATTTCTTTTGCAGAAATACCAACATTTATGACAAGTTTGATCAACCTGTGGGCATTGTCTTTGACAAGATGTAAGATGCGGGAGCAATCAGATTTCCCACTCTTTGATTTATCTGTCTTCCAAAGATTGATAAAGCTAAACCTGGTTGATTGTTGCATCGAAGTGTTACCCAGCAATATTGGCCAATTACTCTCACTTAATTATTTAATTCTTGGCCAAAACAATTTGGAGACGCTACCAGAGAGCATCAAAGACCTCTCTAACCTCAAATTTCTTTATTTAAGCAATTGCCAGAGGCTTAAATACTTACCAGAGCTTCCAAGCAGGTTAGAGACAATGATGGCAATGAATTGCGTATATCTTGAATCAATATCAAGTTTACCAGCTTCATTCCTAGGTATTCCGACTTGTAATGCGGATGTCTGGTTCCACAATTGTTTCAAACTAAAATTAGATATGACAAATGCTCTCCTGAATATTGAGAGAAATGCAGATGTGTGGCATCACCGTGAAGTAAGTCTATCTTGCTCACTTTTTCTATTTTCTTATGATGTCAATTCATTTTCTATAAATTTTGAATCTTCAAACTTTATAACTTTTAATGTCCCATTCAAAAGAGTTAAAAATTAAATATCAGTATACATATTTCATTGTAAAAATAAAAGATGTGTGGATTAAAATTTTAATTTATATAAACTTAAAAAATAGCCTTATCCTTGTAGTGTCTTGCCTATTTGAGATTTTTTGGGTGCATTTGGTACATTGTATTGGATTGCACTAAGTTTTTAAAGTTGTATTAAATTGAAAATGATTTGGCTAAAACTATTATATTTATATATAATATATAATAATTATATTCAAATTTCATAATAATATACTAAATTATTTAAAGGGAATTTATAATATTTACTATGCAAAATCAAGTAGGCTAAGAGAGAAAAGATAAAAAGAGAGATTTTTTGTTTTTTTAATTGATCATCAACATCTAAGCATACAACAACTAGGATTTATATAGAAGATTTGATTGACATGTTTTGGCAATCCATCTCTTTTTGATTTTTTTAATTGAAACCTAGAAAAGAAACTAGAGATTATTTGGAATGAAGATAGATTGATGCTTGAATACTGTGGCTAGGTTTTCTTCTTCTTGTTTGTGCTATAATGAAACAATGACTTTTGAATAAAACTCACCGATTTGATTTAATCACAATTAAATACAGCACTTTGTAATTCTAACACTTAAATACCATTACAAACAAATTCACCGTTTTGCAATTCAAACACTTAAATACGATTACAAACTAATTCATCACTTTGCATTTCTCATACTTTTATTATCAACATCTCTCGTTGAACATAACTCTCTTTCTCTTCAACATCTCCCCTTAAACATAATTTCAATAGTTGACTCACTTTTATTCTCAACATCTCCCCTAAACATAACTCTCTTTATTTTCATCATCTTGATGGAATTTTTTTGTCAATACACACCTAATGATACTGAGTTATGAAACTAGTGGACAGTTTAATTCAATATAATCTCTAAAAAAGATTAATTGGCTTCTCATGCATATAAAAATTTTAAGGAAGTATTTGTAAGGGTAATGACAAAACTATATATACTCAATAATGAGTTTACTATTTGACATATAAATAATTTTGTTAATGTTTTATTTTACCGAGTTTGAATATTAATCAGAGTTTCGGATCAATTTTCAGTCAAGAATTGCACAAGAATCATATAATAAACCATACACAAATCAACACACCAATATTAACTTGGTTCGGGTTCAAAAGATTGGAACCCTACATCTAAGGCAGATGAATCCTCTAGTAAATTCACTAATTAGTAAGAAAAATAGTACAACTTACAGATTTAGAAGCCAATCTAGCATTACAAACACAAACGGAAACGAATCCAGCCTTGCCAACTCGAATCCTTTCTAAACTCGAGCACCACAACGACCTTATACACTGACTCAAGTGTTTAGACAACTAGATCTATGAAAATATAGTGGATTGATGCATTTCCTATAACCCTAACAGATAGAACAAAGGAAAAGAGAAGAGGAGAGCTTCCAGATTCGTCTAAAGCCAAAAAAAATGGTTTTATAATCTGTTTTAATTAAAACAGATTTCCAGAAAATGACTCTACTGCCCTTCTCATGCATAATGTCTAAAATCTCCCCAAAACTCTGTTAAATTACTAAAAACCCAATAAGTTTAAGTCAACAACTCACAAATTTGTTATATTGTGATAGAGTAATTTTGAATTAAAGATTATATTGAATTAAACTATCCATAACAAACATTGAACAAATTTGATGAAAGAAGAATGTAGGTTTTGGTAAAAGAGAAAACAAAAAATCAAGAATAGGAAAGGAAATTGAAAACCTAAGTGAAACTTCTACTTTTTTCATAACTCTCTATCTTTTATTATGGAACGATATTTTTTGGTTGAAACTCACTATTTTACATTATTAACCAAAAACCACCATTTTTTTTAGAAACATAAAACATGCCCATCAATTTAAGAAAACTATTCTAACACCACAATATTCTTCACAATTATAAGTAAATCCACTAATTTGTAGTTCTCACATTTTTATTCTCACCATACTATTAAATTTACTATTCTCATCATCTCTTAACTTTAAATTATATTATACAAAATTACATTTAAAATGTACCTTTCTTATTGTATAATATTTTTATACGTATAAATTTACTATTGTTAACTAAATAGTTAATATATTTAATTAGTTTTATTTGGTAAAATGAAATACTATGCAGTCTTAATCTAAGACAAAGTTGATAATTCTTTAATTAAAATATTTTCTATATGAAAATCTTACTTGGATTGTTGATTTATGAATATAGAGTTTCTTACGACATAATATTAAAATATATAGTATTAAATAGACCACTAATGTACATGCAGGATATCATTTGGGCTGAGCAAGTGGGGAACATTGTTTACCTTGGAGACAAAATTCCAAAGTGGTTTGACTTAAAAAGTAATGAATCTTTTATAAAGTTTCCAGAAGGTTGGGTCAATGATAACTTAACTGGTTTCGTTTTATGTGTTGTTGTATCATTACAAGACTATCACCAAAATGTTGGATTTAACTTGATTGTTAATGGAGAGATGATTTTTTCTAGTTATTTGATTCACTCATTCCATTTTTGGCTTAAGTTTCTTAAAGAAGAGGACGTTATTGAATCAGATCATGTAGTCATAGGTTATCAGTACCTTCAGATGTTCGAGCAATTTCCTACACTCAATTTGAATAGCCAAGGTGGTGTTGAGTTCTTCGTTGAACATGCAACTACGAATGGTGAGGTTCGAAGCCAGGTGAAAAAATGTGGAGTGACGTTGTTATATGCCAAAAATGATGATTTGCGAAGAGATGCAAAAGCGGACAAAAATGATGAAAGATCTCATAAGCGATTGAAACTTGAAGGTTGAAATGTTGTTACAGAAAAGGTAATACAAAATCCCTGAGCTTATAATATTAGGTCAGAACATGTCCATAAGATCCCCATTATGTCCCCATGTCCCTTTCTCATATGGTAAAGCTAAGAAGCACGGAAACGCATAGCAGTGTGCGTTTCCACGAATCCGAAACGTTTCGGTTTCCGAAACGGCCCGAAACTGGTACGAAACGTTTCGGGGCCGTTTCGGTAATTTTAAATAAAAAGGAAACACGTTTCTTTACCAGAAACAGTTTCCTATGCTCCGTTTTTTTCCATTGCAGAAAAGAGAAGAATTTTTGTCTTCTTGTTTTGAAACACTTGTCTGTTGATTTAAACCTTTTATTATTTTTAGGGGCCAAGTGCCCACCGGAAGGAAGATTCTGAGGCAGGCTTCTTACTTCTTGATACACTTACCTTCCCCCAGGAATTATTAGTAACTCCCCTTTCATCGAAAGCCACTGCTCAATCTTCCTTTTCTGATTGATTGAAAAAGGAAACACAAGCAAAAACTTTTCAGGCACAAGAAGCAAATATGGAATTGGGTAAAATTTCATGTGATTCTGAAAATAAATAACAAAAATAGTTTCTTATGCGAAATAGTCTTCTGGGCGTCTTCTCTTCTTTGCTGTCAATCTCCTGGGCGTCTTCTTCCTCTCTGAACAGTGGCTGGAAGAAAGAAAACTCTGTGAAAAAAGTGTGCGTTCCTCTGGGTCGGTTCGTCCTAATGTCACAGAGTTTTCTAGAACTGGGTCCTGATGTCACAGAGTTTTCCAGGAACGGAAACTGCTGGGACTGGAACTGTTTGGCTGTGACATCAGGACGAACGACTCAGAGGAAGTGTGCGTTTTACTGTATTTTTTATAAAAATTTTATATTTATAAAAAACCCTATATTTTTTATATTTACACGTTTCCCCACGTTTCCGTTTCTTTTTTTTTTAAGGAAATACGTTTCCACGTTTCCGTTTCCACGTTTCGGCGTTTCCACGTTTCCGTTTCCGTGCTACCTAGTGGTAAAGGGATGACTGATGGTTGTGAAAATTTAATAAAGCTTCCAGATGAAATTTACTCCATTTCTAGGGCTTCTTGTTTACCTAATCTTCACGATATGCCTAATCTTGGAACTTTTTCCTATGGTATTCTTTACAGATGATGCGGCTTACTGCATAGTAGTTTAATAGTTTCAAGGTAAACTTTACTTTATGTTGCCTTCTGAACTATTTGGCTAACTTTCTGCAATTTACATTCGTGGTCTATGCTTTATAGTTCTATATTACAGAATGTTGAACTGCCTCTTTTTTTAAATGTTATTCAGTGTGTTGTCAGGTTGGCTTTATCTCAGACTGGCAACTAAGCGTGTGGACACAAATTCCCTTGACTGTCATTTTAATATTCTCTGGATTTTCTTGCCTGGAATTGGATTATGTTACTAACTACTACTTAATTAGGTGTTGTATGGTTACAGATATGTTTTGCTGCTATTTGGTTCTCTAGGCTATGAAAGGGTATTGGTTGCTGTTCGATACTGCTGTAAGCTTGCTATTAACTAGCAATTAATTAGGTGTTATATCCATTGCTGCTTGGCATAACTTGGAGAAATAATTTGATGTGAAATTTGCTAATCATCTAGCCTCACTCTCTGTACAGGGGTTGTTAGAGTCCTCGGTTAACAGCAGGAAACAAATTGATGCCGTACATTTCATTCATGCCTTCCAGCTTACTGAAAGCTTTCCCCCTGTTCCCCTCTTGAAGACGTACTTGAAGAATTGAAGAAGAAACTCACAGGGGAAAGGGTGTGAGTTCGGGTAGAGATACTAGTGACAGGTTAATTTTCATACTAAAGCATAATGAGTGATGCTTGGAAATTCCTTTGTAACTAAATGCTCAATGAGAATTTTCTTTTCAATACAGATTGATGTAAATGCACAGGAACCTGCCGCTTTGAAAGCTGTAGTTAGTTGTGTCCAAGAGTACAGGCTTGAACCTGACTATCCTCTTGATCCACTTCAGAGAAGGATTGAACAATTGGAGAGGTCGAAATCTGATAAGAAAAGGGGTGGAGATTTTGGTAGAAGTCAAAACTTCAAGAAACAAAGAGCAAACTGAGGATACCGTGGATTTCTTTCTCACAGTGCCAAGGCAGCTCCTCGTAGGCTTGTTCTGCCTGTTTTCTGATGTGTTGTGCACTTGCGAGCAAAACGCAACATTTTCTTTGACAGGGCAGCATATGGAGGAATGCCTGAGAGATATCCTCTGGCTGGTCCAAACTCTTATGATTATCAAGTTCCTAGCCATCCTGTTTTTGTTCAGCAACCAAATGATCAAAGAATATGCTTTTATCCTCAAGATGTAGTTATCAAATGTAAGATTTGTGTGCAACCTTTATTTGTGAGTGAATGACATTTTCCCTCCCATGTTTGGCGGTAAAACACTTCTTCACCCCTAACTGACATAAATAACATTTCTTCATCCAAAATCATATATAAATAATATTTTCTTGTCCAAAATTAAACTTCTTTATTGAAATAACATAATTAAAAAGTGAAATTGTTCTTTTATCTCTATTATTTTATTTTTCAAAATATCATATAACACTATATTAACAAAAAATTAAAAATAACACTTTAAATATTTAAATTATATAAGAAAACATAATATTTCTCCGTATTTTCACTCTCATTCCTTATTTCTTTTTTTTATAATAAAATTGTCTTTGTAGTATATTTGTATATTATAGAATAAATTGTAATTTTTGAAAATATAAAGGGTTTTTTAAATTTTTAGAGGGTTATTTAAAATTCATAAAAAGTTTTGAGTCTTTTGGAAATTTTTAAATACGATACACCCAAATAGCTTCAAATATAATGTTACAATCCCAAAAAATTGAACAGAATACAATTCATAGATTAATTTGTGAGTTTTAAAACTTTTTCTAAGAGTTAAATTGTCATATTTAAAATGTTTGAACAAGATAAAATACTGTTATTTTAGGAAAAGTGTTTTTTATGCTAACTAGGAGTAGAAAAGTGTCGTACAACAAACTTTGGGTAGTAAAATGTTATTTATACAATATTATAAACACTCATTTAAATATTCAAATAGGTATAAATTTATATATGTAATCACATAATTAGATATTATTTTACTATTAATTTAAAATTACTCAATTATATGATAACAATAAATGTATCTATTTATATAATTAAAATAAGTACAAATAGTTTTATTAATATGAAAATGAGTAGTTAATAAATTTTTATATGTCGTTAATAAATTAATAATACTATATATATATAACTTTTATGCACAGATAATGATGCGTTACTATATGATTAAGTGTTTTTTATCTTTAATTTTGAACTGTCTAATCATATAATAGCATATCATTATTTGTGTATAAAATTATGTATATAATACTACTTTAAATCAATTTTTTGCCAAAAAGGTTTATTCAATTATTAGTTTCCATCTGTTAATTTTGAAAAATTCAAATATATTCCCAAGTCAAAAACCCTAATATATATATATATATGTAACATCCGAATTCAGGTGTGTCAGTAAACTCCACTCCCAAAATTACCCCTAGAATGGATTTTACAACTTGTTGTGTAAAGAAATTGTAAAAGAATTAGAGAAAACTACTAATGAGCAATATTTTTCAAAGGGGGTAAAATGGTCATTTTACAAAGATTCAAGGGACAAAGTGGGAATTAAAATTGAAGGGCACACTTGAAATTATATGGTGGTGCTAAGGGTTTTTGGTAATTGGCTAAGGATAAAATAGTAATTTATGGAAAAGATTAAGGGCAAAATGGTCCAATAGGCTTATAAATTTATTTCTATTCATTTTCTCTTCCATTTTTGCCGAGAACCTCCATTGTTGAGCTAAAAACTTTCCTTAACCAAAATTCGTCCAAAAACCTAGCTAAACCACCTAATTTTCAGAGGCCCCAGTTATAAAAAGTGTAGATCTGTCAATTCTGGTCAGTTCTAAGGTAAAAAATTTAATTTTTAAGATATGTAAAATTTGGGAGTTTGATGGATGATCATATTTTTGGTTGATTAAGGTTGCCAGAAAGAAGAAAAGAAGGTGAATAAGCTTAAATCACCAAATCAGCAAAGAAAAGGTAAGAATTTCATACTTTACATACTTGAAGTAAATTTGAGTTAGGTTATTTAAATAACCTTTACTTATATCAGTATGTAAGGTATTAGAATTAAGGTGATTTATGCTTAAAAGGATAAAGAAATTCATTATGATTCAGGATGTAATTTTTGGCCATAAGGGTAAAAAGATAATTTTGGCCATAAGGGCAAAAATGTCATTTTATGCGATATAGGTTAATGTTGTTTAATTATGTGCATGTTATGTGAAATAACCCTTATATTAAGCCTATATTGTATAATTGAAATTAATTTGAGACATGATATATATTTATATATAAATGCATGAGAAAATAACATGATGTTTGAGAAGGAATGAAAAGAATAAGGGAAAATAACAAATGCGCATATTTCATAATATGGATATATATGCATACATGAGGAATCATAACATATGCATGATTTAGAAAAAAATAAAGAAAGAGGAAAAATATTTTCTAAGTCATGCATGCTTTCATAATGACTCATATGATACAGGAAAGCAGAAAACATACTTAAAATCCTTACACGCCAACTGTACTGTGTGGACAGCAAATAAAATAATCGGTTGTACTGTGTGGACAACCAGCTGTACTGTGTGGACAGCAAATAAAATAATCGGTTGTACTGTGTGGACAACCAGCTGTACTGTGTGGACAGCAAAAGAAAAATATCAGCTGTACTGTGTGGACAGCAAAGAAAAATATTAGCTGTACTGTGTGGACAGCAAAGAAAAAAAAAAAGCGTGTAAGAGAGAATTATACTTGGTATGGTGACTGCAAGTACTATCATATGTAGTCTAGATCGATCAATGAGAAAGAGAGAGAAACAAATTAGTAAATATTTTATGAAAGTCATTTGCAATAGAATTATGCATACAAGCCTGTGTGGCTGATAAAGAGTTAAGAAAGATGTACGAACAGAAAATAGAAATGTCATGACACTCATACATGCATAAATCATAATGAGTGATTCATATCTGTATAATAAGGAAATGAATAAATGTGTGAAAGAAAAGAATTATGATATGTGTTAAATGCGTGTTCTGTGTCAATTATTTTGTTGTAAATAGTTCAGACACGCTGAGTATGGAAAAAATTATAAAAGATTAATACTAGTATGAAATACTTTAAGTGTTTAGTATGATTTTCTTACTGAGCCATAGTCGCTCACTCCGTTTAATTTAATATTTTACAGGTAAAGAAATGCAGCAAAGGTTCCCGGGGAGCACTAATGAGACATGAGGCTAAGGGAGGAAGGCACCATAATTTTGTTGACTTAAATGTTATAATGTATATGTAATATATATATATATATGACTAGTTTGGAAAATTAGTTATAAAGTTTCTGTGGGTGATAATTTTTTTTATTATAGTTATTATTATGTACTTATTTTATTTATTATGATTATGTGATGAAAATCCAGTCGATTGGTAGGACTGGTTTGTGTGAATTACAAATTGGGAGTGTTACAGGGCATAATGAAAAAGAGAAAAATATTCCCCGGACCCTCTAAAATAGGGGAACTCATGCCGTTTTTCTGTAACACACCCAATGGTTAGGAGAGGTTACAATATATATGTATGTATGTATGTATGTATCATCTCCTCTACAGTCTGGCGTCAAAAAGTTGTGGGCTCTATGTCATTCAAACTTGTCTCCTCTCTGGCACTCAAAATCTCGGCGAACTCTCCATAACTTGTCTTCAAATCGTTAGTTCATCGAACCGTTTGTCTTCATCAGACTATAGTATGAATTTTTTTTTCCCTTATTGAGACGAACTCTCCCGTTGATATGCTAAGTTATTACCTTTTCAATGCTTTTTTTTTGGTGCAATCTCCATTGCTCCTTAGTGAATGGTTGTAACGAATATTCTTTTTATTGATATATGATTTAGCAGTCTTTCAATTGACAGACAAATTGGTTGAAAGATTATCTTTTCTGTTCACTTTCTTTTCTTTCCTTTACTTTTTTGGATCTGCGCTTCTAGTGTGCAGTCGTTCATTGTAATGTCTGGACTTGTTCTACATTTATTTAATATTCTTATGATTATAACTCTGTTGGGTTCTATCTTGTTTTTTTGTATACTTAACAATACATTAAATGATTGTTATAGTGTTAAAGTTTATTGCTGGGGCTTCTTTGTTGTCCTTATGAGGTTTTGTTATTGTTTATTAGTTCTATGGATTCTTTGCATAAACAAAAGAGTGGGTGGTATACTGTCTTGTTAAAAATGCTAATTACCAATTTGGTCAATTAAGATTTTCACGGATGATTGCATCTTGTTCCCTTGCCTTGATGCTCCTATTTGTTGAGCTGTATTTTTGTATCTTTGCTGCACTATTTGAAGTTCAAATTGACAATGAATTAGCCCTGCGATACTCATCTGCTCTTGTTCAAGGTCCTGCAAATGTTTTCTGGTACGAATATCGTCAATTACAGAAGAATTGATTTTCCTTAAGTTGTTAGTTGCGGAGATGGCTTTAGTAGCTTTGCATGTTGTTACTGTCAATAGTTTTCTGTGTTTCATGTCTTTAGTAGATCATGCTTCTTAAATAATGCAGAAATTAAAATTTTCAGTTTTTCATCACTCAAGTTCTCAAATTCTTTTTCAGTACCATCTTCTTTCATTCTCGCATTTTTAACAGTTAATAACATGCATAAATTTCAATTGTCTAAAAGCCAGAGTTTGACAGTTTCCAAAAAACGGAATTTTTAACAGTTAATAACATGCAACTCTGAAAATTATTTTTCATGTTTCTGAGCTTTTTGAAAGAATATTTTGCATAGCTTTTGTCTGTTCTTATACTTGTCTGAAGTCTGTTGCATTCCCTTCCATAACTATCCTTGTGATGATTGACTTCCAACATTCTGGCTCAACTGTGATTCTTTCATTTTACATTCAATCTTCCATCTTATATTTGGTAAATCAAAAAATTATATTGGTAAATTATTTTTAATTATGTTTAAATTACAATTTTATATAAAGGGTGTTTTTGTATATTTAATTTCATAATTACATAGCATGAATTCTTAATTTAAATTATAGCAATTTATGAGATATTTTTGTTATTATATTAAAAAGGAATAATAAATAATTTACCATGTGGATTTAGATTTTTCAAAATTAGTGGGTAAAAATTGCAAATTAACTAAACCTTTGGTGGGATTAGGGGTTTTGGCCTAAATTTTTAACCCCATAATCTATTGTTTGAACATTTCACCATTCCTTTCAAACTAAGACTTGACATTTGTCACTCTATTAAAGGAATGATGAGAGAAAATCCTCAAGAGTCTCACAGCTTACTCCCAAAATCATTTTCTCTACATCTTGACCTGCACCGTTTTACTCTTGCTTGAATCGCCTTAGCCCTCCTAACAAATGGCTTGGGCACCTACTTACACTCACATCGCTGGAGCCATTTTTCTCTTCTTACATCTCCTCCAACCAACTCTTGCACTCCAACCGCCAATCTCATGCACGGTGTCACCCACTCGCCATGGTATTGTCGCTCTACCAATTCCCTCCTAATATCTTGAGAAGTAGCTTTTCGAATTGTCGTCGTCATCTTTAGAGATTCACATCCAATTCATACCCTATCACTCATATGCAACTTTACAATGATCTACTTCTCAACAGGTTTGAATTTTTATTTGTCTCTTTATATAGATTTGTCCTTAATCTCTTGTTTCAAAGTGAATTTATGTTTGAATTTGTGGTGATTTGGTGTTGAAGGTATTATACTACACGCCTCTGGATTCATGCTATATACTGAAAACTCTTTGGTATTTATTGACATAATTAGGTGTCTAATTCATGCTATATACTGAATACCTAATGTGCAGCATTCAAGGTAAATGAGTTAAAATATGCTAGAAATAGAAAAAAAAAATTTCTTGGATTATTGAATGTTGAATATCTTTAGCACCATGTCCACGTGTGCATTACTTTGGCCAAGCAACTTATGCAATCTATCATAATAAATCTTAATACAAGGATTCAGATATGCTACTTTTCCCAAGTCATTCATAAAAATATGCTTGGATGATTAAGTCTTTATCATTTGCAAATTCAGTATGTCATTTTCGATAAGTAATGTGTCATGGACATACTATACCAGAAATGCCACTATGATTCCGGTAACTTCTTATATCCACATGTTTTATCTTCTAAATAAACATACAAACAATTCAACATCTCATCTATGTTAACCTGTAAAATTTCACTCGTTGTTAATTCAAATTATTGCAAGAACCTTGAAATTTTAATAAATTCCCGGATCGACTTTGCATCTATTTTTTTTTCCTTTTTACTCCACGTGTGGTCATCCTTCCTAAACTCTCAAAGCCTCTGCAGCTTAATGACGAAAAAGGAGCCACCTGTAATTAATGTAACTTACCCAAATTCCATCCATAAAAAGGTTAGAAAAATAAAATCCCAGATGAAACAATACTTTTGGAAACCTTGATTGTGGTTGAGAAGCAAGTATTTGAAGCTTTTCATGGTTTTCAAATATTTTGCATATTTCAACTGCATTCAACCACCTGTTTTGCCCTTCTTTCACGATTTCTTCAACATCCGCGTCATTCAAACAATCTGCAACAACATTCATATCAGGAAAACAATTCAAATTGTGAACTCATTCATAAGTGCTTGCTCCGTTCAACCAGAAAGCGTCTAGCTGAAAGTGCCATAAGAAAGGTGTTAAAGATGAAACAAATGGTTGCAAAAACAGAGTACTCTGTTTATTACAAAGTATAATGACACTAAAATTTGGTGAACAAATGAAAACAGTGTTGGTCAATTGAAGAAAATTGTAGAGCAAAAAAGGAACCTAAGTTTATAGAGAGAAAAGGAATGAACTGAAATACTGTATAACCTCTTATTTTATTAATAGAATGGCAAAAACTTACATTGCTTGAATTACATTTGAATTTGTACTCCTTTGTGCCTGATGTAGCAATCCTGGTGAAATGCAATAACCACCATTTATCTTTTATACAGAAAGCACATAAACATTGATTCTAAGCCGTTGGATTTTACTAAATGAGTCGTTAACTAACCGTTAGTTTGCCGCTGAAAGGCTTGTACCTCCTCTAACACCGTTAAGCCGAAGCACCAACCTTCTTACTTGTTTTACTACATTCTCAATAGAAAAAAGGAAAGAAGAGAGGCGAAAAGTGTCATAAATGATAAGGGAATTGTGATGAAATGAAATGAGAGAAGTTTACATTGAGATGGTCAAAGAGCAAATCCAGAGTTTACATTGGTTTATGTTCACGGGTGAATATCGTTAATGTTAAAATTTTGTTTATTATTTCATTGTGTTATAGTTTTTTTTTACTATGTGAATGTTTCAACTCTAGAGTTTTTAATCTTTGATTTGTCGACCAATTTCTGTTTTGTATTTAAATTGATTACTCAGTGGATTTATTCTTTTAGAGTGATACTACAAATACAAATTGTTATTTTGTATTTGTGGGTTAAACATGAATTAAGGGTATAACGGTAATTTGGCAAAGTTAGTAAGGGTGTTTTTGTCATTTAAGCATGAGGGGCAGATAAATAATTTTTCCTAGCTCAATCCTTAAGTATATTGGCTACTCTTCTTCCCGGCAATGCATATTACAGAAACAAATTAGCCAATCCTCTCTTGCTCTCGGTCTGCTTCCTCTGCTAAGGTTACTGTGTACAGGTGAGAAGTCAAAGAGGCCTAGTTGGTAGTAGTGTATGTGTTGAGGTCATAAGAACCATGAAAAACATGAGGTCATAAAATATATTTCTGTTCTTCACTTTTGGACGTTTAATTCAATCCAACTTACTGTTCTTCTCTCATCCATTGCTTGTATATTTCTGAATGAGGGGACCATCTATCTAAAATTTTGAATGATGGCAGAAAATTGTCCATTTTGTCATGTTTCCAGCAGCAATTTATACAACAACTCAAACAGTCATCAACAGAGCAATTTATAGTATTCAATCTCTTGTTTCTGTCCATTCTTGCATCTCTTCTCAAATCATCATCTTTAGCGTACAACAAAGTCACTCTACATTTTTTCACTTGGCTTAGAATCCTTCCAATCTTAGTTTCATGTTCAACAAAGAAAACTATTCCACCCTGGCTATTCAAATTGATTGTAAGCAATTTGAATAACATGGACTGTAATCATAACCTACGAATACATGATTGATTCAGTAACGTCACCCTCAAGGTCTTTCACCACAGGTAGAATAACATTGATTCATAAGCTGACATTGATAATTGGTTTTCGTTCCTGATCTTGACTCCTTGATCGATTCACAAAATATAGAAGTTAATAAGCTAAGACAGTCATGTCAGCAAGCGGAAGATGCTCTGACTCAAGGTATGGAGAAATTGCAGTCGACTCCTGCTGAAACTGTTGCTGCAGGTCAACTGGTAGAAGGAGGTTGCATCCCAAAGATACCTACTGCAATGGAGAAGTTGGAAGCTCTAGTCAGCTTTTTGAACTAGGTAAGAATCGGGGTATTACTGCCGATCTTAACTTTGAATATCTTTCTGTAATGGTTTTTCTGAGCAGTTAATTAGTTTTTTATCAGCACATCTGATTTAAGTTGAGAAACTTTCTAGCGAGTTGAATTTGCATTCATCTGTGAAATTGAAGTTTTCTTCTGCTTCTAAGATTTATTTAAGCACTATGCTGCTCGAATGCATGCCTGTGATGCCCGACAAATCACACCTATTTTCTCATCCCTTTCCTTTTAGACCATCTTCTTGGCGTTGAATTCATTATTTTGGTGATTTATTGCAGTCATGATTTGTAGGAAATATCATTTTCGTGATGTACTAAAAAACCGTAGTTGATTTTTCCTTCAGTGCTTTGCTTTTCTGCAAACTTAAGTATGGCTACATAGTCAAATGTATATATTCTCCACTGCTGATAGTTTCTCTGAATAAGATTTCATGATCGGCAACCAGACCACTAATCGGTTTCTGTTAGCAAAAATGATATGATTGGTAGAAAGTAATATACTGATCTTAGCATAACATGGTTCTTTAAATTCCGGGTTCATACGATTTGATACATGTTAGTTTTTACTTGGAACGTATTGACATGTTACCAAATTTATAAGCTCTTGCCCGAACAGGCTGATTATTTTGGACAAGAAACATTACAGCAGATGTCTTGTATCCTAATAACTCGCTAGGTTGCTCGAGGCTTGCTTGCACTAGGACAGTACTTCCAACGCCTTGGAGCTTTTAGTTCAATTTGGGCCACCCATCCTCATGACACTGCCTAATCTTATACCGGAAAAAATCAACAAGCTCAAACTCCTTTCCTGATTAGAGGTACCTCTGGACATTGTTGTTATAAACATAATTTGCATACTTTAAATTGCTGACATTTTTGAAGCAGCCACAAGCATATAGGGAAATTGTAAATATAGTCTTTTAACCCAGACGAAGTTAAGTTTGTAATTGAATCAATTTTTGATGCATGATGTTCATTTTTATGATCTTTTAAAACATATATTTAGGGTTTATGTTTTCGAGGTACCTTTGCAATGTTGTCATGTAAATTTTTACACGGCAACTGTTGTATGAATTATTCAATTTAAAATTAATCTCATCTAACCTTTGAAGATTATTATTGAGAGTTCATAAAATTTAGGCCACCTATCTTTTGTTATGGCCATAAAGAATGAAGGACAAGGTCAAAAGACTATTCCTCCCACACCCCCCCCCCCCAAGGTTTGTCGAAATAATGTTTTGACCCTTTGAATTTTGAAAAGCCAATTTTCATCCACCATCTACTTCTGTTAGTGGATTTTGTTAAGTGAAATAAATGAAAATCATTTTATATATTTTTCCAATTTTCTCCTTTCCCTCTTATTCTTTTTATTTTTCTTTTCCTCTTATTTTTTTTGTTTTCCCTTTTCAAAAGTTTTGAGAGTAATTGTAATTTTAAAAATACTAGAGGTGTTAATAAAAATTTTTGGGTTTCTTTTAACCTTAAAAAAAGTTCAAAGTGGTTTTTGAAATTTTAAAATTTTAAAATTTTTACTTCAATCAATTCAAAATAACTAAATTTTTTAATAAGGAAATTTTATTTAAATTGGACTTTTTTTTTTGAGACCAAATTGACCAATCCAACCAATGATAGTTTGTCGTGGTGGAAGTTAATCAAAATAAAAAATGAGCTGAGAGACAAAATCAAATATAAAATTGGAAATGCGAAGAATACCTTCTTTTAGATAGACAATTAGCACCTGTATGACCCTCTCTTGCAGAAGTATAGAGAAAGACCAATCAAGGGGCATTGATGACTCGGGTATTAGTAGGGAGGTGAAAGTTATGGAGATTGTAAATGACAACTCTTGGAAATGGTCAGCTGTGGACTCTAATGCACTTTCAGAGATCAAGGGGCATTGATGAATAATCCTAGAGATGGCTTAGATTCTATCACATGGTTGCCGTCGTCCAATGGTCAGTTTTCTACGTAGTCGGTTTGGAATGAGTTCAGGAGTAAGAAAAGAGAGGTTAACTGGGCTGACCTTGTATATCACAAAAAACAAATTCCTAGACAAGCTATTATCCTCTGGTTGGCAATTAAGCACAGACTCATGACTAGAGACAAACTTGTCAAACTTGGACTCACAAATAATGCTAAGTGCGTGTTATGTAATCATTATGAAGAGGATATAAACCACATTTTCTTCGGATGTGAATACAACAACTATATCTGGAAGACCATTTTGAGGAAAAGTTTCTTGATTTATAATGGGCAAAACTAGAACTCCTTTATTGATGAAATTTCTTCGGATTGGAAGGAAGTCAGTTAAAATTCTTGATGGGCAAGTTAAGCCTGGGGCTAGTATTTATGCCATTTGGAAGGAAAGAAACAACAGGATTTTCTCTAATCTTCTGCAGCCCAAGGAAAGGCTCAGAAGACTGGTAAGAGGCAAAGGGGCTGACCTCTCAAAATTTTCGCCTACTAATGTCAATAAAGCCATTGCTAGGAATTGGAACCTCCTCAACTGCATCTTTCACCTTCAAATGCTTAGGCTTCTCCTCTTTGGAGGTGGCAGCCCTTTTTGCTAACAGTGTGTTCTTTTGTAGGTTCCCTCTTCCTGATCTTTAGTCGAGTCCTATTCTGTTGGTTTGGTGCCGGCTGCAGTGGCCAATATTGATAGCTTTTCCCCTCTCCATTGCCTCAACTCTGCTGCTGGGATTTTCTTTTCTGCTCTTTCCTGGTGGCTTTCGAAACCTGCCTTTTCGCTACTGTCTTTTGGAGCTTGAATCTCCTGTTTCCTGGTGCTTGTATTTGCTTCTAAATTCTGATCAGAAGCTTTCGCATCAGTTTTCTGTGCTTCCCCTGTTTTTGCCGTTCATTCCCCTGCTTCTCCTGCTGTTGTTCTCCTGGCCTCCCTTTTCCCCAGCTGTGGCTTGGTTTGGCGCCCTCAAAAATTTCTCCTGGTCTGCTGCTTGGTTTCCTTGCGGTTGAGGCATGCTTCTGGTCCTCATGGACCTTCAGTCTTTGCTGGTCTGGTTGGCTTGAATTCTTCCTGCATGCTTTTCTTGCATCTTCAAATTTTTGCTCCTGGATTGCTACATGATGATATGGTCCTCTGGTTTGGGCTTAATTATCCTCTGTTGATGGGGTCTGGTCTGAAATTCCTGAGCTGTAGTCCTTCTATGAGGATCTTTGGATGCTGGTTTGTTGTATGATCAAGCAAGCTGAGTTTTGTCTCTCCGAGTAGAGCGTCAGAATTCATTGAGTTCGGATTGTCAATTGATTCGGCCGGTGCTTCTGTCATTTACTGATTCTGCTTTTGTCCATTTCGTCTGCTTCCCAGTGTTGGCACCTGCATTTTCTCCTGATGTGCTTTGTAGTGTTCCGGTGTTGAATATTCAAAATTCTTTCAACTGGTGAGAGCGGCAAAATTAGAAATGGAGGGAATTTAATGTTGTCATTTTCATATTTAATTTTCTAATTTATTCGGAAGAAAAAAAAATACAAAGAGAAGCCCACAAGAAATCCTGTAGCTGTCGGCCAAAATCGTGGGGTGTCCCTTGTTAGGTATTGGGGAAGTTCCCACAGTGGCCATGACTTGACTGCGATGGAGATTTTGATGGTCCTTTTAAACTGCTAGTCTAAACTAGTAGTCTAAACTTTATCTGTGAAAATAGTAAAATATTTTAATATTTTAATATTTAATATTAATATATTTTTATATATATAAATAATAAGTACAAAATTATGTTTAAATAATAATATATTATTATATAATTAAATAATTTTAAATTAAAAATAAAATAATACACAATTACATATTAATATTTTAAAATAATCATTTGGCAGATAAATAATAAAATAGAAAATGTTAAGACAGCTTGCTTGAAAATAAAATACAAGTAGAAATCACAAGGCATCCTAATGTTCACGGGGCAAAAAGTCCAAGTCAAAAAGACGAAAGACAGGGCATCTTCTGAGAAAACTGAAAAGGCAAAGAAGAAAAAGGCAGGCCATCTTCCTAGAAAAAGAGGTGAAAAAGACTTAGAGATTGTGGGATATAGTTCAACTGCTCAATTAGGTGATGTTTTAGTTTACCCTTCTTTGTTTATGCGAAGTGCCTCTCTTCACTTGCACTTAATGGCTTCCTCTTCTTCTTCTTCTTCTTCATCCATTACTCCTAAAATAGAGTATGAGGTTTTCCTTAGTTTCCATGGTGTGGACACCCGACAAAACATTACCAGCCATCTTTATGAAGCCTTTTGTCAAAAAAAGATTAGAACTTTCATTGATGATAGCCTAGTTAGAGGAGAAGAAATTTCTATATCTCTTTTGAAGGCAATTGAACATTCAAAGATCTCGGTTATCATTTTTTCTAAAGGGTATGCTTCCTCAAGATGGTGTCTCAGAGAACTTGAAGAGATTGTTAAATGTAAGAACACATATGATCAGATCGTAATACCAGTCTTCTATCAAGTAGATCCATCTGATGTCAGGAATCAAACTGGGGATTTGGGGAAAGCATTTGCTGAGCTTGAAAAGCGTTTTATGGATGATTCAGAGATGTTGCAGAGATGGAGGACTGCTTTGAGGGATGCAGCCAACCTTTCTGGTTTTCATTCAAAGAACTCCAGGTAACTGTAAATTTTTTTATCAATGTTTTTACGTAATAATCTTTTCTTTTTTTTGGTAAGTACTTTGAAGCTACAAATTACCAATTTTTATGTAATAATCTTACATACAGCAGTTCCATGTATTTTCTATTTTTATTATCTTTTCCAGATTTACTGGGAACAGAATCAGATGGTCAAAATAATAATCAATTGGGTTCTTGTTGTGTGTCTTCTTGCCCAAAACACAGAAAAACTTAATACAAACACAATCCGTTAATATGAACCGTCAGCTTTACTTTTTTGGATGACAGCTAATTACTATCTAAATATGATATATCATTGAATATATACTTACTGATTATTTATTTTTTTTTGGAGAATTGAATTGAATTGAATTTTAGCATTGAAAAGTTTTACAAGTTTTTAGGACATGGAAAGTGATGATCAAATTATATTTGAATCCAAAATTTTGTGCCACTGAGAAATGAAGTTTAGTTCATGTCATGATGCAGTTCTTCATCATGCCAATCTTACGTTTTAAAAATTTTTATTCAATGAACAGTCAAAAGAAACAGAAAAGAACTAAAATTATGTTATATTTTTTTATTCTATCATTTAATTTTAGTATCATATTATTTAATTTTTTATTTTTTATTTTTAGGAATGAGGCAACGTTGGTAAAAGATATTGCCAATGATATATGGAGGAAATTGGATTACAACTCCTCATTTATTCTTACCCAAAAGCTAGTTGGACTAGAGTCATCAATTGAAGAGATTGAAAATTTATTATGTTCAAAGGGTGTTTGCAAGCTAGGAATTTGGGGCATTGGTGGCATAGGAAAAACTACTCTTGCTAGTGCTATATTTGAAAAAATCTCTAAACAGTTTGAAGCTTCTTACTTCATTTTGAATATTAGAGAAGAATCAGAGAAAAGCGGGGGATTAAATGACTTATGCCAAAAATTGAGCTCTGCAATTTTAGGGGATGAACATCTCAATCATGGATTCACCTTTAGAAGAAAAAGTCTTATCAGCAGAAAAAAAGTTCTTATTGTGTTTGATGATGTAACGAAGTTAGAACAAATAGAACGTTTAATGAGAGCTTTTGACGACTTGGATTCAAATAGTCGAATCATTATAACAACAAGGGATAAACATGTGCTAAGAAGTTGTGAAGTAGATCACATTCATGAAATGAAAGGGTTATGTTTTGATAATGCTCTTCAACTTTTTGCCCTATATGCCTTTAGAGGAAACACTATAATAGAGGATTATGTCGAGTTATCATCTAGTATAGTAGCTTACGCTGACGGGTTCCACTAGCTCTTAAAGTTCTTGGTTCCTTTCTATTCAAGAGGACGAAGAGAGAATGGGAAAGTGCACTAAAAAACTTAAGAACAAGTCTTCATGTGGATGTCCACAAGGTGTTAAAAATAAGTTATGATGGATTAAATGATAAAGAGAAGGTTGAGTGATGAATTGTAGAGTTTCTAGAAGGCTAGTTCAATGGTAACTTAATTGGTTTCATTTTGTATGTTGTTGTATCATTGCAAGATTATTAAGAACTTCAAATTTTCCGAATTGGATTTATCTGACTGTTAAGGAGAGGTCATTTCCTTTGGCCGTTTATTTGAATCAAAAGGGTTTGAGGCTAAGATTATTCAATCAGATTAGAAGCCCTGTTTTCTATGGTTTTTATAGCCTTAACACATACTAATAACTCGTAAACATCTTTCTCAAGGTTATGCCCTCAAAAATGGTGGCTGCCTAAATATTTCTGCTACATGGTAACTGGACTCAAACATTGAATTTAATTTATTTATTTAGTGAGATTTTAACTTGCAAACCTTCTTTCAACTCTTTTCAATGACTTCTCATGTTTATTTAACTCTTTTATCTATAATAATATATATATATTTTTTTATGTTTTACATGCTAAACATTGTTTGTAAGGTATCTTTTAATTGTTGCCTATGGTTATTTCTAAATTATTTCCCTTTTGTTTCAAATATATAATTTATATTTTAAGCATGAAAGATGTCCTATATGTTTCAATTGGTTTATCAAGATTTTGTATATAACTCCACATATTAATAAACTTCACATGATTAGGATTTTTATTTTTCATTTTTTTTAACAGAATAGTTATACAGTGATCCCAACTCATAACCTATAGAAAATGATCTTTGTCTTTCAATTTGTCACATGTAGAAATAGCGTAAGGCTATGCTGTTATTGGTATTATCGTTATTGTTGATGGTAGTATGCATTGTATTTTACAGACTACTTTATGTGATTCACAAATTGCTGCACCATTGAAACCTGAAGATTGTCTATTTAGAGAAAATCTGATGTAAGTACAAAGTCCATGAGCTCATTATATTAGGTCAGAACTGGTTGATAAGATTCCCTTTATGTCCCTCTTTCATATGGTAAAACGATGGCTAATGCATTTAGTTAATGTTGCCTCCTGAACTACTCGCTAACTTTCTGTCTATGCTATGTTGATAGAAATTAACTAGTAATTAAATTGGTGTAAGCTTGCAATTAACTAGTAATTAATTTGGTGTTATTACAGATAGGTATTATATCCCTTGCTGCTTGGCATAGCTTGGAGAAATAATTTGATGTGAAATTTGCTAATCATCTAGCCGCACTCTCTGTACAGGGGTTGTTGAGTCCTTGGTTAACAGTGGGAAACAAATCAATGCCGTACATTTCATTGATGCCTTACCGTGTTTGCAATATTTCCTGGCTTCCTCACATTCTCAGAAATAATGTGACAATTAGAATTGAAGAAGGGCATGAAATAAAGAAGCAGATTTAGATGAGAACAGACGAAGCACAAAAATAGAAAGATATGAGCTAACCTTGTCTTCTCAGTGGTGAAAAAGGGCTATGTCTGAAGGCCCTCTGCAGCTGGAGTATTCAATTAGGTTACAGTCAAAAACAACAAAAATGCAGTTTCCTTCAAAATGAAGGGGAAATGGATATCATATTAAGCTCAAGCATTTACTTCCAAATCAACAAAAATAGCTGAAAAGCATAAGGAACAAATCAGACTGTCAGAGCAATCAGCATTTACAGAGCATACAACCACATTCTCAGAAACTGGTGACTGGGAAGAGCGATCTCTAATGCCGGTCAAAACCTGAAAAATGAATTTTAAAAAACTTACTCTTTTTTTCTTTTATTTTTTAATTCAATGGGGCACCTATGCGAATCTATTATTAGAGAAGAGATTTTTTTTTTTTTTAAATTCAGTGAAAGAAGCACTTCTGAACAAAATCTGGATAAACCCAGAGAATCTGTGAGAGCATATATTCTCACCTGTTAATCACCAACAGACAGGTGTCTGAAATTTTTCATTTCTTTGTCCGTGGACATACAATACAAGCACTTCAACATCTCAACGCTGCACACCTGAAAGAACTCAAAATTATTGATCAGCAAAACTGAAACTATTGAATACAAATGATGCTAACGTTGGTTGTTTTACCAGTGAAAAGGCAGCTGCTGCAATTTCTACAGTCTCTCTCCAACTTAAGTTAATCTTAAGTCTCTCTACTCAGCCTTGTTCCAACACTTCAGACCATTTCTCCTCCACCACCCAAGAGCACAATCAACAAGTGCACAACAGAACCACTACTCCAGCAAGCAAATTTCAATTTCACAGCATCAACCTACCAAAATGAAGCAATGTAATAGCAGAAAAATAGGGGGCAGTACAGAATGCTATCAGAAAATGTTTCTTTCATTTATCAATGTAATATTCAATCACTCCTCAATTCATTTCATTACAATGCTGTCAATAGGAATAAACTGGAAACTACTTCAGAAAAAACACACTCCAATACGAAGATGAAAATACTAAGCTAGCTAATACGAGAGGCCAGTACTCCCCCGAAAAATAAACTCTCAATACAAATTTTTCTACATGATTCTTTCTACACAGCAATGCTCTCCCACTCCCATTTTAATTCTCATAACCGCCCCTATTTCCATCCCAGTCTTAGGTAGTGTGTCATTATTTAGAGCTGCTGACATGTACATCCCAGGTCCATTTTCTCCCTTTGCTGCATCTGGATTTCTTCAGGGTTTCTCTTCTTTGGGCCTGCATGAATAAACTTTAGCAATTAGTACCATATCAACAAATTTACAGAGATGAACTTCTATGCATTTTGAAATCTCTTTCAATCAAATTATGCAATAACCTTGAGGTTGACATGAGATTCCTGAATGGTCTTTCCATCCTTCTTTTTGCTCCACACGTGTCCATCCTTCTTTTTGCTCCACACGTGTCCATCCTTCTTAAACTTTCAAAGAGTTTGACGAGGTATCATAAAAAAATAAACCACTGGGAATTAGAAATCAATGCAACAATGAATTGCATGGGTCAAAAAGTTGGAAGAAACAAGGTTCTAAATGAAACAATACTTGTAGGTGTTTCTGGTTGTTGAGAGATAAGTATATCGAGGCTTTTATAGTTGGCAAATATTTCACCTATTTCAGCTGCACTAAACCATCAAATTTGAGCTGGTTAGTAAATATGCATTTTATGTGTATAATACATGTTTGTCGTATTTTACCATTTTAAACATGTTTCATCAATGTGTATTTTAGATCACATCGTATCTTTCAATTGTTGTGTACATGACTATATTTAAGTCTTACTCTTTTATTTATTTATTTTTTTGAAAAAAAATCAGGAAGTAGATAAATCATAAACACAACAAGAGGGTTACCAAAGTAACCCCTCAATCTTCCCAAGAAGCTAGAAAAGTTAGACCCCTCAAGTATAAAAGTTTACATAAGTTTCTCTTTAACATAAGTTCTTGTATTGATTAAAAGTTTTTTTTATTTTTGGAATTAAAACAATCCATTGTTACTCCTGTTACTCTAAGAGTGTTTATCCAAAATTCCGCTGCATAATTTTAGAAGTTTCATTTATGACTCAAAAAACTTGGTGAAAATGGAGGTAGACTTATGGTGTTAAATGGAGAAATGATACATGTTACAGTTACACTTGGGTAACTCTAGCCTTACAAGTCATAATTGGTGCACCAAAAATAGATATAAACTCAAATGATGAAAATGGATTTACAACCCTTCATCGGGCAGCAAAATATTGAAGGTAAAACTCTTACCACATATTTGGCGCCACCCACAAAGAGTTTTACCTCTTATATTTTGTAGCCCAATAAAAAGTTGAAAATTCATTCTCATTACTTAAATTTATATATATTTTTGCTGCACCAAATATGTCTTAAAAAGTCAAAATATAACCAAGTGCAACTGCAAAGTGTATCACTTCTACATCTAAAATTGTAAACCAACCTTCACCTGTACCAAAAGTTTCTTGAATCATAATTGAAGCTTCTGCAAAATTATGCAACGAAATTTTGGATAAACACCTTTAGGGTAGCAATGGATTGTTTCAATTCAAAAAAAGAAAAAAAAAAAACTCTAGGAACAATACAAAAACTTGTGTTGGAAAAAAACCTATAAAAAACAGATTTTTTGTTTAGGGCTAAGGGATAAGCACCTTTAGGGTAACAATGGATTGTTTCAATTCAAAAGAAAAAAAAAAAACCTCTGGAATCAATACAAGAACTTATGTGGGAAAGAAACCTATATAAAAACAGATTTTTTGTTACCTCTTCCAATGAAATTTCTAACTTTATTGAGAAGATTAAGTGGTTACTTTGGTTGTCTTCTTGTCATGTTTATGATTTTTTGGGTTTTCTTGTTTATATTAGAAAAAATATATATAAAAGAGTAAGACTCAAAATATGACTCTATACGCAATAATTAAAAGATATGATGTGATCTAAAGTTGTCCTCTTGTCTTCCCTTTAGTGAAGAAGTACTATGCCTACATGTTCCCTGCATCAATGGTATTCAATTAACTTGGTAGGAAATCAATAACAAAAATCAACCCTTCAAAATAAAAGTGGAAAAATGAAATTATATCAACCTTAAGCATGCACTTCCAAAAGAACCAAAGAAAAAGCCAAAAAACCATGGACAAATCAAATTGCAGCAACAGTAAGCATACTTATTTTTATGAATTTTTTATTTGAAGACATTAGTTAACAAAGCAGGCACTTGCACTTAAACAAATTTATTTAACAAAAGATACAAAAATTAAAAATTAAAAAACAATATCTTCTGAGAAGTTGTCATAAGACTCATATCATCTGAATAAACCCCAAGAATCTTTGAGGAGGAGACAATTGTTTCTTACTTTTCAATCATTAGATACATACGCCTTTGCAAATTTTCATTTGTTTCTAAATAAACATACAAGCAATTCAACATCTCAACTATGTTGTAAAATTTCACTCTTGTTAATTGATGAAACAGATAGACAACATTGAATATAAAATCTAAATCAAATTATTGCACGAACCTTGAAATTTTAATAAACTCATGTACCATCTTTGCATCTTTCTTTTTCTTTTTACACCACACGTGGTCATCCTTCCTAAACTCTCAAAGCCTTTGCAGCTTAATGACAAAAAAGAAGCCACTTGCAATTAATGCAACTTAGCCAAATTACATCCATAAAAAGGTTAGAAAAATAAAATCCCAAATGAAACAATACTTGGAGGCCTTCGTTGTGGTTGAGAGGCAAGTATTTGAAGCTTTTCATGGTTTTCAAATATTTTACATATTTCAATTACATTCAATCACCTATGTTGCGCTTCTTTCACAATTTCTTCAACACCCGCGTCATTCAAACAATCTGCAACGTCATTCATATCAGTAAAACAATTTAAATTGTGAACTCATTCATTAGTACTTTCTCCGTTCAATCAGAAAGCATCTACTTGAAAGTGCCATAAGAAAGGTGTTAAAGATGAAACAAATGGTTGCAAAAACAGAGTACTCTGTTTATCGGAAAGTGTTATGATACTAAAATTTGGTGAAAAAATGAAAACAGGGTTGATTGATTGAAAAAAAAAAAAATGGAAGAGCAAAAAAGGAACCCTAAGTTTATAAAGAGAACTGAAATACTATATAACCTCTTATTTTATTAATAGAATGGCAAAAAATTACATTGCTTGAATTACATTTGAATTTATACTCCTTTGTGTCTGATGTCACAATCCTGGCGAAATGCAATAACCACCATTTATCTTTTATAGAGAAAGCACACTAACATTGATTCTAATGAGAGAGGCAAAAAGTGTCATATATGATAAGAGGACTGTGATGAAATGAAATGAGAGAAGTTTACATTGAGGTGGTCGAAGAGCAAATCCAGCGGGGTACCGATCACTTCGTTGAGAGATTTCCGGAAGAAAGATACGAAAGTTGGTACAGAATTTTATGTGGAGTCATTTTTCAAGTACACCCAGAAAAATTCAAATGCAAACTTGTAAAATTAATTTCTCTAGCATGCTCAATTAATTTCATCTGTTAATAAACATTTGGTAGCAATGATACTTATCATGCCTCAACTCTGAAAATTGTTCCATAGACTTCATCAACTACAGCAATTCACAAGGGCTACTAGGTGTGCCAGGATGAGGGAGGAAATCATTCTTAGTCTCTTGGAAGAAGGCTGATTTTTAAACTCAGATTTGTAACCTGGCATTCCATCTCCAGAAAGCACAGATTTTAACAAAACAAAGCAAACTAATCAATTGATTACTTGTAAATCAAATAGAGTTATAAGAAACCGTACCTGATATCCAAAATGGGTATAGTTTTTCCAGTTTCTTGGGAAGATTGAGCTGTTAGTCTTCTTGCTGCCTTTGCAATATTTCTGATATTTTCAGAAATAATGTGACAATGAGAATTGAAGAAGAGCATGGAATAAAGAAGCAGATTTAGATGACAACAGATGAACTGACGATGCACAAAAGTAGAAAGATATGAGCTAACCTTGTCTTCTCGGTAGTAAAAAAGATCTATACCGAGAAGACACACCTTCTTTACCTTTGAATACATATTGTAACCCAATTTTTTGATCTTGGTTTATGTTTACGGGTGAATATCGTTAATGTTAAAATTTTGTTTACTGTTTCATTGTGTTATAGTTTTTTTTATCACGTAAATGCTTCCCAACACAACAACCCTTACACAAGTCTTTAGTTTCAACTCTAGAGTTTTTAATCTTTGATTCGCCAACCAATTTCTGTTTTGTATTAAAATTGATTTTTCAGTGGGTTAATTCTTTTAGAGTGATACTACATATACAAACTGTTATTTTGTACTTGTGGCTTAAACTTGAACCGAGGGTATAATGGTAATTTGGCAAAGTTAGTAAGGGTTTTTTGTCATTTAAGCATGAGGGGCAGATAAGTAATTTTTGCTAGCTTAATCCCTCAATACATTTGCTATTCTTCTTCCCAGCATTGCATATTGCAGAAACAAATTACCCAACCCTTTTTCTCTTGCTCTCGGTCTGCTTCCTCTGCTAAGGTTACTGTGCACAGGTGAGAAGTCAAAGATGCTTAGTAGGTAGTAGTATATGTGTTGAGGTCATACGAACCATGAAAAACTTGAGCTTGATAAAATATATATGTTTTTTTTTTTAAACTTTTGGACATTTAATTCAATCCAACTTACTGTTCTTCTCTCATCCATTGCTTGTATATTTCTAAATGAGGGGCCCGTCTATCTAAAATTTTGAATGTTGGCAGAAAATTGTCCATTTTGTCATGTTTCCAGCAGCAATTTATACAACACCTCAAACAGTCATCAACAGAGCAATTTATAGTATTCAATTCTTAGTTGCATGTTCAACAAAGAAAACTATTCCACCCTGGCTATTCAAATTGAGTGCAAGCAATTTGAATAACATGTTACTGTAATCATAACCTACGAATACATGATCTGATTCAATAACCTCACGCTTTAGGTCTTTCACCACAGGTAGAATAACGTCGATTCATAAGCTGACATTGATAATTGGCTTTCGTTCCTGATCTTGACACCTTGATCGATTCAGGAAAGATAGAAGTTAATAATCTAAGACAGTCATCTCAGCAAGTGGAAGATGCTCTGACTCAAGGCAAGGAGAAATTGCAGTCGACTCTTGCTGAAACTGTTGGTATAAGGAGGTTGCATCCCAAAGATACCTACTGCAATGGAGAAGTTGGAAGCTCTGGTCAGCTTTTTGAACTAGGTAAGAATCCGGGTATTGCTGCCGATCTTAACTTTCAATATCTTTCTGTAATGCGTTTTCTGACCAGTTAATTAGTTCTTTATCAGCACATCTAATTTAAGTTGAGAAACTTTCTAGCGAGTTGAATTTCCATTTATCTGTGAAATTGAAGTTTTCTTCTGCTTCTAACATTTGTTTAAGCACTATGCAGATCGAATGCATACCTGTGATGCCAGACAAATCACACCTATTTTCTCATCCCTTTCCTTTTAGACCATCTTCTTCGCTTTGAATTCATTATTTTGGCGATTTATTGCAGTCATGATTTGTAGGAAATATCATTTCGTGATGAGCTAAAAAACCGTAGTTGATTTTTCCTTCAGTGCTTTGCTTTTCTGCAAACTTAAGTATGGCTACATAGTCAAATATGGACATTCTCTACTGTTGATAGTTTCTCTGAATAAGATTTCATGACCGGCAACCAGACCACTAATCGGTTTCTGTTAGCAAAAATGATATGATTGGCAGAAAGTAATATACTGATCTTAGCATAACATGGTTCTTTAAATTTCGGATTCATACGATTTGATACATGTTAGTTTGTACTTGGAACGTCTTGACATGTTATCAAATTTATAAGCTCTTGTCCGAACAGGCTGATTATTTTGGACAAGAAACACTACAGCAGATGTCTTGTATCCTAACAACTTGCCAGGTTGCTCGAGGCTTGCTTGCACTAGGAGAGTACTTCCAAGGCCTTGGAGCTTTTAGTTCAATTTGGGCCACCCATCCTCGTGACACTGCCTAATCTTATACCAGAAAATATTAACAAGCTCAAACTCTTTGGAAGATCATCACTGCTCAAACTTCGTTTCCTGATTAGAGGTACCTCTGGACATTGTTGTTATAAACATAATTTGCAAACTTTAAATTGCTGACATTTTTGAAGCAGCCACAAGCATTAGGGAAATTGTGAATATAGTCTTTTAACCGGGACGAAGTTAAGTTTGTAGTTAAATCAATTTTTGATGCATGATGTTCATTTTTATGATCTTTTAAAGCATATATTTAAGGTTTATGTTTTCAAGGTACCTTTGCAATGTTGTCATGTAAATTTTTACAAGGCAACAGTCTTATGAATTATTCAATTAAAATTAATCTCATCTAACCCTTGTTTATTATTATTGAGAGTTCATAAAATTTAGGCCGTCTATCTTTTGTCATGGCCATAAAGAATGAAAGACAAGGTTAATAGACTATTTTCCCCCCAAGGTTTGTCAAAATGATGTTCTGATCTTTTAAATTTAAAAGAGCCAATGTTCACTTGCCATCTACTTCTGTTAGTGAATTTCATTAGGTGAAATAAATGAAAATCATTTTATATACATTTTTCTTTTTTTTCTATTTTCTCCTTTCCCTCTTATTCTTTTTATTTTTCTTTTCCTCTTATTTTTTCTATTTTCCCTTTCCAAAAGTTTTGAGAGTAATTGTAATTTTAAAAATACTAGAGGTGTTAATAAAAATTTTTAGGTTTCTTTTAACCTTAAAAAAAGTTCAAAGTGGTTTTTGAAATTTTAAAATTTCAAGTTGAATCATTTCAAAATAACCAGTTTTTTTAATAAGAAAATCTTATTTAAATTGAACTTTTTTTTTTTTTGAGACCAAACTGACCACTCCAACCAATGATAGTCTGTGGTGGTTGAATTTAATCAAAATAAAATATAAGTTGAGACAAAATCAAATATAAAATTGGAAAAGGGAAGAATACTTTTTTTTGGATAAACAATTAGCACCCATATGACCCTCTCTTGGAGAAGTATAGAGAAAGACCAATCAAGGGGCATTGATGACTCGGGTATTAGTAGGGAGGTGAAAGTTATGGAGATTGTGAATGACAACTCTTGGAAATGGTCAGCTGCGGACTCTAATGCACTTTCAGAGATCAAGGGGCATTGATGAATAATCCTAGAGATGGCTTAGATTCTATCGCATGGTTGCCGTCATCCAATGGTCAGTTTTCTATGAAGTCGATTTGGAATGAGTTCAGGAGTAAGAAAAGAGAGGTTAAGTGGGCTGACCTTGTATGTCACAAAAAACACATTCCTAGACAAGCTATTATCCTCTTGTTGGCAATTAAGCAAAGACTCATGACTAGAGACAAATTTGTCAAACTTGGACTCACAAATAATGCTAAATGCGTGTTATGTAATCATTATGATGAGGATATAAACCACATTTTCTTCAGATGTGAATACAACAACTATATTTGGAAGACCATTTTGAGGAAAAGTTTCTTGAGTTATAATGGGCAAAACTAGAACTCCTTTATTGACGAAATTTCTTTGGATTGGAAGGAGGTCAGTTAAAATTCTTCATGGGCAAGTTAAGCCTGGGGCTACTATTTATGCCATTTGGAAGGAAAGAAACAACAGGATTTTCTCCAATCTTCTGCAGCTCAAAGATAGAATTGTGGAAAGGCTCAGAAGACTGGTAAGAGGCAAAGGGGCTGACCTCTCAAATTTTTCGCCTACTAATGTCAATAAAGCCATTGCTAGGAATTGGAACCTCCTCAACTGCATCTTTAACCTTCAAATGCTAAGGCTTCTCCTCTTTGGAGGTGGCAGCCCTTTTTGCAAACAGTATGTTCTTTTGTAGGTTCCCTCTTTCTGATCTTTAGTCGAGTCCTATTCTGTAGGCTTTGGTGCTGGTTGCAGTGGTAAATATTGATAGCTTTTCCCCTCTCCATTGCCTCAACTCTGCTGCTGGGATTTTCTCTTCTGCTCTTTCCTGGTGGCTTTTGAAACCTGCCTTTTCGCTACTGTCTTCTGGAGCTTGAATCTCCTGTTTCCTGGTGCTTGTGTTTGCTTCTAAATTCTGATCAGAAGCTTTTGCATCAGTTTTCTGTGCTTCCCCTGTTTTTGCCGTTCATTCCCCTGCTTCTCCTGCTGTTGTTCTCCTGGCCTCCCTTTTCCCCGGCTGTGGCTTGGTTTCGCGCCCTCAAAAATTTCTCGTGGTCTGCTACTTGGTTTCCATGCAGTTGAGGCATGCTTCTGGTCATCATGGACCTTCGGTCTTTGCTGGTCTGGTTGGCTTGAATTCTTCCCGCTGGCTTTTCTTGCATCTTCAAATTTTTGCTCCTGGATTGCTACATGATGATATGGTCCTCCGGTTTGGGCTTAATTATCCTCCGTTGATGGGTTCTGGTCTGAAATTCCTGAGCTGTAGTCCTTCTATGAGGATCTTTGGATGCTGGTTTGTTGTATGATCAAGCAAGCTGAGTTTTGTCTCTCCGAGTAGAGCGTCCGAATTCATTGAGTTCGGATTGTCAATTGATTCAGCCGGTGCTCCTGTCATCTCCTGATTTTGCTTTTGTCTATTACGTCTGCTTCCCAGTGTTGGCACCTGCATTTCCTCCTGATGTGCTTTGTAGTGCTCCGGTTGCTGTGCTGGTTGTTCTCAGTTGTTGGCCTGCAGTGCTACATTCGAGTTTGGAGCCAGTAGTCCGCTCTCTGCTGCTATACCGTTTCTTTTGCAGGCTGATGCTGGTTTCTTGTCTGGTGCTGCTGGAGTCCGGAAATGCATCCGAACTCTCTGCGTCCTTGCTTGCTGCTGTGGTATGGATTTCTTTCCAGGTGTAATGCATTTCCCTGGTGCCCGAGGATCTGCCTTGGCATCTCTTTTGCTTGTTTCTGTGGCAGCTATTTATTTGTTGTCTTAGTTTGTGGAAGCTGTCCAAGTCATTCGGCCTCAGCCCCAATTTTCCAACAGTGTGGTTCCCGGGCCTTGGATTAATTTATTGAGTTGATGGGCTCCGTGAGTTTCTTTGGGATGCAATGTTTGTATAGCCTTGGTGCATGGTTGTTTGGATGCTATAATGTGTTGTAATTCCTTAGCATATGCTTCATGTTCTCTTTGAGTCTTGATAGGACTCTTCCTTGTTGTCTGGGCTTTTATTATGTTTTGGCAGTGTATTATTGGCTATCCTCCTTGGGGATGAGTTCAGGATGTATTGGGACTGTTTTTGGAAGATTTTGTAATATAAAATATTTACCTGTAAAAAAAATAAAATAAAATTTTGAGTCAATACTCGATTCTATAATCATTATATTGTAAATAAAGAATTGTTAATTAGAAACAAAATTAATTAATTAATTAGAAACAAAAGGCACAATTCGATAGTTTGTGGTCTGGATTTCCACAACTGAATTCACGATTCAAATATTGAAAAACTAAAATCAAAATTTGCCAAATACACAAAGAATTGCAGGGAAATTCCTGAAATGCTTTAACGATCTTAAAAAGGATATCAAGAAAATTTTTTTCCAAATCCAGATAAAGTAAAAAAATAAAATTAATTCATGCAGACTAATTCCCACAAAAAATATTAAAACGAAATCAAATTTTCAACTGCTGAGAGCAGCAAAATTAGAAATGGAGGGAATTTAATGTTGTCATTTTCATATTTAATTTTCCAATTTCTTCGGAAGAAAAAATACAAAGAGATTTTGATGCCATGACTTGACCGCAATGGAGATTTTGATGGTCCTGTTAACATGCTACTCTAAACTAATAGTCTTAACTAATAGTCTTAACTTCAATGGAGGGAGACTATTGAGCTTAACAAATGGTCTAAATTTTCATTGGCGAAAATAGTTAAATATTTTAATATTTAATATTAATAAAATTATGTGTATAAAAAGTAAACGCAAACTTATGTTCAAACAATAATATATTACCATATAATTAAACGAATAAAAAGGCAGGCCATCTTCCTGGGAAAAGAGATGAAAAAGACGTAGATATTGTGGAATATAGTTCAATTGCTCAATTAGGTGATGTTTTAGTTTACCCTTGTTTGTTTATGCGAAGTGCCTCTCTTCACTTGCACTTTATGGCTTCCTCTTCTTCTTCGTCTTCTTCATCCATTACTCCTAAACTAGAGTATGAGGTTTTTCTTAGTTTCCGTGGTGTGGACACCCGACAAAACATTACCAGCCATCTGTATGAAGCCTTTTGTCAAAAAAAGATTAGAACTTTCATTGATGATAGCCTAGTTAGAGGAGAAGAAATTTCTATATCTCTTTTGAAGGCAATTGAACATTCAAAGATCTCGGTTATCATTTTTTCTAAAGGGTATGCTTCCTCAAGATGGTGTCTCAGAGAACTTGAAGAGATTGTTAAATGTAAGAACACTTATGATCAGATCATAATACCGGTCTTCTATGAAGTAGATCCATCTGATGTGAGGAATCAAACTGGGGATTTTGGGAAAGCATTTGCTGAGCTTGAAAAGCGTTTTATGGATGATTCAGAGATGTTGCAGAGATGGAGGACTGCTTTGAGGGATGCGGCCAATTATCTGGTTATGATTCAAAGAACTCTAGGTAACTGTAAATTTTTTTGTCAATGTTTTTATGTAATAATCTTTTGTTTTTGGTAAGCATTTTGTAAGCTACAAATTACCAATTTTTATGTAATAATCTTACATACGGCAGTTCCTTATATTTTCTGTTTTTATTATCTTTTCCAGATTTGCTGGAGACAGATTAGATGGTCAAAATAATAATCAATTGGAAGTTTGACATTGTTTTTTATAGTATGCTAATTTGGGTTGGGTTCTTGTTGTGTGTCTTCTTGCCCAAAACACAGAAAAACTTAATACAAACACAATCCATTAATATGAACCGTCAGTTTTACTTTTTTGGATGACAGCTAATTACTATCTAAATATGATATATCATTGAATATATACTTACTGATAAGTTTTACAAGTTTTTAGGACATGGAAAGTGATGATCAAATTATATTGGAATCCAAAATATTGTGCCACTGAGAAATGAAGTTTAGTTCATGTCATGACGCAGTTCTTCATCATGCCAATCTTGCGTTTTAAAAATTTTTATTCAATGAACAGTCAAAAGAAACAGAAAAGAACTAAAATTATGTTATATTTCTTTATTTGGTTTTCAGTCATTTAAGTTTAGTATCATATTATTTAATTATTTATTTTTTATTTTTAGGAATGAGGCAGTGTTGGTAAAGGATATTGTCAATGATATATGGAGGAAATTGGATTACAACTCCTCATTTATTCTTACCAAGAACCTAATTGGACTAGAGTCATCAATTGAGAAGATTGAAAATTTATTATGTTCAAAGGGTGTTTGGAAGCTAGGAATTTGGGGCATCGGGGGCATAGGAAAAACTACTCTTGCTAGTGCTATATTTGAAAAAATCTCTAAACAGTTTGAAGCATCTTACTTCATTTTGAATATTAGAGAAGAATTAGAGAAAAACGGGGGATTAAATGACTTATGCCAAAAATTGAGTTCTGCAATTTTAGAGGATGAACATCTCAATCATGGATTCACCTTTAGAAGAAAAAGTCTTATTAGCAGAAAAAAAGTTCTTATTGTGTTTGATGATGTAACAAAGTTAGTACAAATAGAATGTTTAATGGGAGTTTTTGACGACTTGGATTCAAATAGTCAAATCATTTTAACAACAAGGGATAAACATGTGCTAAGAAATTGTGAAGTGGATCACATTCATGAAATGAAAGGGTTATGTTTTGATAATGCTCTTCAACTTTTTGCCCTAAATGCCTTTCGACAAAACACTCCAATTGAAGATTATAACGAGCTATCATCTATAGTAGTAGCTTATGTTAAGGGTGTTCCACTAGCTCTTAAAGTTCTAGGTTCCTTTTTATTCAAGAGGACGAAGAGAGAATGGGAAAGTGTACTGAAAAACTTAAGAACAAGTCTTCATGTAGATGTCCACAAGGTGTTAAAAATAAGTTATGATGGATTAAATGATAAAGACAAGGTTGTATTTTTAGATATTGCATGTTTCTTTAAAGGATTTAAAAGAGATCTCATAGAAGCAATCTTGAATGCTTGTGACTTTGACTCTCATATTTGTATAAATGTTCTCATTGAAAGGTGTCTCATAACTACATCATCTAACACCATAATAATGCATGATTTACTTGAAGAAATGGGTAGAAAAATTGTTCAGCAAGAATCAATTGATGATCCTGGCAAACGTAGTCGATTGTGGGATCCCGATGCAATCTTTTCAGTGTTGAAGTATAATATGGTAAAAGCCAGAACACTTATTTTTTATTTCTATTTTATACATACATATAATAAAATATTAGTTAGCAGAATATTCATTTCCAGTTATCATTGGGAACTAAATTATTTGGTATAGGGTAGCAATGACACAACTATTATTATTTTATTTACATATTCTGAAAAGAAATTTGAGAAAGAAATATATTTGAGAGTAAATTACTTAAGAATTGATGTAATTAAGCAATTTCAAATTGACTTTTCACCAATATGCTTGTGATTTCCAGGGAACTAGAGCAATTCGAAGTATATGCTTTCATACGTTCAAAGTAAAAGCGTTGCATTTAAATCCTAAAGCTTTCAACAAGATGCAAAACCTAAGATTCTTGGAAATTTATGAGTTCGAACATGAAAAGAAGGTGCATGGTTTTGAGAAACTTGAGTCTGATTTCTCTGAGCTAAGGTACTTTTGCTGGCATGGATATTCTGACAAATCATTGCCACCAAATTTTAATCCAAAGAACCTTGTTGCACTTTACATACCTGATAGCAATGTTAGACAACTTTGGACTGGTGACCAGGTATTTATTAACTTTTATATTGCTCTTTTTTGTACACTTTAAATTATAATTTTTTGTTAGATGTGTTTCTAGCTTTACTTCATTTAATTTTATTATTTTTTCTTTTTCTGGCAGGTTCTTGTTAATTTGAAACATATTGATCTCAATCACTCTAAGTATCTATATAGTATACCAGATTTATCACTTATGCCAAATCTTGAGTGCTTAGAGCTTGGAGATTGTACAAATTTGCTTGAGAGTTTCTCATCTATCGATAATCTCCATAAACTTGTTATCCTATGTCTACAAGGATGCAAAGGCTTTGATAATCTTCCAATTAGTTCTAATTGCCAATCTCTTCAAGTAGTTATTCTCTCTAATTGCTCAAATCTCAAAGAAGTTTCATATCTCCCTAGTACAGTTGAAGTGTTATATTTAGATGGAACTGCTATTAAAGAATTCTCATCAATAGGGCATTTATTTAGACTAGTAACATTGAGTCTTAGAAAATGTTCAAAGCTTGAGAGATTACCAGATAGTATTCGTGAGTTGAAATCTCTTAAATCTCTTTATCTCTCGGGTTGTTCCAAACTTGACAGATTGCCTAATGACATGGGAAATTTACAAACTCTGGAGGTACTAGAACTGGAAGAAATTTCTTTTGCAGAAATATCAACATTTATGACAAGTTTGATCAACCTGGAGACATTATCTTTAACAAGATGTAAGACGCAAAAGCGATCGGGTATCCCACTCATGGATTTATCTGTCTTCCAAAGAATGAGTGACCTAATCTTGGTTGATTGTTGCATTGAAGTGTTACCCAACAATATTGGCCAATTATTCTCACTTAAATATTTAAATCTTGGCCAAAACAATTTGGAGACACTACCAGAGAGCATCAAAGACCTCTCTAACCTGATCTTTCTTGATTTAAGCAATTGCCAGAGGCTTAAATACTTACCAGAGCTTCCAAGCAGGTTAATCGAACTGATTGCGGTGAATTGCATAAATCTTGAATCAATATCAAGTTTACCAGCTTCATTCCTAGGTAATTATTCAATTTGTTATGGGAATGCCTGGCTCCACAATTGTTTCAAACTAAAATTAGATATGAAAGATGCTCTCCTGAATATTGAGAGAAATGCAAATGTGTGGTATCACCATGAAGTAAGTCTATCTCTCTCATTTTTTCTGTTTTCTTATGATGTCAATTCATTTTCTATAAATTTTGAATCTTCAAATTTATAACTTTTAATGTCCCATTCAAAAGAGTTAAAAATTAAATATTAGTATACATATTTCATTGTAAAAATAAAAACATGTGAATTAAAATTTTAATTTATATAAACTTAACAAATAGCCCTATTCTTGTGGTGTCTTGCCTACTTGAGATTTTTTGGATGTATTTGGTACGTTGTATTGGATTGCACTAAGTTTTTAAAGTTTTATTAAATTGAAAATGATTTGGGTGAAACTATTAAATTTATATATAATATATAATAATTATGTTCAAATTTCATAATAATATACTAAATTATTTAAAGGGAATTTATAATATTTACTATGCAAAATCAAGTAGGCTAAGTGAGAAAAGACAAAATGAGAGAATTTTTTTTTTTTAAATTGATCATCAACATCTAAGCATACAACAACTAGGATTTATATAGAAGATTTGATTGACATGTTGGCAATCCATCTCTCTTTGATTTTTTTGATTGAAACCTAGAAAAGAAACTAGAAATTATTTGGAATGAAGATAGGTCGATGCTTGAACAACATGACTAGGTTTTCTTCTTCCTGTTTATGCTGTAATGAAACAATGAGTTTTGAATAAAACTCACCGATTTGATTTAATTGCAATTAAATACACCACTTTGTAATTCTGACACTTAAGTACCATTACAAACAAATTCACCACTTTGCAATTCAAACACTTAAGTACTATTACAAACTAATTCATCACTTTGCACTTCTCATACTTTTATTGTCAACATCTCTCCTTGAACATAACTCTCTTTCTCTTTAGCATCTCCCCTTAAACATAACTTCAATAGTTGACTCACCTTTATTCTCAACATCTCTCCTTAAACATAACTCTCTTTATTTTCATCATCTTGATGGAATTTTTTAGACAATACACACCTAATGATACTTAGTTATGAAATTAGTGGAAAGTTTAATTCAATATAATCTCAAGAAAAGATTAATTGGCTTCTTGTGTATATAAAAATTTTAAGGGAGAAGTATTTGCAAGGGTAATGACAAAACAATAAAATTATATATGCCCAATAATGAGTATACTATTAGACATATAGATACTCTATTATCTTATGATAGAGTGATTTTGAATTAAAGATTATATTAAATTAAACTATTCAAAATAGACATTGAACAAATTTGATGAAAGAAGAATGCAAGTTTTGATGAAAGAGAAAACAAAAAGTCAAGACTAGGAAAGGGAATTGAAAGCATAAATGAAATTTCTACTTTTTTTATAACTCTCTATTTTTTATTATGGAACGGTCTATTTTGGTCGAAACTCACTATTTTACATTACTAACCAAAAACTGCAATTTTTTTTTTTAGAAACATAAGACATGTCCATCAATTTATGAAAACTATTCTAACACCACAATATTCTTCACAATTATAAACAGATCCACCAATTTGTAGTTCTCATACTTTTATTCTCAACATGCTATTAAATTTACTATTCTCATTATATCTTAACTTTAAATTATATTATACAGAATTACATTTAAAATATAGCTTTCTTATTGTATAATATTTTTATACATATAAATTTACTATTGTTAACTAAATAATTAATATATTTAATTATTTTTATTTGATAAAATGAAATACTAGGTAGTCTTAACTAAGACGAAGTTGATAATTCCTTAATCAAAATATTTTCTATCTGAAAATCTTACTTGGACTATTGATTTATGAATATAAAGTTTCTTACGACATAATATTAAAATATACAGTATTAAATGGACTGCAAATGTATATGCAGGATAACTTATGGTATGAGCGAGTGGGGAACATTGTTTACCCTGGAGGTGAAATTCCAAAGTGGTTTGACTTAAAAAATAATGAATCTTTTATAAAGTTTCCAGAAGGTTGGGTCAATGATAACTTAATTGGTTTCGTTTTTTGTGTTGTTGTACCATCACAAGACTATAAACAAAATATTGGATTTCACTTGATTGTTAATGGAAAGGAGACTTATTCTAAATATTTGATTCAGTTATTCCATTCTTGGCTTAAGTTTCTTGAAGGAGAGAACGTTATTAAATCAGATCATGTAGTCATAGGTTATGTGTACATTGGAATGTTCATAAAATTTCAAAAATTCAATTTGAATAACCAAGTTGGTGTTGAGTTCTTCATTGAACAAGCAACTGAGACTGGTAAGGTTCGAAGCCAAGTGAAAAAATGTGGAATGACTTTGTTGTATGCCAAAAATGATGATTTGAGAAGGGATGCAAGAGTGGACCAAAATGATGAAAGATCTCATAAGCGATTGAAACTTGAAGATTGAAATGTTGTTACAGTAAAGGTAATGTAAGTACATAATCCCTGAGCTTATAATATTAAGTCAGAGCATGCTAATAAGATCCCCATTATGTCCCCATGTCCCTTTCTCATATGGTAAAGGGATGACTGATGGTTGTGCAAATTTAATAAAGCTTCCAGAGGAAATTTACTCCATTTCTAGGGCTTCTTGTTTACCTAATCTTCACGATATGCCTAATCTTGGAACTTTTTCCAATGGTATTCTTTGCAGAAGATGTGGCTTACTGCATGGTAGTTTAATAGTTTCAAGTAAACTTTACTTCATGTTGCCTTCTGAAATATTTGGTTAACTTTCTGCAATTTACATTCGTGGTCTATGCTTTATAGTTCTCTATTACAGAATGTTGAAGTGCCTCTTTTTTAAAATGTTATTCAGTGTGTTGTCAGGTTGGCTTTATCACAGGCTGCCAACTAGGCGTGTGGACACAAATTCCCTTGACTGTCATTTTAATATTCTTTGTATTTTCTTGCCTGGAATTGGGTTGTGTTACTAACTACTATTTAATTAGGTGTTATATGGTTACAGATATGTTTTGCTGCTATTTGGTTCTCTAGGCTATGAAAGGGTATTGATTGCTCTTCGAAACCGCTGAAAGCTTGCTATTAACTAGTAATTAATTAGGTGTTATATCCATTGCAGCTTGGCATAACTTGGAGAAATGGTTTGATGTGAAATTTGCTAGTCATCTAGCCTCACTCTCTGTACAGGGGGTTGTTGAGTCCTCAGCTAACAGCGGGAAACAAATTGATGCCGTACATTTCATTCATGCCTTCCAGCTTGCTGAAAGCTTTCCCTCTGTTCCCCTCTTGAAGACATACTTGAAGAATTGAAGGAGAAACTCACGGGGAAATGGTGTGAGTTCGGGTGGGGATACTAGTGCACAGGTTAATTTTCATACTAAAGCATAATGAGTGAGAGATGCTTGGAAATTCCTTTGTAGCTAAATGCTAAATGAGAAATTTCTTTTCAATACAGATTGATGTAAATGCACAGGAACTTGCTGCTTTGAAAGCTGTAGTTAGTTGTGTCCAAGAGTACAGGCTTGAACCTGACTATCCTCTTGATCCGCTTCAGAAAAGGATTGAACAACTGGAGAGGTCGAAATCTGATCAGAAAAGGGGTATGCATTTTGGCAGACGTCAACACTCCAGGAAACAAAGAGCAAACTGAGGATACCGTGGATTTCTTTCTCACAGTGGCAAGGCAGCTCCTCATAGGCTTGTTCTGCCTGTTTTCTGATGTTTCGTGCACTTGCGAGCAAAACTCAACATTTTCTTTGACAGGGCAGCATATGGAGGAATGCCTTGGAGATATCCTCTGGGTGGTTCCTAGCCAGGCTGTTTTTGCTCAGCTATGCTTTTATCCCCAGGATGTTGTTATCAAATGCAAGATTTCTGTGCAGCCTTAGTGAATGTGCAGAGAATTTATTTGTGAATGAATGACATTTTCTCACCCCTAATTGACATAAATAAGATTTCATCATCCAAAATCTTATTTTTTAACCCAAAATTAAACTCTTTTATTGAAACAACATAATTAAAATGTGAAATTGTCATTTTATTTCTACTGTTTTATTTATCAAAAGGTCATACAGCACTATATTAACAAAAAATTAAAAACAACACTCTAAATATTTAAATTATATAAAAAACATATTATTTCTCTGTTTTTTCACTCTCATTCCTTTTTTTTCTCTCTTTTTATAACAAAAGTGTCTTTATTGGATAATTGTATATTATAAGATAAACTGTAATTTCTGAAAATATAAAGGGTTTTCAATTTTTTGAGTGTTATTAGAAATTCATAAAAAGTTTTGAGTCTTTTGGAAAATTTTAAAATACATTATGTCCCAATAGTTTCAAAAATAATGTTATAATCTCAAAGAATTGAAAAGAATACAATTCAGGGATTAATTTTGAGTTTTTAAACTTTTTTGAAGTTTAAATTGTCATATTTAAAATATTTGAGTCTAATCAAATATTGTTGCTTTAGGAAAAGTGTTTTTTAAGCTAATTAGGGGTAAAAAAGTGTCGTACAACAAATGTCGGGTGATAAAATGTTGTTTTCGCAATATTATAAGTAATCATTTTAAATCCTCAAATGGATATAAATTTATATATGTAATTACATCATTAGACATTATTTTATTTTTGATTTAAAATTATTCAATCATATGATAACACTTATAAATGCATTTATTTATGTAGTTATAATGAGTACAAATAATTTTATTGACGTGAAAATGGTTTAGTTAATAAATTTTTGGCCAAATGATTATTTCCCACCCAAGTTTTAACATAAAGGCAAATACACACCTACGGAGTTTGAAAAACCTAAATACTCATCCATAGGCTAACTTCTGTTAAATTTTTTTATTAAAAACAAAGATAAAATTATTATTTTAACAATAATATTAAAAAAATATAAGATTCATTATATTTTTCCCCTAAGTTTTAAAAACTAACAACTTCACCTTATATCTAAAGTTTTCTAACTTTCAAAAGTAACATTCTCCCCTCCTCCAAACCTAGGGTTTATTTTCTTTCTCTCTCTGGCTACCATCTCTGAACACTAGCGACAAGGCTTTCAACCTATGAAATGTTAGCCACTAGATCTTCATCTCTTCGATGTGAAGAAGAGTCAATGAAGGTGCATCTTCGTCGATTCCAAAGGAATTAATGATTCATCGGGTCTTCTTCTCATAAAAAAGATGAAGATCTAGTGGCTAACGTTTCGTGGGTTGATCGTCAATGCCAAAGAGGGGAAGAAAATAAACCTACGTTGTGGGGAGGGGGGGGTGGGGGACGTTACTTTTAAAAATTAGAAAAGTTTTAAAAGAGTAAAGTGGTTAGTTTTTAAAACCTGTCGGGGAAAATATATTCAATTTTATATATTTTTTTAATATTATTAGTAAAATAATGATTTTTCTTAACTCTAATAGAAAATTTTGACAAAAGTTAACCAATGGATGAGTATTTGAGTTTTCCAATTTCTGCAAATGTATATTTGCCTTTGTATTAAAACTTATGTGGGAAATAATGCTTTGGCCTAAATTTTTATATGTCCTTAATAAATTTTTTGCCTAAAGACTTAATACTACCCAATGTTTAGTCGAATATTGAATTCCCGCAGTTAATTTTGAAAAATCCAAATATATGTTCAAGTCAAAAATTCTAATATGTATATCATCTCCTCTGCAGTCCCGCATCAGACAGTCGTCGACTTTCCAGCATTCAAACTCATATCCTCTCGGGCGTCTCTATTTGTCTCCTCTCTAGCTTCTCAACTCATCTCCTCTTTGGCACTCGAAATCTTGGCGAACTCTCTATTGCTTGTCTCCATATCGTTAGTGCATCGAATTGTTTGTTTTCATCAGACTTTGGTATGATTTTTTCTTCCCTGACTGAGACGAACTCTCCCATTGATGTGCTAAGTTATTACCTTTTCAATGCTTGTGTTTTGGTGCCATCTTCGTTTCTCCTTAGTGAATGGCTGTAATGAATATTCTTTTTATTGATATATGATTTAGCAGCCTTTCAATTGACAGAGAAATTAGTTGAAAGATCATCTTTTCTGTTCTCTTCCTTTTCTTTCCTTTACTTATTTGGATTTGCGCTTCTAGTGTGCAGTCATTCATTGTAATGTCTAGACTTGTTCTACATTTATTTCATATACTTATGATTATGATTCGGTTGGGTTCTGTCTTGTTTATTTATATATTTAACAATGCATAATATGGTTGTTATAGTGTTAAAGTTTATTGCTGGGGCTTCTTTGTTGTATCATGATTTTTATTTGCCAAGTGGTTTAGATGAATGTCCATATGAGGTTTTGTTATCATTTATTAGTACTATGGATTCTTTGCATAAACAAAAAGTGGGTAGTATATTGTCCTGTTAAAAATACTAATTACCTATTTGGTCAATTAAGATTTTCACGGATGATTGCAACTTGTTCCACTCCCTGGATGCTCATATTTGTTGAGCTTTATATCTGCTCTTGTTCAAGGTGCTACAAATGTTTTCTGGTTCGAATATCATCAATCACAGAAGAATTGATTTTCCTTAAGTTGTTAGTTGTGGAGATGGCTTTAGTAGCTTTGGATGTTGTTACTGTCAATAGTTTTCTGTGTTTCATGTCTTTAGTAGATCATGCTTTTTAAAATAATGCAGAAATTAAAATTCTCAGTTTTTCATCACTCAAGATCACAAATTCTTTTTCAGTACCATCTTCTTTCATTCTCACATTGCTTTCATACGAATTAGGCAGCTAGTGATGTATAAAATTCAATTGTCTAAAAGCCAGAGCTTGACAGTTTCCAAAAAACGGAATTTTTAACAGTTAATAACTTGCAATTCTGAAAATTATTTGTCATGTTTCTGAGAATTTTGAAATGAGCATGCTGGATAGCTTTGTCTGTTCTTGTACTTGTCTGAAGTCTGTTGCATTCCCTTCCATAACCATCCTTGTGATGATTGACCTCCAACATTCTGGCTCTACGGTGATTCTTTCATTTTACATACAGTCTTCTATCTGTTTTGGTATCCTATTTCATGTCATATATAGAATGTTATATATTGGTAGAAACAGAGCTATCAGTTGTTTTAGTATTCCTTCCCTTTTCATACATGTTGGAAACTAAGATGAAAAGCTTGCAGAAGGGATCAAACTTGATGCTATATCAACAACTGCAACTCCAAGCGAACCGCTCTTTTGATCAGGTGTTTTGGCCTAAATTTTTAATCCCTTAATCTATTGATTGAACATTTCACCATTCCCTTCAAACTAACACTTGACAGCTGACACTCTCCTAAAGGAATAATGAGTGAATATCTTCAAAGAGTCTCAGAGCTCACTCTCCAAATCTTTTTCTCTATATCTTGATCCACACTGTTTTGCTCTCGCTTGAATTGCCCTAGCCCTCCTAGCAAATGGCTTGGGCACCTACTCACACTCACATTGTTGGCAACACTTTTCTCTTCTTATATCTCCTCCAACCAACTCTTGTCGTGTCACCCATCCCGCCATGGTATTGTCACCCTACCAATTCGCTCCTAAATATCTTGAGAAGCGGCTTTTCAAATTGTCATTGTCGTCTTCAGAGATTCACATCCAGTTCGCATCCCAACGCTCGTATGACGATTTACTTCCCATCAGGTTTGAATTTTTTTTGTCCCTATATATAGATTTGTCCTTGATCTCTTGTTTCAAAGTGAATTTTTGTTTGAATTTGTGGTGATTTGGTATTATACTAAGCGCATCTGGATCAGTACACCACCTCAACAATTTGGTCTTGTTGTTGAAACTAGGAGTACTATTACCTAAGTCCCCTGTGCTACTTGTGAGCAATGTGGCGGGCATCAGGTTATTTTTAATTCAATTTTATCATTTTGCCATCTTCATGTGAAAAGAGGAGGAAAAGAGTCTTTGGTATTTATTGACATAATTAGGTGTCTAATTCATGCTATATATTGAATGCCTAATGTGCAGCATTCAAGGTAAATGAGTTAAAATATGCTAGAAACTTTTGGTCATGATAAATCTTAATACAAGGATGATTAAGTCTTTATCATTTGCAAATTTAGTATATCTTTTTTGATAAGTAATGTGTCATTGACATACTATACCAGAAATGTCATTATGATTCCAGTAACTTCTTGTATCCACATGTTTTATCTTCTAAATAAACATAAAAACAATTCAACATCTCATCTATGTTAATTCAAATTATTGCAGGAACCTTTAAAATTTTAATAAATTCCTGGACCGACTTTGCATCTTTCTTTTTCTTTTTAATAAAACAATCTGCAACGTCATTCATATCAGTAAGACAATTCAAATTGTGAACTCATTCATAAGTACTTGCTCTGTTCAACCAGAAAGCGTCTAGCTGAAAGTGCCATAAGAAAGGTGTTCAAGATGAAACAAATGGTTGCAGAAACAGAGTACTCTGTTTATTACAAAGTGTAATGATACTAAAATTTGGTGAAAAAATGAAAACAGTGTGGATTGATTGAAAAAAATTTGAGAGCACAAAAGGAACCCTAAGTTTATTAAAAGAATGGGAAAATGTTTCTTTGTTTGAATTACATTTGAATTTATGCTCCTTTGTGTCTGATGTGGCAATCCTGGTGAAATGCAATAACCACCATTTATCTTTTATAGAGAAAACACACTAATATTGATTCTAAGCCGTTGGATTTTACTAAATGAGTCGTTAACTAACCGTTAGTTTTCTGCTGAAAGGCTCGTGCCTCCTCTAACACAGTTAAGCCAAAGCAACAACCTACTTGTTTGACTACATTCTCAACATAAAAGGAAAGAAGAAAGGCAAAAAGTGTCATAAATGAAAAGAGAAAAAAGGAAAGAAGACAAGCGGAAAGTGTCATAAATGATAAGAGAATTGTGATGAAATGAAATGAGAGACGTTTACATTGAGATGGTCGAAGAGCAAATCCAAGGGGGTACCGATCACTTCGTTCAGAGATTTCCAGAAGAAAGATATGAAAGTTGGTACAGAGTTTTATGTGGAGTCATTTTTCAAGTACACCCAGAAAAATTCAAACGCCAACTTGTAAAATTAATTTCTCTAGCATGCTCAATTAATTTCATCTGTTAAAAAACATTTGTTAGCAATGATATTTATCATGCCTCACCTCTGAAAATTGTTCAATTGAATACCTGTGAACAATATAGTGCAACAAGACTCACTGTCCTCATTCCATAATAAAAATTACAAAAATGACAATACAATAAAAATTTCGAGGACGAGCACACGTCCTCGGAATTGTAGTAAAATCTATTCATTATATAGGGTTTTTGATCACCAAAGTCATCCAAAATACAATAATGTCCTCATTCCATAATTAAAATTACAAAAATGACAATACAATACTGTAAATTATACAAACCCGTTGAATATAAACCACATTATTTAACAGGTACTAATAAAAATGGCTGGCGAATCAAGCTTCATTAATAATTCTTTATCTTTTTTTGAGAAATTATGCGATCTTGATATTTATCAAAGCAACTGGCAAGAAGCTCCCTCGAAGTTTCACTCCCTCATTTAAGATTTTTATTACCTCTAATAATTTCAAAAAAGAAAAAATTTAATATTGACATTGTATTAGTATATGGTGCGAAATGCAAAAGTAGGAAGAAGATGATTGAAGATAATAAGTATACAAAAAATGAGATTGATTTAAAGGGCAGTTTCCTATAGTAATACAGAGAAAAGTTTTAGGTTAACAGGTACAGTTTCTGATGATAGAGAACATTTAATAGCTAAAAATTATCATGCTTTAACTCTGAAAACTGTTCCATAGATTTCTTCAACTCCTGCAATTCATAATAGCAACCAGGTGTGCCAGGATTAGGGAGGAAATCATTCTTAGTCTCTTGGGAGAAAGGCTGATTTTTAAACTCAGATTTGTAACCTGGCATTCCATCTCCAGAAAGCACATATTTTAAAAAATCAAAGCAAACCAATCAACTGATTACTTGTAAATAAAATAGAGTTATAAGAAACCGTACCTGATATCAAAAATGGGTATAGTTTTTCCAGTCTCTTGGGAAGATTGAGCTGTTAGTCTTCTTGCTGCCTTTGCAATATTTCTGATATTTTCAGAAATAATGTGACAATGAGAATTGAAGAAGGGCATAGAATAAAGAAGGAGATTTAGATGACAACAGACGAACCGACGAAGCACAAAAGTAGAAAGATATGAGCTAACCTTGCCTTCTCGGTTGTGAAAAAGAGCTATGCCTTAAAGGCCTCCGGAGCAAGTGTTCAATTAGGTAGTAGTCAAAACAGATAAAAAAAAGTAGTTTCCTTCAAAATGCACTTCCAAATCAACAAAAATAGCTGAAAAGTGCCAAGACTCAACTCAAGAAACGAAACTTCAAGGAAAAACGAGAAAACTTGGTGGAAACCCTAAATCTACATACCACGAAAAGGAAGAGGAGAGAGAGAGGTTCCAGAGAGAAATGCTTTTATTGAATGAATAATAATAGTACAAGATATTTTGCTCTTTTATATACAATAGAGCTAACGGTAGGTGTTAGTTTCAACAGCCCGTTACAAATTTTAAAGAAATCCAAAGGACCCTTACATGATTTGTTTCTTACGAATAAGCGTAAGACTTGGTAAAATTTTCATATAGGACACAACAAATTAATTCCTGCAGAGAACTCCCAGTACACTAGCCCTGAATAGGGTAACGGTGTAGGGAACAAATCAGATTTAAAAAGAAAAAAACAGCAAAAGGAAATCAAATCACTTCTGAAAAAAATCTGTATAAACCCCAAGAATCTTTAAGACTATAATTCTCACCCTTCAATCTGCATGAACCATGGACACACAAGCACTCCAATATCATAGCGCTGCCCCCCTGAAAGAATTCAAAATTGTTAATCTGCTAAGTTGACCCCATTGAATATAATTTTACAGAGATGAACTTTTATGCATATTGAAAGAACTTTCAATCAAATTTTTCGATAATCTTGAGGTTGACAAAAGACTCTTGAATTGTCTTTTTATCCTTCTTTTCGCTCCACATGTGCGTGTCCATCCTTTATATACTTTCTAAGAGTTTGACGAGGTATATATCATAAAAAATAAACCATCTGAATGAAGGTAAACCATTGGAATTGTGCTTGTTTCCTTATTTCTTCAACATCTATATCAAGATGTTGATTTGGTGATGATCTTCTTTCCAATAATGAAACTCATTGGTTAAGTGTTTACTTTGTTGAGCAGTAAAACATGTACTTGAAATTTGATAGGCTTAAATAATTATTGTATTTAGTTGGAAGTAATAAAAGAATAATAAGATATTATTTGACTTAAATGACCTTTAGTATAATTAATCTAAAATATTTTTCATGTTTGTTGTTATATTAATTGAAAATGAAAATATTTTTGTCCTAAAAAATTAATAAGTAAAATATAATTATAGTAAAATCAGGATTATTTTAATAATATTTTAATACTTAAAGTGACGGTGGTAATCAGATTACTCCTTATATTACATATTAGATCACCATTCGTAATAGAAGATTACCAAAATTTTTTATGTCTTGATAAACAAAAAAAATATATAAATAATAAAATATAGATTATCAAATAAATCTTTAGATACTTCAACTAAATGCCCCCAAAATGTGAACAACTTGTGTTACTGGAATATACATTACACCATTAGAAATGACCATTTGTTATTCAGTTGATGTATCATTGATATAATTATACTATTGTTGGAATAACTATTTTATCATTTGAAATGACCATTTTGTTGTGTATAAATAGACACACCTTCACGCCACATGGACTAAGTTTTTGCTGAATTGTTAACGTATATCAAAACTCGGTCAAAATACTTACTCATCTAATGTGTTCTAGAAACACGAGTCTCCTTTTTCCTTCTAACTAGTCCGATTGCTCAGGATAACTTGGTGCTATCTTACTCTGGTCAAATAACAAAAGACTTCTCAAATTCACTTCAAAGAGAAAGAGCTGTCAAATGTAAGTTTATTCCACACACCTTCTTTACTTTTGAATACATATTGTAGCCCAATTTTTTTATCTTGGTTTATGTCTACAGGTGAATATCGTTAATGTTAAAATTTTGTTTACTATTTCATTGTGTTATAGTTTTTTTTTTACGTAAATGCTTCCCGACACAACAACCCTTACACAAGTCTTTAGTTTCAACTCTAGAGTTTTTAATCTTTGATTCGCCAACCAATTTCTGTTTTGTATTAAAACTGATTATTCAGTGGGTTTATTCTTTTAGATTGATACTACATATACAAACTGCTATTTTGTGCTTGTGGCTTAAACATGAACTAAGGGTATAACGGTAATTTGGCAAAGTTAGTAAGGGTGTTTTTGTCATTTAAGCATGAGCGGCATATAAGTAATTTTTGCTAGCTCAATCCCTCAATACATTTGCTATTCTTCTTCCCAGCATTGCATATTGCAGAAACAAATTACCCAACCCTCTCTTGCTCTCGGGCTGCTTCCTCTGCTAAGGTTACTGTGTACAGGTGAGAAGTCAAAGATGCTTTGTAGGTAGCAGTATATGTGTTGAGGTCATAAGAACCGTGAAAAACATGAGCTTGATAAAATATATATGTTTTTTTTTTTTAAACTTTTGGACATTTAATTCAATCCAACTTACTGTTCTTCTCTCATCGATTGCTTGTCTATTTCTAAATGAGGGGACCATCTATCTAAAATTTTGAATTATGGCAGAAAATTGTCCATTTTGTCATGTTTCCAGCAGCAATTTATACGCCACCTCAAACAGTCATCAACAAAGCATATATTTAGGGTTTATGTTTTTGGGGTACCTTTGCAATGCTGTCAAGTAAATTTTCACAAGGCAACAGTCTTGTGAATTATTCAATCAAAGTTAATCTCATCTAACCCTCAAGAATGATAACTGAAAGTTCATTAAATTTAGGCCGCCTATCTTTTGTTATGGCTATAAGGAATGAAAAACAAGGTCAAAGCACTATTTCCACCCAAGGTTTGTCAAAATGACAATTTTGACCCTTTAAATTTAAAAAAGCCAAATTATCACCCATTATCCACTTCCATTAGTGAATTTCGTTAAGTAAAATGAATGAAAATCATTTTATATAAATTTTTCTATTTTTTTCTATTTTCTCCTTTTTTTCTTATTCTTTTTATTTTTCTTTTCCTCCTATTTTTTCTATTTTCCTTTTTCAAAAGTTTTGAGGGTAATTATAATTTTAAAAATACTAGAGGTGTTAATAAAAATTTTTGGGTTTCTTTTAACCTTGAAAAAAATTCAAAGAGGTTTTTGAAATTTTAAAAATTTATATTCCCAGAAATTTTAAAATTTTGAGTTGATTTTTTTCAAAATAACTAGTTTTTTAAATAAGAAAATCTTATTATAATTAGACTTTTTTTTTTAAAACCAAATCGACCACTCCAACCAATGACAGTCTATGGTGGTGGAAGTTAATCAAAATAAAAAATGAATTGAGAGGCAAAATCAAATATAAAATTGAAAATAAGAAGAATACCTTCTTTTGGATGGATAACTGGCACCTGTATGACCCTCTCTTGGAGAAGTATAGAGAAAGACCAATCAACGAGCATTGATGACTTAGGTAATAGTAGGGAGGTGAAAGTTATGGAGATTGTGAATGACAACTCTTGGAAATTGTCGACTACTAACTCTTGGAAATGGTCTGCTACGGACTCTAATGCGCTTTCAGAGATCAACGGGCATTGATGAATAATCCTAGAGATGGCTTAGACTCTATCGCATGGTTGCCCTTGACCAATGGTTAGTTTTCTACAAAGTCGATTTGGAATGAGTTCAGGATTAAGAAAAGAGAGGCTAAGTGAGCTGACCTTGTATGTCGCAAAAAACACATTCCTAGACAAGCCACTATCCTCTGGTTGGCAATTAAGCAAAGACTCATGACTAGAGACAAACTTGTCAAAATTGGACTCACAAATAATGCTAAATGCGTGTTATATAATCATTATGATGAGGATATAAACCACATTTTCTTCGGAAGTGAATACAACAACTATATCAAGAAGACCATTTTGAGGAAAAGTTTTTTGCGTTATAATGGGCAAAACTAGAACTCCCTTATTGATGAAATTTCTTCGGATTGGAAAGGAAGTCAGTTAAAATTCTTGATGGGCAAGTTAAGCCTGGGGCTACTATTTACGCCATTTGGAAGGAAAGAAACAACAGGATTTTCTCTAATCTTCTGTAGCCCAAAGTTGGAATTATGGAAAGGATCAGAAGACTGGCAAGAGGCAAAGGGGCTGACTTCTCAAATTTTTCTCCTACTAATGTCAATAAAGCCATTGCTAGGAACTGGGGCCTTCTCAACTGCATCTTTCACCTTCAAATGCTAAGGCTTCTCCTCTTTGGAGGTGGCAGCCCTTTTTGCTAACAGTGTTCTTTTGTAGGTTCCCTCTTTCTGATCTTTAGTCGAGTCCTATTCTGTAGGCTTTGGTGTTGGTTGCAGTGGTCGATATTAATAGCTTTTCCCCTCCCCAATGCCCCAACTCTGCTGCTGGGATTTTCTTTTCTGCTCTTTCCTGGTGGCTTTCAAAACCTGCCTTTTCACTATTGTCTTCTGGAGCTTGAATCTCCTGTTTCCTAGTGCTTGTTTTTGCTTCTAAATTCTGATCAGAAGCTTTCGCATCAATTTTCTGTGCTTCCTCTGCTTTTGCCATTGATTCCCCTGCTCCTCCGGCTGTTGTTCTCCTGGCCTCCCTTTTCCCCAGCTGTGGCTTGGTTTGGCGCCCTCAAAAATTTCTCCTGGTCTGCTGCTTGGTTTCCTTGCAGTTGAGGCATGCTTCTGGTCCTCATGGACCTTCAGTCTTTGCTGTTCTGGTTGGCTTGAATTCTTCCTGCAGTCTTTTCTTGCATCTTCAAATTTTTGCTCCTGGATTGCTACATGATGATATGGTCCACTGGTTTGGGCTTAATTATCCTCTGTTGATGGGTTCTGGTCTGAAATTCCTGAGCTGTAGTCCTTCTATGAGGATCTTTGGATGCTGGTTTGTTCTATGATCAAGCAAGCTGAGTTTTGTCTCTCCGAATAGAGCGTCAGAGCTCATTGAGTTTGGATTGTCAATTGATTCGGCAGGTGCTTCTGCCATTTCGTGGTTTTGCTCTTGTCCATTACGTCTGCTTCCCAGTGTTGGCACCTGCATTTTCTCCTGATGTGCTTTGTAGAGTTCCGGTTGCTGTGCTGGTTGTTCTCAGGTGTTGGCCTGGAGTGCTGCGTTTGAGTTTGGAGCCAGTAGTCCGCTCTCTGCTGCTATACCGTTTCTTTTGCAGGCTGATGCTGGTTTCTTGTCTGGTGCTGCTGGAGTCCGGATATGCATCTGAGCTCTCTGCCTCCTTGCTTGCTGCTGTGGTATGGATTTCTTTCCAGGTCTAATGCATTTCCCTGCTGCCCGAGGATCCGCCTTGGCATCTCTTTTGCTCGTTTCTGTGGCAGCTATTTATTTGTTGTCTTAGTTTGTGGAAGCTGTCCAAGTCACTCGGCCTCAGCCCCAATTTTCCAACAGTGTGGTTCCCGGGCCTTGGATTAATTTATTGAGTTGATGGGCTCCGTGAGTTTCTTTGGGATGCAAAGAGTTTAATTTGTAAGTGAAGAGTTTAATTTAAAATATCATTTAAAAGATTTAAATCTTTATTTTAATACTTAAAATTAGACCTGGCCACGGGCCGGTTTGACCCGTGAACCTGACCGAAAGCGGCCCGGATAAACCCGGAACCGGAACCGGACTGAACCGAAACCGAAACCGTGGCTCTATGGGTCGATTCCGGTTCACATAAATTGGAACCGCCGGTTCACACCGGTTTATGAACCGGCGGTTTACTGTGCTGAACCGAAAAAAATTTGAAATTTTTTTTAAATTTTTTTGATTTTTTTTTTAATTTTATTTAAAAAGGCAACGGTTCCTACGCAGGGGACAGGGACCGTTGCCTTTTGAAGGAAAAATTGCAGGGGACAGAGAAAATCAGGGGACTTGGTCCCCTGCAATTTCTCTGAATCTCAATTCACCCCCTCTATTTTTAATTTTTTTCAAAAAAGTTTTTTTCCTATATATACTCCTCCAAATTTCATTCTCTCAAATTTCAATCTTTCTACTCTCTCACTCAATCCTTTAAACTCTCATTCTCATTCTTTAAACTCTTAATACTCTCTCAATCTTTCAATTCAATCAAATTTTCTTAAATTTAATTAAATTCTTTCTTAATTTTTTATTAATTTCAATTTCAATTTTAATTTTTTTTATACAATTCATAATTAATTATAGAATTTATTTCTATTATTAATTTTATTTATTATTTATTTATTATCTTTTATAATTAATCATATAATTTATTTATATAATTAATTTTATTTATTGTAATTAAGTCCAAACCTTTCTTTTAATTTTCAATTATTGTAATTAACAATTTAAAAATTAAATCAAGATCATGTATTAGAATTGACTATTCAATATCGGTTTCGAACCGAAACCATCGGTTCCGAACCGGGGCCATGAATCGGAACCGGCGGTTCCGAACCGTCCTGTTACGGTTTCGGTTCAGGGTCCTTATATTTTCGAACCGTGAACCGGCGGTTCCGAACCGAAACTGGCAGTTCATGAACCGTGGCCAGGTCTACTTAAAATTTCATTCTTTTTTAACTTGAACTAGCTTTTTTAGGGCACGGAACTACCATTTCACTATTCTTGTTTTTGTTTTTGTTTAAGCTCTAGAATTTTTTTTCACTTTTTGGTTTGCAAATTAGTATTAATACTATTATAGTCTTTAAATGGGATTCTTAAATGTAACATAATATTATTATTTATCAAATTTAATATTTGGTATAACATAAGAATCCCATTTAGTATTTAATATTTATCACATTTAATATTTCATATATAGTCTTTAAATGTGGTTCTTAAAATTAACATAATATTATTATTTATACACTCTTTATATAACATTCTTTCATTTCATGTCATATATAGAGTGTTATATATTATTTATCACATATATTGGTAGAAACTGAAATGGGTTCAACGACTAAAAATATTTGGAATACATTCAAGAACCTATAATGCAAATAAATGTAATGTAATCAAGTTGACATATTTTATCTTATATTTGGTAAATCAAAAAATTATATTGGTAAATTATTTTTAATTATGTTTAAATTACAATTTTTATATAAAGGGTATTTTTGTATATTTAATTTCATAATTACATAGCGTGAATTCTTAATTTAAATTATAGTAATTTATGAGATATTTTTGTTATTATATTAAAAAGGAATAATAAATAATTTAGATTTTTCAAAATTATACAGGGAGAAATTGTAAATTAACTAAACCCTAGGTGGGATTAGGTGTTTTGGCCTAAATTTTTAACCCCATAATCTATTGCTTGAACATTTCGCCATTCCCTTTGAACTAACACTTGACATTTGTCACTCTATTGAAGAAATGATGAGAGAGAATCCTTAAGAGTCTCAGGGCTCACTTTCTAATTCATTTTCTCTCTACTTCTTGATATGTACTGTTTTACTCTTGCTTGAATTGCTTTGACCTTCCTAGCAAATGGCTTGGGCAAATACTCACATTCACATTGTTGGCACCATTTTTCTCTTCTTGTATCTCCTCCAACCAACTCTAGCCACTCTAACTGTCAATCTCATGCACGGTGCCACCCATCTCACCATGGTATTGTCACTCTACCAATTTCCTCCTAATATCTCGAGAAGTAGCTTTTCTAATTGTTATTGTTATCTTTAGAGATTCATATCCAGTTCGCACCTTAGCGACTCGTATGCAACTCTATGACAATCTATTTCTTCATAGGTTTGATTTGTTTCTCTTTATATAGATTTGTCTTTAATCTCTCGTTTCAATGTGAATTTTCGTTTGAATTTGTGGTGAATTGGTGTTGAAGGTATTATACTACGCGCCTTTGGATCGGTACACCACCTCAACAATTTGCTCTTGCTGTTGATACTGGGAGTGCCATTACCTAAGTCCCCTGTGCTACTTAAAGAAATCCAAAGGACCCTTACATGATTTGTTTGTTTCTTATGAATAAGAGTAAGACTTGGTAAAATTTCAATATAGGATACAACAAATTAAATGCTGCAGAGCACTCCCAGTACACTAATAAAAAGCCGTGAATAGGGTAACGGTGTAGGGAACAAATCAGATTTAGAAAGAAAAAAACAGTGAAAAGAAATCAAAGCACTTCTCAACAAAATCTGGATAAACCCCAAGAATCTTTAAGACTATAATTGTCACCCTTCAAGCATGGACACACAAACACTCCAATATCTTAGCGTTGCCGCCTGAAGGAATTCAAAATTGTTAATCTGCTAAACTGACACCATTGAATATAAATTTACAGAAATGAACTTTTATGGATATTGAAAGAACTTTCAATCAAATTATTCAATAACCTTTAGGTAGACATGATATTCCTGATTTGTCTTTCCATCCTTCTTTTTGCTTCAGACGTGCACATCCATCCTTTACATACTTTCTAAGAGTTTGACGAGCTATATATCATAAAAAATAAACCACCTGAATGAAGTTAAACGATCGGAATTGTGCTTGTTTCCGTATTTCCTCAGCATCAATATCAAGATGTTGATTTGGTGATGATCTTCTTCTCAATAATGTAACTCATTGGTCAAGTGCTTACTTTGTTAAGCAGTAAAGCGTGTACCTGAAATCTCCAGAACAAAGGTTGGTTTAAAGCTGAAAAGAAATGAAACGGATGAGAGTACAAAACTGGGGTCATGTGCTTAGAATAAATGGATTGTGGAAGGGAAGAAAGAGATGCAAAAAGGAGAGAAAGAGGGTTGATATCTATCTACTTTCATGAAAAAAATAATAATAATAAAAAAAAAAAACAAATAAGCCAACTTTTTCCTGAAGGTCTGCTCCTGGTTCCTGGAAGTTGCCTCTGTCTTCAGTTGTTGGGCTGTTCTTTGGCTGCATTCTTCCTGTGGTTTCCGTGTCCTGCTATTCTGGTTTGGGTGATTGTCTTCAGTTTGCTACTGCTGTCGTTTCTAGGATTCCTTTTACTCTCCATTCGTGGACGTTTCCATCCTGAACCTGCTGTTTTTCCACTGTTGCTGGCTTGCTTTGGTTCATTGTTGTCGCTGCAGCTTCCTTGTTGTTGTGTTTGGGCTGCTTTGTTGCTGCCGTATTGGTGGCTTCTGTTGCGGTATTCAGCTGATCGAGCTTCTTCTGTTTTTTGATGGGTGCTGCCCTCTTAATGTTCTGCTTGCTGTGGAGACGCTGCCTGCTCTTTGGGTACAGTACTTTCAGCCGTGGTCGCCTTCTTTGCCTTTCTGATAGGCTGCCGTCAGGGATTTAATTATGTGTTGTAGCTTGGCGCCTGTTCTTTTTCAAATTGCGCTGGTGCTGCTGGGCGTGTAATAAGTGTTCTGACTCTGTGGCTTAGGATTTGTTTCTTGCTGGTGTTGTCTGGGTTTGTATCTGTATCCTGGAAAGCTGCTGCAGTTCTGCAAGTGTGTGGTTCCTGATTTCTGGTTTCCTGCAAGGTGCTGGATTTTGTGTGACCTCTGCTGCAGCTTTGCAGATGGTTTTCTTATGAATTTACTTTCTGCTGTTCTCTTTTAGCTTGTAGGCTTCTCTTAGCTGCCGTTTTCTTTGTGTGAGCAGTGTCATCATTGGTCACATTCCAGGAAATGTTCTGCGGTGCTAATCATGGGTGGTGTATAGTCGTGGCTTCAACAAATATTCTTTATGAAGGGGCAGGTTAAGGATCTGCTTCTGTGGTTGTTCCTGGTGGCTGGGTTAATGCCTTTCTGTTTCAGGTGTGTACAGCTTGCTGCTTGATACTGTTGTCTGGGCTTTGATTGCTATCTTCGGTGTCCAGTCACGGCTGGTTGAGTTGTGCCATGCTTATTTCAAGATCAGATTGTATTTTCTAGTAGCCTTCTGTTTTTCTGGCGGTTATTGGTTTTAGTCTGTTATAGGGAGGGGTTTGTCTGTTGGTTTGTGTTATTTTGTACTTAGAAAATTTCTGGTATTCTGATGGGATGACCTTAGGTTGTCTTTTTGTGCCCCTTTTTTCTAGTGTTTTAATGTATATATTTACTTGGAAAAAAAAAAATATACGTTTGCCTGAAGGAAAAGATTGTACGACATGCACGAAATCAGATGAGATATGGGCGATGAGATATACCACCATAGATGGGTGGAAAGGGAAAACGGATGATAACGTAAGAGTTGAAAATGTCCCTTTTTGTGTTGAAATATATATTTGGGAAAGAAAAATGAAATACTTTTGTGTTGGGTAGATATAAATAGGGCTGGATTCGAGCCGAGCCAAGCTTGGCTCGCAGCCAACTCGAGCTCGGCTCGGTTCATATATGGACGGCTCGAGTTTGGCTCGAGCTCGGCTAAAGTCGGCTCGTTTTTTGCTCGTGCTCAGCTCGGCTCGTTTTTTATTATTAAAACGATATCGTTTTGTATATATTTTAATTAAAACAACGTCGTTTTGTATAAAAAATTTTAAAAAAGTATATACCGAGCCAACTTGAGCCAGCTCGAGCTCGGCTCAAGCTTGATCGAGCTGAGCCAAGCCCAGCTTATTTCGGGCTCATTTTAACCCCATGTAGTACAAACAAAAGCGCAAATGCAGAAGCACGCTCTCTAAAAAATATAGGAACAGAAATGTGAAAATTTTCTATATATTAAAAATATAAAGTTTTTTTCCCTATAAATACCAATTTATTATAATAAAATATTTTAAGCTTTACTTTAAAAAAAAATATATATATATATATATATATATGTGTGTGTGTATGTATGTATATGTATATGCATACAAACCTAAGAACAAAGACTGTTTTAAAGAATTTCTCTTTAGTTATCCAAATATTTCTCAGATTCTAAATCGAATATAAAGAATAGTGTACCAAATTATTTACACTAATAAAGATAATTGTTTTAGACTTTCCCCAGATTTTGAGACGCCAGAAAGGAGGGGAATTTACTTTGTTGATGCATTGATCAAGCCAGAAAGATGAGTTCGTCAAGACTTCAAGACACCAGAGATTGTTAAGAGTTCCATGTTTACATGTGTTTGCAATATCAGTAGTTTAAATTTCTATTGGTTTGGTTACTGTTGGTTGCTTAGATATATTGAGGTCTTTGTCTCTGCATCTTGTTTTATTCTGTACAAACATAGCTTTTTCAAAAGAAATTTCTTTGTCAATAAAAAAAAACTAACAAAGTGATATGTTCTTGGCCATGGATCAATATGATGTTGCTGAGAAATTGTATTCAACATGTCTACAGATAGATTCTTCTATTCATCATTCCAAATTATTCAAGATAGCATCAAATGTCTAAGCTTTTTACTTAATAATAGCTCTAATTTCCATTGTCAACTTTCAGATTGTCCTAATCATCTTTAAGCCCTGAATTTGAAAACTATATATTATATCTGAGAAAAAGCCTACATGCCAGTGTAATTGGGCTGGGCTTGATTAATAGAGCGTAAGCTTTGACTGTTTAGTGCGTAGTTGGGCTAAATACAATTAGTGGCGGTGTAAGTTTTGTTTTGGTCAATAGGTTGAAAGAGAGGGTTTGAGTTTTGTCGTAAATAATATTAGGTTTGGTGTAAGCCAATGGGGTTTTAGGTCTAATCTTGAGCTTGGGTACATCATGTTTGGGTTTGAGTATGGGTAGTTTAGTGGGTTGGGATCTGGTCTGGGAAATTGAATGGGTTATCAATTTTGGAAGGGAGAAAAAGATGACAAAATTTTCAGAGACAAATGTGAGGGGAAGAAGGAGAAATAGAATACTCTGTTCATAATCACTATGACTGCCTCATTATAGGTTGTAGCTTCTTCTTCTGCTGTGTCAAATTTGCTTATCCCTTCACTAAATATAAATGAAGCATATTGAACTTATTAATTAATAACATGTCAATAATATTATATTTTAAAATAACTACTTTTATTTTATATATATATTGAATGCAGGGACCCATAAAACCCTAATTTTCTGTTTTTTGAAGGATCAGTGGAGTTGCACCGTTAAAACAGAATAAGGTAGATGCGCTTGAAAGAAGAAAGGCGACTTCCCAAAAAATTAAAAAAGGAAAGGTGAAGTCTAAAGTTTAACCCATGTCGTATGAAAATGTTGAAAGCGAGGAAACAAAAACGCAGAAACACGTTTTCTCAAAAATATAGAAACCGTGATAAAGTGTAAAAATATTAAAAATATAAATAAATATAAATATATATATATTTTTATAAATACCAAATTTATTATAATAAAATACTGTAACCTGTACTTTTAAAACAAAAAATACAACAATTGCACACTTTTCCCACTCATATTAGTGAATCCTTAAGTTGAGTAATAATGTGGTTGCTGCTTCTCCGTTTGAATTTGAAGGCCAACTATGCTTAAACAAGAGACAGTAATCTAAATTAATGGCTAAATTGTCTAGGAACTCAATAATTACTCATGGCTGAAATTAAGTCAGCTGTAAACTCATAATAAAATTGTGTAATATTTTCATGGTCGTCAGTAATTACATGTGTAGAATAAACTGTGTTAAAATAAAAATACACACACATATGTGCATGTGTGTATGTGTGCGCGCCCATACAAATCTAAGAATAAAACTGCTGTAAAGAATTTTGCTTCAGTTATCCAAATATTTCTTAGATTCTAAATCGAATATGAATAATAGCATATTATATTAGTTACAATAGTGAAGATGGTTGTTCTAGACTTTTTGAGATTTTGAGACACCAAAGAGGAGGGGAGTTCACGTTGTCAATACATTGATTAAACCAGATAGATTATAAAAGAACTAATGAGTCAACGATGAGTTCGTCGAGATTTCAAGACAAGAGAGACAATCAAGAGTTAGGCACTAGAGATTGTAAAGAGTTGTAATGCCAGAGATGGTAAGGAGTTAAGATGCCAGAGATGGAGAATAATCATTGATGGCCAGGACGAAGAGGAGATGGTTAGGTTAATATGTAAATTGCAAAGTAAATTGGAAAGGATTTAAGTTCTCTTTTATTTTTAACGAATGAAATGTGTTTCTTTTCTATAAAGCTTTTCATATTTCTTTTAAATTATCAGTACGGCCCGAAATAATTCGTATTGGTTTTGGGTCGTTTTGATTTCTGAAATATTTCAAAAGTGCAGAGATGCATCTGTGCTTCATAGATTTTAGCACGAAAAATAAAATTAAAAGTTGTCCAAGAGGAAGAGGCTAAAGCTACAGTTCCTAAGGCAGCCCTTTGTGGTGAAAACTACAATCTCATCCCTAAGGTTATGTTCGGACAATTATATTTCAGTCATGAAAATTTTAATTACATTTTGGTCCCTATATTAGTATTAAGTTATCCATAACTCCATATCATCAGCAAATTTGACTTTGAGGGATTCAAATGTCAATTTAATAACACCGAAAGAAACCAAAACGTTGGTTAAGTGAAACTTGAGGGTTGAAATTGTCAATTTCCCCAACAACGCGTTCCTCTGGGGCCCAAATTTTGCATCACTTCAGCACCTAATATTTCCCAAGTATTTTTCATTTATTTATTTGGTGTAATATTATCTGATTTATAGTGAAAATTTAGAAAAATAAAAAAATGTGAAATATATATATATTTATTTATTTACTACGTAGTGTTGGTTAGATTATTTAAAACTTATTATTTTTTATATCTTATTAAAAATTAAATAATATTTTGGTTCTAAAAATTTATTTAAAATATTTTTAATCTCAGTTTATATAAAAAAGTTTAAACACTCTTTCACAAACATTCATTGACAACAACTCTTTAATCTAACTAGATCAGAATGATTTCAATCAAAATTTCATCTCAATGGTGTGATTATTACAAAAACTACATTGTCCTATGCGATTTAGTCAAAATCACACAATATTGATGAAATTCCAACTAAAATTGCACAAGAATTTTTTTAATTGAAATCGTATTGGAATAGTGCAATTAATTGAAAATTACACTACAATAATGTGATTAAGTAGGAATCACACTAGGATTTTGCGATTTCAATTGAATCATGCCATTTTGATGGGATTTTGATTGAATCTCACCATTTTAATGCGATTGAATCCACACCATTCTGATGCAATTTTTTATTGAATTTGACCATTTTAGTGCAATCATAATTGCACAAGTTTGAGACTAATCACAGTTAAGGTTAGGACTTTGATTTTTTTTTATGTGAATATAAGACTCTAAATAATAAATTTTAATTTGGTGAAAGGAAATAGAGTTTTTTGGTATTTTAGAGATGCAAATGATATTTATATATTTTATAACCTAGCAAAAGTAACTATTAAAAATGACATTTGATTTTGGATGAAAAGTGAAAAAATGTCATTTATCAATTTTAAGAATGTCAATTTGTAATAAAATCTATTGTCATCGATGAGCAAATACGGTCAAAGAGGTGAAGAGATGGAGACAACGATGATTTAGGGTGAAAAGGAGAGGTTGTCGACGCCGTAAATGGTGGCTAGAGAGGTGAAAAGAAAAAATTCTAGGTTTTGGGGGGGGGGGGGAGGGAATGTGATTTTTTAAAGTTAAAAAACTTGAGATAGAGGTAAAGTTATTTTTTTAAAACCTAGGGGAGAAAATACAATAAACTTTATATTTTTTAATAATATTGATAAAATAACAATTTTATCTTAGCCTTAACTAAAAATTCTAACAGTTGACTCATGAGTGGGTGTTTAGATTTTTAAAATGCTATAGGTATGCATTTGAGAATGGACTAAAACTTGGATGGGAAATAGTCCTTTGACCAAATTATATGTGACTTTGTTCGCATATATGTGACTTTTAAAATGCTATATGTGACCAAATTATGAATAAGGTGAAAAGGGGAATTTGTTCACATAAAAAATGGTGGGGGGGGGTGGGGTGAAGAAAAAATTTCTAGATTTTGGGGGGAAAATGTGACTTTTAAAAGTTAAAAAACTTTAGACAGAAGTGAAGTTGTTATTTTTTAGAACCTAGGGGAAAAATAAAATAAACTTTATTTTTTTTAATATTATTAATAAAATAACAATTTTACACTTAATCTTAACTAAAAATTCTAACAGTTGACTCATAAGTGGATGTTTAGATTTTTAAAATGTCACACGTATGCTTTTGAGAATGGACTAAAACTTGGATGGAAAATAATCCTTTGACCAAATTGTATATAAAAAATGTGTGGGTATGATATTACTAAAAAAAGAAAACAAATGCTTTTTCAATACACTTGTCTTCCAAAAAATTAAATTTTTGGCATTACTTGAGGTGTTTATCTTATTAGACATTAATATTGCTTTTAGTTAATGATATGAAAAAATAATTATTGGATAAGAATATAATATAAGAGCAACAACTTAATATATGTATTATAAGCAATACCAAGATTAATTGATTCTCACCCATTTAGTTACACAAAATTGAAGACCTTTTTGTGTTGAAAGATAACTGATTAAAAAGCAGTTTCAAGTCATAATTATTCCTTTTCCGAAAAAAAAAAAATCTTCCAATGTGGATTTTTTCATGATCACTTCTCTTAGGTTGGCTTGACTCCTAAGATACCACAATAATAATTTAGCTCTGCTGTCAAGGTAAAAACAAACAAACAAATATTATTTTTACAATTGTTGGCTTCAATTTCTTCTAGAAAGTGATACTTGCAATTGTTATATGTTTTGTGCGATTATGGAGACTGGATTGTTAGTCATTACAATTGTTGATTTACTATCATAGGGAATCTCTGTTGCTTCTTGTTGAACCACAAATACAATAGTTGACTTCTTGTATTTATAGCTGCTGCTGCTTCCGCGGATGATTGTGCGACACTTTTTTCTTTGTTAGATGCTCATGAGAATGTTTATGAAAAGAGAAGAAAAATTGGATCTCCTCTGATGTTCATCATCAATGAAAGTACCAATCTTTTTTTCAGAAAACTACAGAGCATAGAGCATGAATGTAAATTTCAGAAAGTTAGCCGACTAGTTAGGAAGGCAACATAAAGTAACCTCTTTTTTCTTTTTTTTTAATAATAATAATAATAATAAGAGACAATACGACATAGTTTCCAGGAATTAGCACCCCCAAATTTCATTTTCCGGTCACCTTCAAGTCTCATTTCTCGATCACTTTCACGATTCTTCCGTCTTCCTCTGGTTTTTGTTGTTAATGTAATTTTATTGTCTTCTTCTTCGCCTTCTTTCTTTTGTAAGAATTTTTATGGCTCACATGATATTAAGATTTTATTTTATCGAGTATAATAGTATTTATTTGATAAAATAAATTAATATAAGATTTTCAATACCGAAATTCTATCGACTAATATAAAGATGTGACTTTTTATGATAAAAATATATTATTCTTCCTAATGAAAAGAGGCGATTCTTTATAATGAAAAGAGGTGATTTTTCATAATGAAAAGAAACAACTCTTTGCTAATGAAAATATGTGACTTTTGATGAAAAGTCACCATTAATTCTATAAATAGCAGTTGGTCATCTCTCTACCCCTAACACATACATAGTTTTCACAACACTTACATTACAACACACTAATAGTAACAACTTATATATAGAAAAACATTAAATTGTTTTTATCCATCATTAAGTCAAGGGGTTAAGTGAGAGAAATCAACATCCTCTATATTTTTTCATGAATTCTCTTTATGATTGGCACGTTTTAAAATATGATGAAATCAATGTATGTTTTTTCTATCTTCATTTAATGTGAAAAACATGAAGTTTAAGATTTATGGGTATGATAATTGTTTCTTTATAAATATAAGAATAGCTTACATTATAGGCATAACTAATTGTTTTTCTTTATGCAAATAATAATGACTTACATTATGAGTATAATAGTTTAATATTTAATTGTTTCTTCTTAATGTAATTATGATTTACATTACTAATAATTCAATGTTATGTATATAATTATGATTTATATGAATTATAGTTTGATATTTAATTGTTTCGGCTTTAAGATACTTGTTAATAACTTACATCTTTAACATGTTTTTACACGGGTTGTATGAAAGACCATTTAGGTATATAATCAAAGTCAAAGTGAAGTGAAAAGAGTCAGAGTTTGCACCAACTTCGAGACTCTCAGGGTTTGGGTCTAGGCCCAACCTCATGGCTTTGCCTCGCGGAGTTATAGTCGGACACTTTGAACGACAACAAAAGCTACTCAAGTGATGATGGGGCTGTATGGAATTAGTGGGTTTGGGGATAAGAGCTTGCAAGCACTTGCGTTGAGGAAGGGATTGCTCGTCAGGTACAGTTTTTACTGGGGGTGGAGATAATATTTTTAAAGTTTCATGTTTACATATTTGCAATACCAGTAGTTTAAATTTCTATTGGTTTGGTTACTGCATCTTGTTTTACATATATTGAGGTCTTTGTCTCTGCATCTTGTTTTATTGTGCAATATTTATGTTCTGTACAAACATAGGTTTTTCAAAGGAAATTTCTTTGTTGATAAAAAAACTAACAAAGTGATATGTTTTTGGCCATGGATCAATATGATGTTGCTGAGAAATTGTATTCAACATGTCTACAGATAGATTCTTCCATTCATCATTCCAAATTATTCAAGATACCATCAAATATCTAAGCTTTTTACTTAATAATAGCTCTAATTTCCATTGTCAACTTTCAGATTGTCCTAATCATTCTTAATAATTTACTCTCACTTAACCCATATATCATTGAGAGAAAGTTTTAAAATTCTACAGTTTTGTTTTTAATATGAAATAAAGATCCATATATTAAATTAATGTGCAGTCATACCTAATACTTTAAAATTTAATCTCAACTAACCCATATATGATTGAGATATTGGCTAGAAGTAAAGTTGATGATCAGAATAGTGTAATTAATGTGATCAGAATATTGTAATTAGGGTTGACAATCAAACCTAACGTGTATGGCCAAGTAAGTAACGTCAGATAGGGAAAAGGCAAGTCAGTTTCTGGGAAAAAGAGATGAAAGGAAGAAAATGAAATGGTAGGGCATCTTCCCGATAAGTGATGTCGATTTAATTGACAGAACAACAAAACAAAACAAATCCTTAACAGATAAACAGTCCTAATTAACCCATTTTTTGAAGCCTTGGCCTTGAGGATAAGCTGATGAATGAATTTGGTAGCTATATGAATAGGCATAGTAAAATCCATGCCTGGCAAGGAACAATTATAGGGATCAATAGTTTTAAGTTAAAATGTTTGAAAATTTAATCTCAAATATGGACAAACCCATATATGACTTAATTTTTAAATATGAATATCTACAGGCCGGTAGTGGCGGAAGATGGTTACGCGGTGGGTGGAGAAGGGACTGACAAATTGAATTTTTAAGGACCCTCACCTAACGCTTATGTCACTGATTGTTTATAAATTTTCGGCCGGCCAATTTTTTTTAATGCTAAAAGACTTAGTGATGGTGGAATATAAAGTCAATTACTAAATTATTTGATGATTTAGTTTAACCCTCTCTGTTAATGCAAAGTGCCTCTTATCACTTGATGTTAATGGCTTCCTCTTCTTCTTCTTCCGTTTCTCCTAAACTGGAATATGAGGTTTTCCTTAGTTTCCATGGTGTGGACACCCGAGTAAACATTACCAGCCATCTATATGAAGCCTTTTGTCAGAAAAAGATTAAAACTTTCATTGATGATAGCCTTGTCAGGGGAGAAGAAATTTCTCCGTCTCTTTTGAAGGCAATTGAACATTCAAAGATCTCGGTTATCATTTTCTCTAAAGGCTACGCTTCCTCCAGATGGTGTCTCAAAGAACTTGAAGAGATTGTTAAATGTAAGAACACGTATGATCAGATCGTAATACCAGTCTTCTATCAAGTAGATCCATCTGATGTCAGGAATCAAACTGGGGATTTTGGGAAAGCATTTGCTGAGCTTGAGAAGCGTTTTATGGATGATTCAGAGATGTTGCAGAGATGGAGGACTGCTTTGAGGGATTGAGCCAACATATCTGGTTATGATTCAAAGAACTCTAGGTAACTGTAAATTTTTTTATCAAGTTTTTTATGTAATAATCTTACATACAGCAGTTCCATATATTTTCTATTTTTATTATCAATTCCAGATTTACTGAGGACAGATTCAGATGGTCAAAAAAATAATCAATTGGAAGTTTGACATTATATTTTATACTATGCTAATTTGGGTTGGGTTCTTCTTGTGTGTCTTCTGGCCCAAAACACATAAAGACTTAATACAAACACTGATCTTACATTATATTTACCAGTTTTTAGGATATGGAAAGTGATGATCAAATTATATTTGAATCTCAAATTTTGTGCCACTGAGAAATGAACTTGAGTTCATGTTACGATGCAGTTTTTCATCATGCTAATCTTACATTTTAAAATTTTTTATTCAATGATTATGTTATATTTCTTTATTTCGTTTTTAATCATTTAATTTTAGTATCATATTATTTAATTATTTATTTTTTATTTTTAGGGATGAGGCAACGCTGGTAAAAGATCTTGTCAATGATGTATTGAAGAAATTAGATTATAACTCCTTAGTTATTTCTTCCAAATACTTAATTGGACTGGAGTTATCAATCAAACTGATTGAAAATTTATTATGTTCAAAGGGTGTTTGCAAGCTAGGAATTTGGGGCATCGGGGGCATAGGAAAAACTACTCTTGTTGATGCTATATTTAAAAAAATCTCTAAACAGTTTGAAGAATCTTACTTCATTTCAAATATCAGAGAAAAATCAAAAAAAAGTGGGAGATTAAATGACTTATGCCAAAAATTGAGTTCTGCAGTTTTCAGGGATGAGCATCCCAATCATAGATTCACCTTCACAAGAAGAAGTCTTATTAGCAGAAAAAAAAGTTCTTATTGTATTTGATGATGTAACAAATTTAAATCAAATACAATGTTTAATGGCAGTTTTCGGTGAGTTGGATTCATACAGTCGAATCATTATAACGTCAAGGGACAAACATGTGCTAAGAAATTGTGAAGTGGATCACATTCATGAGATGACAGAGTTATTTACTGTTGATGCTTTTAAACTTTTTGTCCTACATGCCTTTAGAGGAAACCCTCCAACAAAAGATTATATTGACCTATCATCTAAAATAGTAGGTTATGCTGAAGGTCTTCCACTAGCTCTTGAAGTTTTAGGTTCCTTTCTATTCAAGAGGACGAAGAGAGAATGGGAAAGTGCACTAGAAAACTTGAGAACAAGTCCTCATGTGGGTGTCCAAAATGTATTAAAAATAAGTTTCGAAGGATTAGATGATAAACAGAGGTGTGTGTTTTTGGATATTGCATGTTTCTTTAAATGGTATAAAAGTGATCTTGTAGAAGCAATCTTGAATGCTCGTAACTTAGACGCTCATATTTATATAAATGTTCTCATTGAAAGGTCTCTCATAACTACTTTAGATGACATTATAACAATGCATGATTTACTTGAAGAAATGGGTAGAGAAATTGTTCGGCAAGAATCAATTAATAATCCTGGTGAACGTAGTCATTTGTGGGATCATGAAGATATATTTTCAGTATTGAAGAATAATACGGTAAGAGTCAAAACACTAATTTTTTTTTTTCTATTTTATACATAAATTATAATAAAATATTTGCTAGCAGAATATTTATTTTTAGTTATAATTGGGAATTAAATTATTTGGTATAGGGTAGTAATGACACATCTATTTTTTTTTTTAATTTACATATTCTGAAAAGAAATATATTTGAGAGTAAATTACTTAAGAATTAATGTAATTAAGCAATTTCAAATTGAGTTTTCACCAATATGCTTGTGATTACCAGGGAACTAGAGCAATTCGAAGCATATGCTTGGATATGTCTAAAGTAGAAGAGTTGCATTTAAATCCTGAAGCTTTTAACAACATGCAAAACCTACAATTCTTGAAATTTTATAGGTCTGAACATGGAAAGAAGGTGTCTGAATCTGATTCCTTTGCATTGCACCGTATCTTGAGATGGTTGAAAAGAGAAAACTCCAATGATGGAAAGGTGCATGGTTTTGAGAAACTTAAGTTTGATTTCTATGAGATAAGACACTTTTGCTTTCATGGATATCCTGCCAAATCATTGCCACCAAATTTTAATCCAAAGAACCTTGTTGCACTTTACATGCCTAATAGCAAAGTTAACAATCTTTGGACTGGTAACCAGGTATTTGTTAACTTTTATATTGCTTTTTTTTTTTGTATGCTTTAAATTGTAATTTTTTGTAAATTAGTTATGTTTCTAGCTTTACTTCGTTTAATTTAATTGTTTTTTTTTTCTATTTTGACAGGTTCTTATTAATTTGAAACATATTGATCTCAGTGACTCTAAACATCTATGCAGAATACCAGATTTTTCACTAATGCCTAATTTAGAGAGCTTGAATCTTACCAATTGTACAAATTTGCTTGAGAGTTTCTCATCTATCCATAATCTCCCTAAACTTGTTATCCTGAATCTACAAGGATGCAAAAGCTTTGATAATCTTTCAATTAGTTCTAATTGCCAATCTCTTCGAGAAGTTAATCTCTCCAATTGCTCAAATCTCAAAAAAGTTCCATATCTCCCTAATACAGTTGAAGAGTTATATCTAGATGGAACTGCCATTAAAGAATTCTCATCAATAGGGCATTTATTTAGACTAGTAAAATTGAGTCTTAGAAAATGTTCAAGACTTGAGAGATTACCAGATAGTATTTGTGAGTTAAAATCTCTTAAATGTCTGTATCTCTCAGGTTGTTCCAAACTTGACAGATTGCGTAATGACATGGGAAATTTACAAACTCTAGAGGTACTGGAATTGGGGGAAATTTCTTTTGCAGAAATACCAACATTTATGACAAGTTTGATCAACCTGGAGACATTATCTTTGAAAAGATGTAGGATGCAGAAGCGATTGGGTATCCCACTCGTCGATTTATCTGTCTTCCAAAGAATGACAGAGCTATGCCTGATTGATTGTTGCATCGAGGTGTTACCCAACAATATTGGCAAATTACTCTCACTGAATTATTTATGTCTTGACCAAAACAATTTTGAGACGCTACCAGAGAGCATCAAAGACCTCTCTAACCTGCGAGGTCTTTATTTACGCAATTGTCAGAGGCTTAAATGCTTACCGAAGCTTCCAACCAGTTTAATGTCAATGAGTGCAATGAATTGCGTATCTCTTGAATCAATACCAAACTTCCTATGTATGGATTCTTTTATTGAGGAAATCGACTTCTTCAATTGTTTCAAATTATATTCGAAGATGTCAAACCATCTGTGTCATCTATTGTATTCCCACAGTAAAGTAAGTCTATCCCTCTCACTTTTTCTGTTTTCTTATGATATCAATTCATTTTCTATAAATTTTGAATCTTCAAACTTCATAACTTTTAATATCCCATTCAAAGACTTAAAAATTAAATATGAACTTAACAAATAGCCCTACCCTTGTAGTGTCTTGCCTATTTGAGATTTTTTGGGTGCATTGGGTACATTGTATTGGATTGCACTAAGTTTTTGAAGTTGTATTAAATTGAAAACGATAAGGTAGGACTATTAAATTTCATAATAATAATACTTAATAATTTAAAGGGAATCTATAATATTTACTATGTAAAATCAATTAGGTTAAGTGAGAAAAGATAAAAAAGGAGATTTTTTTTTTTTTAAATTTATCATCAACATCTAAGTACTTACCGGACACGCTTACCTTAACCAATTGCCAGTGGCTTGAATACTTACCGGAGCTTTCAAGCAGTCCACAGCGAATTATTGCAGAGAATTGCCTATCAAGTTCATTCCTATGTCTGGATTGTTTTATTGACGTATTCGACTTCTCTAATTGTATCAAATTAAAATTCGAGATGCTAGATGCTCTCTTGTTGAATATTCAGAGAATTGTAACAGACCAGCACCCTGAAGTAAGTCTATCTCTCTCACTTTTTCTGTTTTCTTATGATGCCAATTCATTTTCTATAAATTCTGAATCTTCAAACTTTATAACTTTTAATATCCCATTCAAAAGACTTAAAAATTAAATATGAGTATACATATTTCATTTTAAAAGTAAAAGACATGTAGATTAAAATTTTAATTTTTATAAACTTAACAAATAGCTCTACCCTTGAAGTGTTATGCCTACTTCAGAATTTTTGAGTGCATTTTTTGGTGCATTGTATTGGATTGCACTAAATTATTTAAAGGGAATTTATAAATTTACTAGGTAAAATCAAGTGGGCTATGTGAGAAAAGATAAAAAGAGAGAATTTTTTTTTTTATTGATCAACAACATCTAAGTATACAACAACTAGGATTTATATACAAGATTTGATTGCCATGTTGGCAATCCATCTCTCTTTGATTTTTTGATTGAAACCTAGAAAAGAAATGATGCTTGAACAAAGTGGCTAGGTTTTCTTCTTCCTGTTTGTGCTATAATGAAACGGTGAGTTTTGAATAAAACTCACCGTTTTGATTTAATTACAATTAGACACACCACTTTGCAATTCTAATACTTAAGTACCATTACAAACTAATCCATCACTTTGCACTTCTCACACTTTGATTCTAAACATCTCCCCTTAAACATAACTCCCTTTATTTTCATCATCTTGATGAAATTTTTCAGACAATACACATCTAATGATACTGAGTTATGAAACTAGTGGACAATTTAATTCAATATAATCTCAAGAAAAGATTAATTGGCTTCTTGTGCATATAAAAATTTTAAGGGAGAAGTATTTGTAAGAGTAATTACAAAACAATAAAACTATGTGCGTAATATTGAGTATATTACTGGATACATATATAATCTATCATCAAATTTTAGTTTGATGAAACAGTCAGTTTTAGTTGTCTGCTTTTACTCAAATCTGTCATTGAAAATTCAGACACATAGACACATAGGGAAATGAAAACTTAAGTGAAACTTCTACTGTTTTCATAACTTTCTATCATTTATTATGAAATCGTTAGTTTTAGTTAAAACTTACCATTTTACATTATTAACCAAAAACCATCCTTTGTTTTGAGAAACATGGACATGTCCACAATTTATAAAAACTATTCTAACACCACAATATTCTTCACAATTATAAACATATCCACCAATTTGTAGTTCTCACACTTTTATTCTCAACATACTATTAAATTTACTATTTTCATCATATCTTAGCTTTAAATTATACTGTATAGAATTACATTTAGAATATAGCTTTCTTATTATATAATACTCTGATACATATAAATTTACTATTGTTAACTAAATAATTAATGTATTTACTTATTTTTATTTGATATGATGAAATACTATGTAGTCTTAATATAAGACAAAGTTGATAATTCTTTAATCAAAATATTTTATATCTAAAAATCTCACTCATATTGTTGATTTATGTAGAGTTTCTCACAACATATTATTCAAATATATAGTATTAAATGGATTACTGATGTACATGCAGGTTGCCATTTCTTATTCTTATGGTGTAAGCATTTGTTACCCTGGATGCGAAATTCCAAAGTGGTTTAACTTAAAAAGTAATGAATCTTTTATAAAGCTTCCAGAAGGTTGGGTCAATGATAACTTAATTGGTTTGACTATGTGTGCTATTGTATCATCATCAAACTATCAAAAACTTGGATTTTTCCAAGTTGGATTTCGCATGATTGTTAATGGAGAGATTATTTTCTTTAATGCGTTAATTGACTCATCATACTCTCCGCTTGAGTTTTTTGAAGGTGAGGACATTATTGAATCTAATCATTTATTCATAAATTATAATTACGTTAAGATGCCTGGGAAGTTTCCTCCACTCAATTTGAATAGCCAAGGTGGTGTTGAGTTCTTCGTTGAACATGCAACTAAGAATGGAATGGTTCAAAACCCAGTGAAAAAATGTGGAGTGACTTTATTGTATCACAAAAATGATGATTGGAGAAAAGATTTCCAAGAGTGGACAAAAATGATGAAGGACCTCATTAGCGATTGAAACTTGAAGGTTGAAATTTTGTTACAGAAAAGGTAATGTAAGTACAAAATCCCTGAGCTTATAATATTAGGTCAGAGCATGTTGATAAGATCCCCTTTATGTCCCTATGTCCCTTTCTCATATGGTAAAGGGATGGCTGATGGTTGTGCAAATTTAATAAAGCTTCCAGAGGAAATTTACCACATTTCTAGGGCTTCTTGTTTGCCTAATCTTGGAACTTTTTCCTATGCTATTCTTTATAGATGATGTGGCTTACTGCATAGTAGTTTAGTAGTTGCAAGGAAAAACTTACTTCATGTTGCCTCCTGAACTATTTGGCTAACTTTCTGCAATTTACATTCGTGGTCTATGCTCTGTAGTTCTCCATTACAGAATGTTGAAGTGCCTCTTTTTTTAAATGTTATTCAATGTGTTTTCAGGCTGGCTTTATCTCAGGCTGGCAACTAGGCGTGTGGACACCAATTCCCTTGACTTTTATTTTAATATTCTCTGGATTATCTTGCCTGGAATTGGATTATGTTACTAACTACTATTTAATTAGGTGTTATATGGTTACAGATATGTTTTGCTGCTATTTGGTTCTCAAGGCTATGAAAGGGTATTGGTTGCTCTTCGATACTGCTGTAAGCTTGCTATTAACTAGTAATTAGTTAGGTGTTATATCCATTGCCGCTTGGCATAACTTGGAGAAATAATTTGATGTGAAATTTGCTAATCATCTAGCCTCACTCTCTGTACAGGGGCAACAAATTGATGACGTACATTTCATTCATGCTTTCCAGCTTATTGAAAGCTTTCCTCCTGTTCCCCTCTTGAAGACATACTTAAAGAATTGAAGGAGAAACTCACAGGGAAAGGGTGTGAGTTCGGGTGGAGATACTTGTGACAGGTTAATTTTTATACTAAAGCATAATGAGTGAGTGATGCTTGGAAATTCCTTTGTAACTAAATGCTAAATGAGAATTTTCTTTTCAATAATTAAAAAGTGAAATTGTTCTTTCATTCTTATTATTTTATTTTTCAAAATATCATATAGCGCTATATTAACAAAAAATTAAAAATAGCACTTTAAATATTTAAATTATATGAAAAAAACATAATATTTCTCCATAATTTCACTCTCATTCCTTACTTCTCTTTTTTACAGAAAAATTGTCTTTGTCGTACAATTGTATATTATAGAGTAAACTATAATTTTTTAAAATATAAAATGGTTTTTTTAATTTTTAGAGGGTTATTGGAAATTCATAAAAAGTTTTGAGTCTTTTGAAAATTTTTTGAATATGATATGCCCCAATAGCTTCAAAAATAATGTTACAACCCAAAAGAATTGAACAGAATACAATTCAGAGATTAATTTATAAATTTTGAAACTTTTTTTAAGAGTTAAATTATTATATTTAAAATGTTAAAATATGATAGAATATTGTTATTTTAGAAGTAGAAAAGTGTAGTACAACAAACTTTGGGTCGTAAAATGTTAGTTACACAATATTATAAGTACTCATTTAAATACTCAAATGGGTACAAATTTATATGTATAATTACATAATTAGATATTATTTTAAAATTAATTTAAAATTATTTAATTATATGATAACAATAAATGTATCATTTATGTAATTAAAATGAGTACAAATAGTTTTATTGACGTGAAAATGTGTAGTTAATAAATTTTTATATGTCATTAATAAATTAATAATACCATATATATAACTTTTATGTACAAATAATAATGTGTCACTAAATGATTAAGTGTTGTTTTAGCTTTAATTTTGAACTATCAAATCATATAATAATATATCATTATTTATATATAAAATTATGCATATAATACTACTTTAAATCATTTTTTTGCCAAACAGGTTTATTCAATTATTAGTTGACGTCAATTAATTTTGAAAAATTCAAATACATTCCCAAGTCAAAAGCCCTAATACATATATATATATATATCATCTCCTCTGCAATCCGAGGTTAGAAAGTCATCGGCTTTACGCCATTCAAACTTGTCTCCTCTCTGGCACTCAAAATCTCGGCAAACTCTCCATAACTTGTCTTCAAATCGTTAGTGCATTGAACTGTTTGTCTCCGTCAGACTTTGGTATGATTTTTTTTTACCCTGATTGAGATGAACTCTCCCATTGATGTGCTAAGTTATTACCTTTTCAATGCTTTTGTTTTGGTGCAATCTCCATTGCTCCTTAGTGAATGGTTTTAACGAATATTCTTTTTATTGATATATGATTTCACAGCCTTTCAATTGACAAACAAATTGGTTGAAAGATCATCTTTTCTGTTCTCTTCCTTTTCTTTCCTTTACTTTTTTGTACCTGCGCTTCTAGTGTGCAGTCATTCATTGTAATGTCTCGACTTGTTCTACATTTATTTAATATTTTTATGATTATGACCCTGTTGGGTTCTGTCTTGTCTTTTTTGATATTTAACAATACATTATATGGTTTTTATAGTGTTAAAGTTTATTGTTGGGGCTTCTTTGTTGTATTAAGAATTTTGTGGTTTAGATAAATATCCATATGAGGTTTTGTTATCGTGTATTAGTTCTATAGATTCCTTGCATAAACAAAAGAGTGGGTAGTATATTGTCCTGTTAAAAATATTAATTACCTATTTGGTCAATTAAGATTTTCACGGATGATGGCAACTTGTTCCATTGCCTTGATGCTCCTATTTGTTGAGCTGTATTCTTGTATCATTGCTGCACTATTTGAAGTTCAAATTAACAATGAAGTACCCCTGCGATACTCATCTGCTCTTGTTCAAGGTGCTACGAATGTTTTCTGGTACAAATATCATCAATTACAGAAGAATTGATTTTCCTTAATTTGCTAGTTGTGGAGATGGCTTTAGTAGCTTTGGATGTTGTTACTGTCCATAGTTTTCTGTGTTTCATGCCTTTAGTAGATCATGCTTTTGAAAATAATGCAGAAATTAAAATTCTCAGTTTTTCATCACTCGAGATCTCAAATTCTTTTTCAGTACCATCTTCTTTCATTCTCGCATTGCTTTCACACGAATTAGGCAGCTAGTGATGTATAAAATTCAATTGTCTAAAAGCCAGAGCTTGACAGTTTCCAAAAAATGGAATGTTTAACAGTTAATAGCATGCAATTCTGAAAATTATTTGCCATGTTTCTGAGCATTTTGAAACGAGAATTCCGCATAGCGTTGTCTGTTGCATTCCCTTCCATAACCATCCTTGTGATAATTGACTTCCAACATTCTGGCTCTATTGTGATTCTTTCATTTTACATACAGTCTTCTATCTGTCTTGGTAGCCTATCCATGTCATAGAATGTTATTGCGTTTACTGTAAAGACCATATATTATGTTTGCTGAAGCAGAATTTGTTAAATCCTTATTATTTCCTATGTTAGATATTGGTAGAAAGTGAGCTATCAGTTGTTTTAGTATTCCTTCCCTTTTCATACATGCTGGTGACTAGGATGAAAAGCTTGCAGAAGGGATCAAACTTTATGCTATATCAACAACTGCAACCTCAAAGCGAACCATTCTTTTAAGTTGAGGAGATTGAGCGAGTGCTGAATTATGATGAGATTTTTCAGTTTATATGTGTTGTTTTAGGGAAATCGCAGTTGTTGCTATGTAATGATGCTCGATCTGTTTCACTGTGTATTTCATTTTGTTTGAGTGTTCAATTTGTAATTTATGTTAGAACTGAAAGCGAATGTGAATTAGATCACAAAATACTTCTTAACCAAGGATTTCTTTGTTCAACCAATATAATGAATTTATATTGGTTCCAGTTTCAAACAGTGAAACTGAAATGGGTTCAACAACTAAAAATATTTGAAGTACATTCAAGAACCTATAATGCAAATAAATGTAATGTAAACAAGTTGACATATTTTATCTTATATTTGGTAAATCAAAAAATTATATTGGTAAATTATTCTTAATTATGTTTAAATCACAATTTTTATATAAAGGGTACTTTTGTGTATTTAATTTCATAATTACATAGCATGAATTCTTAATTTAAATTATAGTAATTTATGAGATATTTTTGTTATTATATTAAAAAGGAATAATAAATAATTTAGATTTTTCAAAATTAGTGAGTAAAAATTGCAAATTAACTAAACCTTAGGTGGGATCAGGTGTTGCGGCCTAAATTTTTAACCCCATAATCTATTGCTTAAACATTTCACCATTCCCTTCAAACTAACACTTGACATCTCTCACTCTCTTAAAGGAATGATGAGAGAATATTCTGAGTCTCAAAGCTCATTCTCCAAATCATTTTCTCTGCATCTTGATTTGCACTGTTTTACTCTCACTTGAATCGCCCTATCCCTCCTAGGAAATGCCTTGGGCATCTACTCACACTCACATTGCTGCCACCATTTTTCTCTTCTTATATCTCCTCCAACCAAGTCCTGCCACTCTGACCGCAAATCTCTTGCACAGTGTCACCCATCCCGCCATGGTATTATGGCTCTACCAATTCCCTTCTAATATCTCGAGAAGCAGCTTTTCAAATTGTCATCATCACCTTTAGAGATTCACATCCAGTTTACACCTTAACGCTTGTATGCAACTCTATGACGATCTACTTCTTAACAAGTTTGAATTTTTTTGTCTCATTATGTAGATTTGTCCTTAATCCCTTGTTTCAAAGTGAATTTTTGTTTGAATTTGTGGTAATTTGGTGTTGAAAATATTATACTATGCGCCTCTGGATCAGTACACCACCTCAACAATATGCTCTTGTTGTTGAAACTGACAGTATTATTACCTAAGTCCCCTGTGCTACTTTTGAGCAGTGCGACAGGCATTAGGTTATTTTTAATTTAATTTTATCATTTTGTCATCTTCATGTGAAAAGGGGAGGAAAAGACTCTTTGGTATTTATTGACATAATTAGGTGTCTAATTCATGCTAAATACTGAATACCTAATGTGCAGCATTCAAGGTAAATGAGTTAAAATATGCTAGAAACTTTTGGTCATGTAATTGATTGGAACTGGGGGTTGATGTTTATTTTCACAAGGATCCCGAATTCGAGCCTGAGTTATGAAGCACGTATCAACCTGTAAAATGCAATCTGGACTGCAATTGTTACCATGACAGGGTACGATGTTTTTACAAGTGACAGTATGCTGAGAGGAGTTCAAGCAGTGGTGTTCATTCTCATTATGGAATGGTGGGATGGATATTGGCGGGGATGCAAACATGGTCTTTGCTCATTCAGACCCTCTGCGCAGGTATGTCTTAAAAAAGGTTTTATTTCATAGATTAATTTATCATTGAGTTAAATTCAATTCACAACTGATTTCCTTTTCATAAACACATCGTATTAACGCATGTGATATACATATATATAAAACTCTATATTGCCTTATTAATTCTTTATTTATTTTGTAGTTTTGATGGGTCTTTGGTTCTTGTTAGTCTTGATTCCGTTGTGCAAAATTTCAAATTTTTAGTGCATAAATTTGCTGAATCTGACCCATTTTTAAAGCCTTGAGGATAAGTCAATGAATGAATTTGGTAGCTATATGAATAGGCCTAGTAAAATCAGTGCCTGGCAAGGAACAATGATAGGGATCACTAGTTTTAAGTTAAAATATAACTTAAAGTAAGGCAAATGAAAAACATCATAATTTTTTATAATGGTTTGGCTTTTAGAATTCCAAAATGGTTTGACTTTAAAAGTAATGAATCTTTTGTAGAGTTTCTAGAAGGCTGACTCAATGATAACTTAATTGATTTTATTTTGTGAGTAGTTGTATCATTACAAGACTATTAAGAACTTAAAATTTTCTGAGTTAGATTTATCTTACTGTTAAAGAGAGGTCATTTCCTTTAGCCGTTTATTTGAATCAAAAGGGTTTGAGGCTAAGGTTATTCAATCAGATCAGAAGCCTTGTTTTCTATGGTTTTTATGCCCTTATCACATACTAGTAACTCGTAAACATCTTTCTCATAGTTATGTCCTCAAAAAATGTGGCCGCCTAGGTATTTCTGCTACATGGTAACTGGACTAAAATATTGAATTTAATTTATTTATTTAACAAGATTTTAACTTGCAAAACTTCTTTCAACTCTTTTCAGTGACTTTTCATGTTATTTAACTCTTTTATCTATAATAATAATATTATTATTTTTTTGATGTTTTACACGCTAAACATTGTTGTAAGGTATCTTTTAATTGTTGCCTATGGTTATTTCTAAATTATTTCCCTTTTGTTTCAAATATATAATTTCTATTTTAAACATGAAAGATGTCTTATATGCTTCAATTTGTTTATTATTGATGGAAGTATTCATTGTATTTCACAGACTACTTTATGTGATTCACAAATTGTTGTACCATTGAAACCTGAAGATTGTCTTCTTAGATAAAATCTGATGGAAAGGGTGTGAGTTCGGATGGAGACACTAGTGCACAGGTTAATTTTCATTCGAAAGCATAATGAGTGATGCTTGGAAATTCCATTGCAACTAAATGCTAAACGAGAATTTTCTTTTCAATACAGATTGATGTAAATGCACAGGAACTTGCTGCTTTGAAAGCTGTAGTTAGTGGTGCCAAAGAGTACGGGCTTGAAGCTGACTATCCTCTTGATCCACTTCAGAAAAGGGTTGGACAACTGGAGAGTTATCTGATAAGAAGTGCAAGAAACAAAGAGCAAACTGAGGATACTGTGGATTTCGTTCTCACAGTGGCCAGGCAGCTCCCGGCAGGAACGTTCTGCCTGTTTTCTGATGTGTTTTATAATCACCTTGCTAATGATGGGTTAACTAATATAGTACAAACTTAATTAGTGTTCTAATAACACCGAAACTAAATGGTTTCCTCACTCTTATGTGACAAATGTCCATCTCACTCAGCTAATTAATTAGTTATCAATTCCCTAATGAAACAAATAAAAATCACGAAATCCTATGATTAATAAATTTTTCTTTTTTAACAAATAAAAATTAATGTTGTCACATTCTAATGACTCGGGGTCATCACTAGATCACAATGTTAATATAATGTTTAATTGATTTAGAGCAGAATCGAAACAAATCAGTGCTTAACATAATTAATTATGTTATTTATGTTTGGTGGTTGATAAGAGACCAATTATTTTATGCTTAACTTAAGAGCAATCTGCCATTAATATACTGAATAATAATCAGAGTTTTTTTTACTTTTTTTAATTTTCTTCTCATTGTGAAAAACAAATTCAAAGATTCCCATTTTTGTCAAAAATCTTTTAACTGATATATCTATATATAACGAATGAAAAATCAGTATTACAAAGAATCAAACACATCTACTTCAATGATTTTCAGAAAGTATACTTTTGTGGTAGAAACAAGAAGTTTATGTTCTTTAAAAAAATTGAAGAGAATTAGATTGATATACAGGGCAGTTTTCAAGCTTATCAAGCTTTACCTCTGAAAATTGTTCCACAGACTTCTTCGTTACCTGCAAATCATAATGGCAACCAGGTGTACCAGGATTAGGGAGGAAGTCATTCTTAGTCTCTTGGGGGAAAGGCTTACTTTCAAACTAACAATTGTAATAAGGCATTCCATCTCCTGGAACAGAAAGCACAGATTTTAACTAATCAAAACAAGCTAATCAACTTATTACTTGTAAATTAAGTTATAAGAACAAGAACCTAATACCCCCTAAATGGGTATTGTTTTTCCAGTTTCTTGAAAAGATTGAGTGGTTACTTTGGTAGACTTCTTACCGTGTTTGCAATATTTCCTGGCTTCCTCGCATTCTCAGAAACAATGTGACAACTAGAATTGAAGAAGGGCATGAAATAAAGAAGCAGATTTAGATGAGAACAGACGAAGCACAAAAATAGAGAGATATGAGCTAACTTTGTCTTCTCAGTGGTGAAAAAGAGCTATGTCTGAAGGCCCTCTGCAGCTGTAGTATTCAATTAGGTTACAGTCAAAAACAGAAAAAACGCAGTTTCCTTCAAAATGAAGGGGAAATGGATATCATATTAAGCTCAAGCATTTACTTCCAAATCAACAAAAATAGCTGAAAAGCATAAGGAACAAATCAGACTGTCAGAGCAATCAGCATTTACAGAGCATATAACCGCATTCTCAGAAACTGGTGACTGAGAAGAGCAATCTCTAATGTCGGTCAAAGCCTGAAAAATGAATTTTAAAAAACTTACTCTTTTTTTCCTTTTATTTTTTAATTCAATGGGGCACCTATGCAAATCTATTATTAGAGAAGAGACTTTTTTTTTTAAAATTCAGTGAAAGAAGCACTTCTGAACAAAATCTGGACAAACCCAGAGAATCTGTGAGAGCATATATTCTCACCTGTTAATCACCAATAGACAGGTGTCTGAAAATTTTCATTTCTTGTCCGTGGACATACAATACAAGCACTCCAACATCTCAACGCTGCACACCTGAAAGAACTCAAAATTATTGATCAGCAGAACTGAAACTATTGAATACAAATGATGCTAACGTTGGTGGTTTTACCAGTGAAAAGGCAGCTGCTGCAATTTCTACAGTCTCTCTCCAACTTAAGTTGATCTTAAGTCTCTCTACTCAGCCTTGTTCCAACACTTCAGACCCTTTCTCCACCACCCAAGAGCACAATCAACAAGTGCACAACAGAATCACTACTTCAGCAAGCAAATGTCAATTTCACAGCGTCAACCTACCAAAATGAAGCAACGTAATAGCAGAAAAATAGGGGGCAGCACAGAATGTTATCAGAAAATGTTTCTTTCATTTATCAATGTAATATTCAATCACTCAATTCATTTCATTACAATGCTGTCAATAGGAATAAACTGGAAACTGCTTCAGGAAAAACACACTCCAATACGAAGATGAAAATACTAAGCTAGCTAATATGAGAGGCCAGTACTCCCCCCAAAAATAAATTCTCAATACAATTTTTTCTACATGATTCTTTCTACACAGCAATGCTCTCCCACTCCCATTTTAATTCTCATAACCGCCCCTATTTCCATCCCAGTCTTAGGTTGTGTGTCATTATTTAGAGCCACTGACATGTACATCCCAGGTCCATTTTCTCCCTCTGCTGCATCTGGATTTCTTCACGGTTTCTCATCTTTGGGCCTGCATGAATAAACTTTAGCTATTAGTACCATATCAAAAAATTTACAGATATGAACTTCTATGCATTTTGAAATCTATTTCAATCAAATTATGCAATAACCTTGAGGTTGACATGAGTTTCCTGAATAGTCTTTCCATCTTTTTGCTCCACACATGTCCATCCTTCTTAAACTTTCTAAGAGTTTGACAAGGTATCATAAAAAAATAAACCACTTGGAATTAGAAATCAATGCAACAGTGAATTGCATGGGTCAAAAAGTTGGAAGAAACAAGGTTCTAAATGAAACAATACTTGTAGGTGTTTCTGGTTGTTGAGAGATAAGTATATCGAGGCTTTTATGGTTGGCAAATATTTCACCTATTTCAGCTGCACTAAACCATCAAATTTGAGCTGGTTAGTAAATATGCATTTTATATGTGTATAATACATATTTGTCATATTTTACCATTTTAAACATGTTTCATCAATGTGTATTTTAGATCACATCGTATCTTTCAATTGTTGTGTACAAGGCCATATTTGAGTCTTACTCTTTTATTTATTTAACTTTTTGAAAAAAATCAAGAAATAGATAAATCATAAACATGACAAGAGGACCACCAAAGTAACCTTTCAATCTTCCCAAGAAGCTAGAAAAGTTATACCCTTAAAAGTTTACATAAGTTTCTCCTCAACACAAGTTCTTGTATTGATTAAAAGTATTTTTTTTTTTTTGGATTAAAACAATCCACTGCTACTCCTTCTACTCTAAAAGTGTTTATCCAAAATTCCGCTACATAATTTTAGAAGTTTCATTTATGGCTCAAGAAACTTGGTGAAGATGGAGGTAGGCTTATGGTATTAAATGTAAAAGTAATACATGTTACAGTTACACTTGGCTAACTCTAGCGTTACAAGTCATAATTGGTGCAACAAAAATAGATATAAACTCAAATGATGAGAATGTATTTACAACCCTTCATTGGGTAACAAAATATTGAAGGTAAAACTCTTACCACATATTTGGTGCCACCCGCAAAGGTAAAGTAACTTGAAGAGTTTTACCTCTCATATTTTACTGCCCAATAAAAAGTTGAAAATTCATTTTCATTACTCAAATTTATATCTATTTTTGCCGCACTAAATATGTCTTAAAAAGCCAGAGTATAACTCAGCGCAACTACAAAATGTATCACTTCTACATCTAAAACCGTAAACCCACCTTCACCTATACCAAAAGTTTCTTGAGTCATAATTGAAGCTTCTATAAAATTATGCAACGAAAATTTGGATAAACACCTTTAGGGTAGTAATGGATTGTTTCAATTCAAAAAAAGAGAAAAAAAACTCTGGAATCAATACAAAAACTTGTGTTGGAAAGAAACCTATAAAAAACAAATTTTTTGTTTAGGGCTAAGGGATAAACACCTTTAGGGTAGCAATGGATTGTTTCAATTTAAAAGGAAAAAAAAATCCTCTTGAATCAATACAAGAACTTATGTGGGAAAGAAACCTATATAAAAATAGATTTTTTGTTACCTCTTCCAATGAAATTTCAGTTATATAGTTGTTAAGACAACAGGTTTTCATATCTTTTATGAAAACTTTTAATTGTAGCGCCACCAAAATTATCAACATGATCCACAATAAAAATGAAACAATGTAAAATTAAATAAATATTAAAATACTCGTTAAAATTATATCACGCTTACAATTAAGAGACATAACTTTTCTAACTTATTGGGAAGATTAAATGGCTACTTTGGTTGTTTTCTTGTTATATTTATGATTTTTTGGGTTTTCTTGTTTGTATTAGAAAAAATATATATAAAAGAGGGAGACTCAAAACATGACTGTATACGCAATAATTAAAAGATATAATGTGATCTAATGTTGTCCTCTTGTCTTCCCTTTAGTGAAGAAGTACTATGCCTACATGTTCCCTGCATCAATGGTATTCAATTAACTTGGTAGGAAATCAATAACAAAAATCAACCCTTCAAAATAAAAGTGGAAAAATGAAATTATATCAACCTTAAGCATGCACTTCCAAATGAACCAACGAAAAATCCAAAAAACCATGGACAAATCAAATTGCAGCAATAGTAAGCATACATTTTTTTATGAATTTTTTATTTGAAGACAATAGTTAACAAAGCGGGCACTTGCACTTAAACAAATTTATTTAACAAAAGATACAAAAATTAAAAAACAATATCTTCTGAGAAGTTGTCATAAGACTCATATCATCTGAATAAACCCCGAGAATCTTTGAGGAGGAGACAATGGTTTCTTACTTTTCAATCTTTAGATACATACACCTTTACATATTTTCATTTGTTTCTAAATAAACATACAAGCAATTCAACATCTCAACTATGTTAACTTGTAAAATTTCACTCTTGTTAATTGATGAAACAGATAGACAACATTGAATATAAAATCTAAGTCAAATTATTGCACGAACCTTGAAATTTTAATAAACTCATGTACTGTCTTTGCATCTTTTTTTTTCTTCTTACTCCACACGTGGTCATCCTTCCTAAACTCTCAAAGCCTTTGCAGCTTAACGACAAAAAAGAAGGCACTTGTAATTAATGCAACTTAGCCAAATTACATCCACAAAAAGGTTAGAAAAATAAAATCCCAAATGAAACAATACTTGGAGGCCTTCGTTGTGGTTGAGAGGCAAGTATTTGAAGCTTTTCATGGTTTTCAAATATTTTACATATCTCAATTACATTCAATCACCTGTGTTGCGTTTCTTTCACGATTTCGTCAACACCCACATCATTCAAACGATCTGCAACGTCATTCATATCAGTAAAACAATTCAAATTGTGAACTCATTCATTAGTACTTTCTCCGTTCAACCAAAAAGCATCTACTTGAAAGTGCCATAAGAAAGGTGTTAAAGATGAAACAAATGGTTGCAAAAACAGAGTACTCTGTTTATCGGAAAGTGTAATGATACCAAAATTTGGTGAGAAAATGAAAACAGTGTAGATTGATTGAAAAAAAAAAAATTGAAGAGGAAAAAACGAACCCTAAGTTTATAAAGAGAAAAAGAATGAACTGAAATACTGTATAACCTCTTATTTTATTAATAGAATGGCGAAAAGTTACATTGCTTGAATTACATTTGAATCTATACTCCTTTGTGTCTGACGTGGCAATCCTGGTGAAATGCACACTAACATTGATTCTAAGCCGTTGGGTTTTACTAAATGAGTTGTTAACTAACCGTTAGAGTTCTGCTGAAAGGCCTGTGCCTCCTCTAACACAGTTAGGCTAAAGCACCAATCTACCTACTTGTTTGACTAAATTCTCAACCAAAAAGGAAAGAAGAGAGGTAAAAAGTGTCATAAATGATAAGAGGATTGTGATGAAATGAAATGAAATGAGAGAAGTTTACATTGACGTGGTCGAAGAGCAAATCCGGGGGGTACCGATCACTTCGTTGAGAGATTTCCGGAAGAAAGATAATGAAAGTTGGTACAGAATTCTATGCGGAGTCATTTTTCAAGTACAACCAGAAAAATTCAAATGCAAACTTGTAAAATTAATTTCTCTAGCATGCTCAATTAATTTCATCTGTTAATAAACATTTGGTAGCAATGATACTTATCATGCCTCAACTCTGAAAATTGTTCCATAGACTTCATCAACTACAGCAATTCACAAGGGCTACTAGGTGTGCCAGGATTAGGGAGGAAATCATTCTTAGTCCCTTGGAAGAAGGCTGATTTTTAAACTCAGATTTGTAACCTGGCATTCCATCTCCAGAAAGAACAGGTTTTAACAAAACAAAGAAAACTAATCAACTGATCACTTGTAAATAAAATAGAGTTATAAGAAACCGTACCTGATATCCAAACTGGGTATAGCTTTTCCAGTTTCTTGGGAAGATTGAGCTGTTAGTCTTCTTGCTGCCTTTGCAGTATTTCTGATACAATAATGTGACAATGAGAATTGAAGAAGGGCATGGAATAAAGGAGCAGATTTAGATGACAACAGACGAACTGACGATGCACAAAAGTAGAAAGATATGAGCTAACCTTGTCTTCTCTGTAGTGAAAAAGAGCTGTGTCTTAAGGGCCTCTGGAGCAAGTGTTCAATTAGGTAGTGGTCAAAACAGAAAAAAATGTAGTTTCCTTCAAAATGTACTTCCAAATCAACAAAAATAGCTGAAAAGTGCCAAGGCTCAACTTAAGAAACGAAACTTCAAAGAAAAACAAGAATACTTGGCGGAAACCCTAAATCTACATACCAAGAAAAGGAAGAGGAGAGAGAGAGATTCCAGAGACATACAGCGAGAAATGCTTTTATTCAATGAATAACAGTACAAGATATTTTGCTCCTGTCTATGCAATAGAGCTAACGGTAGGTGTTAGTTTCAACAGCCCGTTACAAATTTTAAAAAGCCCAGTACACTAATAAAAAGCCCTGACTAGGGTAACGGTGTAGGGAATAAATCAGATTTTAAAAGAAAAAAACAGTAAGAGGAAATCAAATCACTCCAATCATCTGTTAGATGCGTCTTTGAACCATAGACACACAAGCACTCCAATATCTTAGTGCTGCCCACCTGAAAGAATTCAAAATTGTTAATCTACTAAACTGACACCATTGAATATAAATTCACAGAGATGAACTTTTATGCATATTGAAAGAATTTTCAATCAAATTTTTCAGTAACCTTCAGGTTGACATGAGATTCCTGAATTGTCTTTCCATCCTTCTTTTCGCTCCACACGTGCATGTCCATCCTTTGTATACTTTCTAAGAGTTTAACGAGCTATCATAAGAAAAAAAAAACCACCTGAATGAAGGTACACCATTAGAACTGTGCTTGTTTCCGTATCTTTTCAATATCTATATCAAGATGTTGATTTGGTGATGATTTTCTTCTCAAAAATATAATTATAATAAAATCAAGATTACTTTGATAATCTTTTAATACCTAAGGTGACGACGGTATTATTTCTTATATTATATACTACATCACTATTAATAATAAAATATTACCGAAATTTTTTATTTATTGATAAACCAAACAAAATAATATAAATAATAAAATATAGATTATCAAATAAATCTTTTAATACTCCAACCAAGCATCCCATAAAATGTGAACAACTTGTGTTGTTGGAATATACATTATCCCATCAGAAATGACTGTTTGTTATCCGATTGATGTATAACTAATATAACTATACTATTGTTGGAATAACTATTCTATCATTTGAAATAACTAGTATACTATATGCTACATGGACTAAGTTTAGATGAATTGTTAACATATATCGAAAGTCAGTCAAAATACCTACTCATCCAATGTGTTCTAGAAACACAAGTCTCATTTTTCCTTCTAACTAGTCTGACTGCTTTGTGTAGATAACATGGTGCTATCTTACTCTTGGTCAAATAACAAAAGGCTTCTCAAATTCACTTCAAAGAGAAAGAGTTGCCAAATGTAAGTTTATTCCACACACCCAATCCTGGCCACGGTTCATGAACCGGTAGTTTCGGTTTGGAACCGTCGGTTCACGGTTTAAAAAAATAAGGACCCTGAAATGAAACCATAATAGGACAGTTCGTAAACAGTTCAGAACCAATGATTTCGGTTCATGACCCTAGTTCAAAACCAACGGTTTCAGTTCGAAACCGATATTGAACCATCAATTCTAATACATGATCTTGATTTAATTTTTAAATTATTAATTACAATAATTGAAAATTAAAAGAAAGACTTGAACTTAATTTTTCAATTAAGCTTCCTATGTATCTTCTTGGGGTTTAGAAGAATTAAAGTTTACGTAGTTCTCTTACCTTTGCATATCTAATAGTTGACAGTGCCCCTTTACCTTATCATTCACCTCCACTATCTTGAGTATTATTTCTCGTCATTGAACTATCCATAGTTAAATTAAGCGATTCTTCATTGAAGTCCACTTTTATTTCTTGTTGGCGTAATTCGACTCTTGTCTAATCGTCCACGCATACTTGGGCTTAATAGATTCGGGAGCCAAACTTGATCACCTCTCATCCAATATATTACTCCCTTGACTAAAAGTTTGTTCTACTACGACAGTTGATACTGATGCTGTCAGAATTTGTTTAGCAATAGCTGCTAATGTTGGAAAAGTTGATGCATGTCAACTCTACCATTCTAGAACTAGAAAGTCTTTACCTATATTGTTGTCACCAAACTCAAAAATAGTAGTTAAATAAATATCAAGCTCCGAGGTGGAGCCTAATGTTCCTCTTGGTCTTTTGTCCCTTTGCATCATAATACAATCACCATAACTCATATTTTGGATTGATGATGGGACAATAGGTGGTAAAGAGGAAGAAGAACTACTTTGGTTACCATAAATTAATAAATATTCAGCATAAATTTCTTTAATTAAATTCATAATGTTAGTTATAGTTAATGGAATATTAAGTTCATCTACACAATCTAATTGCAAACATTCATAATATAATGTCAAATAATCTGTGACACCATCTAATTTAAATTTAGGATAAAAAAAACATACAATAAGAAAAAGTTCTGTAATTGTTTTATAGTAAGTTAACAATTTTGTTTTCATTAAAAAAATAGTTTCTTGTAGAATAATATCTTGTTCGGCTTCTTGTAAAGTCTAATAATATTAATAGTTTCATTTAAAAATAAATGAGAAGTGGGATAATAAAACCCACTTAAAGTATAACTTGCATTATTAAAATTTCTTAATACATTTAAAATTATTTTACAAATATCGTATGTTGGCGATATAATGTAAGTTGTGGCATATTTTGTGAAATAAATGAGCATAATAAATCTCTATAATCAAAAGACTCGTTAAGTAATTCATATATTGAATTCTAACGAGTTGGCACGTCTTTAAAAAGTCTTTTTGGTCTTCTATTATGTTGTTTACAAAATTTACCTCATTCTTTCATAATTTGGGGATGTGTCCATAAAAATGAAATTGTTGTTTTTATTGGACTAATAAAATTATTAAGACAATGTAAACCATCTTGTACACATAAATTTAATACATGACATATACATCTAATATGAAAAAATCTACCACTTAAATTAGGTTTGCAAATATTAATTAAATCATTTATTGAGACAGTATTTGAACGTGCATTATCAAATGAAATTGAAAAAATTTTATAAAGTAATTTATATTCTTCTAATATTCTTTTAATTATTCTATAAATATTATCGACCGTATGACGTTCATCAAACACCCTAAATGCTAAAATTTTTTTTTGTAATAGAAAATTATTATCTATCCAATGACAAGTTATACCCATATAAGAGTGAACTTGCCAATGGTCACTCCAAATATCACTACATATAGATACATGTCCATCAAAATTTGTAAAAAATTGAATTAATTCTTTTTTTTGTTTTTTATATAAACTAAATAATGTTCTTTTTAATGTGTTTCTTGGAATAGTTTTATGTGCATGATTCAATTTAGCTTTATAATAATTATTAAAACCTAAATTTTCACTAAAACTAAATGCTAAATGATCTATTGCTACCATTTTTGTAAATTCTTCTTTACTTTTATTATCACTAATACATAAATAAAGATTTGTGTGTAGAATCATACCCAGTTATTTGTGTTTGGCCTTGGTTTTGCCCCATTTTTTCTAGATGCTTTGACTCTAAGTGCCTTTTAAACATCCCATATCTACTTCTTTGTTTGAATTTATAAATTTGCCTATAATAATTATAAGTAACATCAAAATTACCATCTTTCTTTTGTATTTTCTTAAAATGAATCTTGAAAATATCAGATGTAGAGATTTTTTGAGAATGTTGTTCCATCTCCATCTGTTGTTGATGTTGTTGTTGTTGTTCCACCTCTACATATTGACTTTCACTTTCTTGTGTTGAAAAATCATCTATAAATTGATTTTTATTCACATTTGATATATGTGAATATTGACCAAATCTCCTATTACCGGAAGATTTTCCACTACTTTTCATTTTTTGATAATAAATAAAATTAATTATATAAATAAATTATGTGATTAATTATGAAAGATAATAAAAAAATAATCAATAAAAATTAATTATAGAATTTCTATAATTAATTATGAATTGTATAATAAAAATAGAAATTGGAATTAATAAAAAATTAAGAAATAATTTAATTAAATTTAAGAGAATTTGATTGAATTGAAAGATTAAAAGAGTATTAAGAATTGAAAGATTGAGAATGAGAGTTTCGAGGATTGAGTTAGAGAATGGAGAGATTGAAATTTGAATGGATATATATATAGGAAAAATTTTTTTGAAAAAAATTAAAAAATAGGGGGTGAATTGCGATTTTAAAAATTGTAGGGGACTGTTGGTCCCCTACAATTTTCTTCTGCAAGCCAACAGTTCCCTATGCAGGGAACCGTTGGCTGTTTAATAAATTTAAAAAAATAAAAAAAATTCAAAATTTTTCGATTCAACACAGTAAACCGCCAGTTTACATATCGGTTCATAAACCGGGTGTGAACTGACAGTTTCACGGTTCAAAAATTAGATAAACCGAAATCGAATAGCTAAAATCTCGTTTCAGTTTCGGTTCAATCCGATTTTTGTTTTATCCAGGCCGGTTTTAGTCTGGTTCACGAGCCAAAATGGCCCGTGGCCAGGTCTACGCACACCTTCTTTACCTTTGAATACATTATGTAGGCAATTTTTTGATCTTGGTTTATGTTTACGGGTGAATATCGTTAATGTTAAAATTTTGTTTACTATTTCATTATGTTATAGTTTTAACCCTTACACAAGACTTTAGTTTCAACTCTAGAGTTTTTAACTTTTGATTGCCGACCAATTTCTGTTTTGTATTAAAATTGATTATTCAGTGGGTTTTATTCTTTTTGAGTGATACTATATATACAAACTGTTATTTTGTATTTGTGGCTTAAACTTGAACTAAGGGCATAATGGTAATTGGAAAAGTTAGTAAGGGTGCTTTTGTCATTTAAGCATGAGGGGCAGATAAGTAATTTTCGCTAGCTCAATCCCTAAATATATTTACTGTTCCTCTTCCCAGCAGTGCCTATTGCAGAAGCAAATTAACCAACCCTCTCTTGCTCTCGGTCTGCTTCCTCTGCTAGGGTTACTGTGCACAGGTGAGAAGTCAAAGATGCTTAGTAGGTAGTAGTATATGTGTTGAGGTCATAAGAACCATGAAAAACTTGAGCTTGATAAAAAATATATATATATATATATATATTTTTAACTTTTGGACATTTAATTCAATCCAACTGACTGTTCTTCTCTCATCCATTGCTTGTATATTTCTGAATGGGGGGACCATCTATCTAAAATTTTGAATGATGGCAGAAAATTGTCCATTTTGTCATGTTTCCAGTAGCAATTTATACAACAACTCAAACAGTCATCAACAGAGCAATTTATAGTATTCAATCTTTAGCGTACAACAAAATCACTCCACATTTTTTCATTTGGCTTAGAATCCTTCCATTCTTAGTTGCACGTTCAACAAAGAAAACTGTTCCACCTTGGCTGTTCAAATTGAGTCTAAGCAATTTGAATAACATGTTACTGTAATCATAACCTACCAATACATGATCCGATTCAATAACCTCACCCTCAAGGTCTTTCACCACAGGTAGAATAACGCTGATTCATAAGCTGACATTGATAATTGGCTTTCGTTCCTGATCTTGACACCTTGATCGATTCCCAAAATATAGAAGTTAATAATCTAAGACAGTCATGTCAGTAAGTGGAAGATGCTCTGACTCAAGGCATGGAGAAATTGCAGTCGACTCTTGCTGAAACTGTTGCTGCAGGTCAACTGGTAGGAGGAGGTTACGTCCCAAAGGTACCTACTGCAACGGAGAAGTTGGAAGCTCTAGTCAGCTTTTCGAACCAGGTAAGAATCCGAGGTATTGCTGCCGATCTTAACTTTTAATATCTTTCTGTAATGCGTTTTCTGACCAGTTAATTAGTTCTTTATCAGCACATCAATTTGCATTCATCTGTGAAATTGAAGTTTTCTTCTGCTTCTAACATTTATTTAAGCACTATGCAGCTCAAATGCATGCCTGTGATGCCCGACAAATCACACCTATTTTCTCATCCCTTTCCTTTTAGACCATCTTCTTGGCATTAAACTCATTGTTTTGGTGATTTATTGCAGTCATGATTTGTAGGAAATATCATTTTTGTGATGTACTAAAAAACCGTAGTTGATTTTTCCTCCAGTGCGTTGCTTTTCTGCAAACTTAAGTATGGCTACACAGTCAAATATGGATATTCTGTACTGTTAATAGTTTCTCTGAATAAGATTTCATGATCGGCAACCAGACCACTAATCGGTTTCTGTTAGCAAAAATGATATGATTGGTAGAAAGTAATATACTGATCTTAGCATAACATGGTTCTTTAAATTTCGGGTTCATATGATTTGATACATGTTAGTTTTTACTTGGAATGTCTTGACATGTTATCAAATTTATAAGCTCTTCCCCGAACAGCCTGATTATTTTGGACAAGAAACATTACAGCAGATGTCTTGTATCCTAACAACTTGCCAGGTTGCTCGAGGCTTGCTTGCACTAGGAGAGTACTTCCAACGCCTTGAAGCTTTTAGTTCAATTTGGGCCACCCATCCTCATGACACTGCCTAATCTTATATCAGAAAAAATCAACAAGCTCAAACTCTCTGGAAGATCATCACTGCTCAAACTTCATTTCCTGATTAGAGGTACCTCTGGACATTGTTGTTATAAACATAATTTGCATACTTTAAATTGCTGACATTTTTGAAGCAGCCACAAGCATCTAGGGAAATTGTAAATATAGTCTTTTAACCGGGACGAAGTTTGTAATTAAATCAATTTTTGATGCATGATGTTCATTTTTATGATCTTTTAAAACATATATTTAGGGTTTATGTTTTCGAGGTACCTTTGCAATGTAGTCATGTAAATTTGTACAAGGCAACAGTCTTATAAATTATTCAATTAAAGTTAATCTCATCTAACCCTTGATTATTATTACCAATTTTGAATGACAACTCTTGGAAATGGTCGACTGTTAACTCTTGGAAATGGTTGGCTGCGGACTCTAATGCACTTTTAAAGATCAAGGGGCATTGATGAATAATCCTAGAGATGGCTTAGATTCTATCGCATGGTTGCCGCATCCAATGGTCAGTTTTCTACGAAGTTGATTTGGAATGGGTTCAGGAGTAAGAAAAGAGAGGTTAAGTGGGCTGACCTTGTGTCACAAAAAACACATTCCTAGACAAGCTATTATCCTCTGGTTGGCAATTAAGCAGGGACTCATGACTAGAGGCAAACTTGTCAAACTTGGACTCACAAATAATGCTAAATGCGTGTTATGTAATCATTATGATGAGGATATAAACCACATTTTCTTCGGATGTGAATACAACAACTATATTTGGAAGACCATTTTGAGGAAAAGTTTCTTGAGTTATAATGGGCAAAACTAGAACTCCTTTATTGATGAGATTTCTTCGGATTGGAAGGAGGTCAGTTAAAATTCTTGATGGGCAAGTTAAGCCTGGGCCTACTAGTTATGCCATTTGGAAGGAAAGAAACAACAGGATTTTCTCTAATCTTCTGCAGCCCAAAGATAGAATTGTGGAAAGGCTCAGAAGACTGGTAAGATGCAGTTGAGGAGGTTCCAATTCCTAGCAATGGCTTTATTGACATTAGTAGGGGAAAAATTTGAGAGGTCCCTCTTTCTGATCTTTAGTCAAGTCCTATTCTGTAGGCTTTGGTGCTGGTTGCAGTGGTCAATATTGATAGCTTTTCCCCTCTCCATTGCCTCAACTCTGCTGCTGGGATTCTCTTCTGCTCTTTCCTGGTGGCTTTCGAAACCTGCCTTTTCGCTACTGTCTTCTGGAGCTTGAATCTCCTGTTTCCTGGTGCTTGTGTTTGCTTCTAAATTCTGATCAGAAGCTTTTGCATCAGTTTTCTGTGCTTCCCCTGTTTTTGCCATTCATTCCCCTGCTTCTCCTGCTGTTGTTCTCCTGGCCTCCCTTTTCCCCAGCTGTGGCTTGGTTTGGCGCCCTCAAAAATTTCTCCTGGCCTGCTGCTTGGTTTCCTTGCAGTTGAGGCATGCTTCTGGTCCTCATGGACCTTCAGTCTTTGCTGGTCTGGTTGGCTTGAATTCTTCCTGCAGGCTTTTCTTGCATCTTCAAATTTTTGCTCCTGGATTGCTACATCATGATATGGTCCTCTGGTTTGGGCTTAATTATCCTCTGTTGATGGGTTCTGGTCTGAAATTCCTGAGCTGTAGTCCTATGAGGATCTTTGGATACTGGTTTGTTGTATGATCAAGCAAGCTGAGTTTTGTCTCTCCGAGTAGAGCGTCAGAATTCATTGAGTTTGGATTGTCTATTGATTTGGCCGGTGCTTCTGTCATTTCCTGATTTTGCTTTTGTCCATTACGTCTGCTTCCTGGTGTTGGCACCTGCATTTCCTCCTGATGTGCTTTGTAGTGTTCTGCTTGCTGTGCTGGTTGTTCTCGGTTGTTGGCCTGGAGTGCTACATTCGAGTTTGGAGCCAGTAGTCCGCTCTCTGCTGCTATACCGTTTCTTTTGCAGGCTGATACTGGTTTCTTGTCTGGTGCTGCTGGAGTCCGGATATGCATCTGAACTCTCTGCCTCCTTGCTTGCTGCTGTGGTAGGGATTTCTTTCCAGGTGTAATGCATTTCCCTGCTGCCCGAGGATCTGCCTTGGCATCTCTTTTGCTTGTTTCTGTGGCAGCTATTTATTTGTTGTCTTAGTTTGTGGAAGCTGTCCAAGTCATTCGGCCTCAGCCTCAGCCTCAATTTTCCAACAGTGTGGCTCCCGGGCCCTGGATTAATTTGTTGAGTTTATGGGCTCCGTGAGTTTCTTTAGGATGCAATGTTTGTATGCTATAATGTGTTGTAATTCCTTAGCATATGTGTCATGTTCTCTTTGTGTCTTGATTGGACTCGTCTGTTTTGGCAGTGTATTATTGGCTAACCTCCTTGGGGATGAGTTCAGGATGTATTGGGACTGTTTTTGCAAGATTTTGTAATATAAATATTTACCTGTTTAAAAAATAAAATAAAATTTTGAGTCAATACTCGATTCTATAATCATTATATTGTAAATAAAGAATTGTTAATTAGAAACAAAATTAATTAATTAATTAGAAACAAAAGGCACAATTCGATAGTTTGTGGTCTGGATTTCCACAATTGAATTCATGATTCAAATATTGAAAAAATAAAATCAAAATTTGCCACATACACAAAGAATTGCATGAAAATTCCTGAAATGCTTTAACGATCTTAAAAAGGATATCAAGAAAAAATTTTTCCAAATCCAGATAAAGTAAAAGAAATAATTAATTCATGCAGACTAATTCCCACCAAAAATATTAAAACGAAATCAAATTTTCAACTGCTGAGAGCAGCAAAATTAGAAATGAAGGGAATTTAATGTTGTCATTTTCATATTTAATTTTCCAATTTCTTCGGAAGAAAAAATACAAAGAGATTTTGATGCCATGACTTGACCGCAATGGAGATTTTGATGGTCCTGTTAAAATGCTAGTCTAAACTAATAGTCTTAACTTCAATGGAGGGAGACTATTGAGCTTGACAAATGGTCTAAATTTTCATTGGTGAAAATAGTAAAATATTTTAATATTTAATATTAATAAAATTATGTGTATAAGAAGTAAACGCAAATTTATGTTCAAACAATAATATATTATCATATAATTGAACGATTTTAAATTAAAAATAAAATAACATATAATTATATCCTAATAATTTAAAATAATCTTTTGGCTTGCTTGAAAGTAAAATAATCTTTTGGCTTGCTTGAAAGTAAAATACAAGTAGAAATCACAAGGCAGCCTAATGTTCATGGGGCACAAAGTCCAAGTCAAAAAAAACGAAAGGCAGGGCATCTTCTGGGAAAACAGATAAGGCAAAGAAGAAAAAGGCAGGCCATCTTCCTGGGAAAAGAGATGAAAAAGACTTAGATATTGTGGAATATAGTTCAACTGCTCAATTAGGTGATGTTTTAGTTTACCCTTCTTTGTTTATGCGAAGTGCCTCTCTTCACTTGCACTTAATGGCTTCCTCTTCTTCTTCTTCATCCATTACTCCTAAAATAGAGTATGAGGTTTTCCTTAGTTTCCGTGGTGTGGACACCCGACAAAGCATTACCAGCCATCTTTATGAAGCCTTTTGTCGGAAAAAAGATTAAAACTTTCATTGATGATAGCCTTGTTAGAGGAGAAGAAATTTCTATATCTCTTTTGAAGGCAATTGAACATTCAAAGATCTCGGATATCATTTTTTCTAAAGGGTATGCTTCCTCAAGATGGTGTCTCACAGAACTTGAAGAGATTGTTAAATGTAAGAACACGTATGATCAGATCGTAATACCAGTCTTTTATGAAGTAGATCCAACTGATGTCAGGAATCAAACTGGGGATTTTGGGAAAGCATTTGCTCTACTTGAAAAGCATTTTATGGATGATTCAGAGATGTTGCAGAGATGGAGGACTGCTTTGAGGGATGCAGCCAACCTATCTGGTTATGATTCAAAGAACTCTAGGTAACTGTAAATTTTTTTATCAATGTTTTTATGTAATAATCTTTTTTTTTTTGGTACGTACTTTGAAGCTACGAATTACCAATTTTTGTGTAATAATCTTGCATACAGCAGTTCCATATATTTTCTATGTTTATTATCTTTTCAAGATTTACTGGGAGACATTATATTTTATACTATGTTAATTTGGGTTGGGTTCTTGTTGCGTAGCTTCTGGCCCAAAACATAGAAAGACTTGATACAAACGCTATCCATTAATACGAACGGTCAGTTTTACTTTTTTTGGATGACAACTAATTACTATCTGAAGATGATAGATCATTAAATACATAGTTACTAATTATTTCATTTTTTATGAGAATTGAATTGAATTGAATTTTAGCATTGATAAGTTTTATAAGCTTTTAGGACATGGAAAGTGATGATCAAATTATATTTGAATCTAAAATTTTGTCCCACTGAGAAGTGAACTTGAGTTCATGTCATGACGCAATTCTTCATCATGCCAATCTTACATTTTAAAAATTTTTATTCAATGAACAGTCAAAAGAAACAGAAAAGAATTAAAATTATGTTATATTTCTTTATTTGGTTTTTAGTCATTTAATTTTAGTATCATATTATTTAATTATTTATTTTTTATTTTTAGGAATGAGGCAACGTTGGTAAAAGATATTGTCAATGATGTATAGAAAAAATTGGATTACAACTCCTCAGTTATTCCTTCCAAGGACCTAGTTGGACTAGAGTTATCAATCGAAGAGATTAAAAATTTATTATGTACAAAGGGTGTTTGCAAGCTAGGAATTTGGGGCATGGGGGGCATAGAAAAAACTACTCTTGCTGATGCTATATTTAAAAAAATCTCTAGACAATTTGAAATGTCTTACTTCATTCTAAATATTAGAGAAGAATCAGAGAAAAGCGGGGGATTCAATGACTTATGCCAAAAACTGAGTTGTGCAGTTCTAGGGGATGAATATCCCAATCATGGATTCACCTTCACAAGAAAAAGTCTCATTGGTAGAAAAAAAATTCTCATCGTGTTTGATGATGTAACAAAGTTAGAACAAATAGAATGTTTAATGAAAGTTTTTGACAACTTGGATTTAGAAAATCGAATCATTATAACGACAAGGGATAAACATGTGCTAACAAATTATAAAGTGGATCATATTCATGAGATGGCAGGGTTATCTTCTCATAATGCTATTCAACTTTTTGCCTTATATGCCTTTAATGGAAACCCTCCAACAGAAGATTATAACAAGTTATCATCTATAGTAGTAGCTTACGTTAAAGGTGTTCCGTTAGCTCTTAAAGTTCTAAGTTCCTTTCTATTCAAGAGAATGAAGAGAGAATGGGAAAGTGTACTAAAAAACTTCAAAACAAGTCTTCATGTAGATATCCACAAGGTGTTAAAAATAAGTTATGATGGATTAAATGATAAAGAGAAGGCTGTATTTTTAGATATTGCATGTTTCTTTAAAGGATATAAAAGAGATCTCATAGAAGCAATTTTGAACGCTCGTGACTTCGACTCTCATATTTCTCTACATCTTCTCATTGAAAAGTATCTCATAACTACATCATTTGACACCATAACAATGCATGATTTACTAGAAGAAATGGGTAGAGAAATTGTTTGGCAAGAATCAATTGATAATCTTAGTAAACGTAGTCGGTTGTGGGATCACAATGAAATCGTTTCAGTATTGAAGAATAATATGGTAAGAGCAAGAACACTTGTTTTTCATTTCTATTTTACACATAAAATATAATAAATTATTAGTTAGCAGAATATTCATTTCCAGTTATCATTGAAAATTAAATTATTTGGTATAGGGTAGTATTGACACATCTATTATTATTATTATTATTATTTACATATTTTGAAAAGAAATATATTTGAGAGTAAATTACTTAAGAATTGATGTAATTAAGCAATTTCAAATTGACTTTTCATCAATATGTTTGTGATTACCAAGGAACTAGAGTAATTCGAAGCATACGTTTGGATATGTCTAAAGTAGAAGAGTTGCATTTAGTTCCTAAAGCTTTCAACAACATGCAAAACGTAAGATTCTTGGAATTTTATGGGTCTGAGCATGGAAAGAATGTGTCTGAATCTGAAAACTTTGCATTGCACCTTAACTTAAGATTCTTGAAAAAAAATAGCTCCATGGATGGAAAGAAAGTGCATGGTTTTGAGAAACTTAAGTCTGACTTATTTGAGCTAAGGTATTTTTGCTGGCATGGATATTCTACCAAATCATTGCCACCAAATTTTAATCCAAAGAACCTTATTGCACTTTATATGCATAATAGCAAAGTTAAACAACTTTGGACTGGTAACCAGGTAAATGTTAACTTATATATTGACTTTTTTTTCTTTTGGCTTTAAATTTTAAATATATGTATGTTATTTATGTTGTTTCAATTCATTTAATCATTTTTTTTTTTTGTGATAGAAACTTGTTAATTTGAAACATATTGACCTTAGTCACTCTAAGTATTTATGCAGAATACCAGATTTTTCACTTATGCCAAATCTTAAGAGCCTGATTTTTTAAGATTGTACAAATTTGCTCGAGAGTTTTTCATCTATTCATAATCTCCATGAACTTGTCATTCTTAATCTACGTGGATGCAAAAGCTTTGATAATCTTCCAGTTAATGTTCATTGGAAATCTATTCGAGAAATTAATCTCTCTAATTGCTCAAATCTTAGAACAGTTCTGTATCTCCCATGTACAGTTGAAGAGTTATATCTAGATGGAACTCCAATAAAAGAATTGCTATCAGTAGAGCATCTAGCCAGACTAGAGAAATTGAGTCTTAGAAAATGTTCAAGGCTTGAAAGGTTACCAGAGAGTTTTCGTGAGTTAAAATCTCTTAAATGTCTTTATATCTCGGGTTGTTCCAAACTTGACAAGTTTCCTAATAACCTAAGAGATTTAACAACTCTAGATGAACTTGAACTAGAGGACATTGCTTTTGCTGAAATGCCAACGTTTATGACAAGTTTGATCAACCTGAAGATATTATCTTTTGCAAGATGTAAGATGCAGAAGCGATTGAGTATCCTACTCATGCATTTATCTGTCTAACAAAAAATGACAGAGCTAAACCTAGTTAATTGTTGTATCGAATTGTTGCCCAACAATATTGGCCAATTACTCTCACTAAAATATTTATATCTTGACCAAAACAATTTTGAGAGCCTACCTGTGGGCATCAAAGACCTCTCAAACTTGCTACTACTTAATTTCAGCAATTGCCAAAGGCTTAGATCCATACCTGAGCTTCCACCCAAGTTAGAATATATAGGAGCAAATAATTGCAAATCACTCGAATCGATATCAGGTTTACCAGCTTTATGCCAAATACAGGGGAATAATTTCATCAATTGTTTCAAACTTTAATTAGCTATGACAGTGACTGACGCTCTGATCAATATTGACAGAAGGGCAAACATGTGGTATCGCTCTGAAGTAAGTATATATCTCTCATTTTCTCTGGTTTCCTATGATGCTTTTTCTTTTTTAACTCAAGTTTGAATTCAAGATTGTGAAATATATTGCTATTTTTCCCATTTTAGGGAAGATAGTTAATTTTTTTGATTCTTTTCATTATTCACCCCAGTAAATACTGTAGAATTGATTACATGATTGGAGAATAATTTGACTGAATATTTTTTTCATCTCTCTCTTTGAATATTTGTTTTCATTTTATTTTTCTCTTTCCTTTGTTATTTTTATTTCAAAATCTTCAAAGATTAACAATTTCACATTGGACTTTTTTTGGGTCGCATATTCCTTCTAAAAAAAATCAATAAATAGTATGAGATCTTAATCATTTTATTAATTTTCATTTATTTGTTCAATATGCTTAAAATATTAATAGTTGTTTTCTATATTTCTAAAATTTTAAATATTGAGTGAAAGTAAAATATACCTTCTAACAAAAATGTCCCTTAATTTAACATATATCCTTAAAGAAGTGATACACATGCAGGATACCAATCCATGGGTGCGGCATTCTTGGCCATATTCCTACATATATTACCCTGGAGGCGAAATTCCAAAGTGGTTTGGATTTAAAAGTAATAATACTTATATAAAGTTTCCAACAGGTTGGTTCAATGATAACTTAATTGGTTTCGTTTTATGTGTTGTTATATCATTAAAAGAATATCAACAATCTAGAATTTTTGGGGTTGAACATGATTTGTTTGTTAATGGAAAGATCATTTCCTCTGGCTTTTTATTTAGATCAGAAGAGTTTGAGGGTGAGGTTATTGAATCAGATCATGTATTCATAGTATTTGAATATCGTAGCATTTCCTTGGAATTGCTCACACTCAATTTGAATAGTCATGGTGTCATTGAGTTCTTTGTTGTTCATTCAACTAAGAATGGTTGTGTTCAAAGCCCGGTGAAAAAGTGTGGAGTGACTTTGTTGTATGCCAAAGATGACGATTTGAGAAGATATGCAAGGGTGGATAGAGACATGAGATTGAATTCTATAAATTGTTCTATTAATGATTGCTTGAAGTGTAGTCTACATTTCTGCTGTGAACATGACAAACTAGAAAATATGGCGAGAGCATATGAAATTTTAGATAGATGGTCTCCTCATTCAGAAATATACAAGCAATGGATGTTTTCTGAACTGTAAGTTGGATTAAATTAAATGTAAAAAAAGGTACATGTATATTTCATCAAGCCCTCTTTTGTATAGTTTTTATTGCCTCAGCACATACTAGTAACTAGTAAACATCTTTCTCATAGTTATGCTCTCAAAAAATGTGGCCACCTAGGTATTTCTACTATACGGTTGGTGGACTCAAACAATAAATTTAAGTGATTTATTTAGTGAAATTTTAACTTGAAAATTTTCTTTTAACTCTTTTCAATGACTTATCTATAATAATAATAATCAATTTTTTTTTTGATATGTTTTACATGCTAAACATTTTTGTAAGGCATCCTTTAATTGTGGCCTATGGTTATTTCTAAATTATTTCCCTTTTGTGTCAAATATATGATTTATGTGAGTTTCAAAGATGTCTTTTATGTTTCAATTGGCTTATCAGGATTTTGTATATAACTCCACCTGTTAATAATCTTCACATGATTACAGTTTTTATTTTTCAATTTAAAAAAAGGGTTATACAGTGATCTCATGTTAGGAACCCTGCTTTTTTTCAACTAAAATAGAAAATTATAACACAAAAATATAATAAACTAAAAATTATTTTATTAATAAAAATATTCCGAGATAAATTGAACAATTCGAAGAGTTTGGAACCTCTTATTCTGGATAATTCGAGGAGTCCGGGACCTCCTATTTTTCGACCATTCGAGAAGCTAGAGATCCCCCACAATCAGCCAAGGTTGGCTGCCCAACTAACAAACCCTAATATTTTTTTCCTCTTCCTCTCCTTTAGAAACCTACACCCTATTTATAATAAAACAATCCTATGGATTGAGGACAAGTATCTCAATCTTAACATCTCAACTCATAATCTATTAAAAATGATCTATTGTCGTTCAATTTGTCACATGTAGAAATAACATAAGGCTATGCTGTTATTGGTATTTTCGTTATTATTGATGGAAATATTCATTGTATTTTACAGACTATTTTATGCGATCAGAAATATGTTGTACCATTGAAACTTGAAGATCCTCTTTTTACAGAAAATATGGAGTAAGTACAAAGTCCATGAGCTCATTATATTAGGTCAGAACTGGCTGATAAGATTCCCTTTATGTCCCCATGTCCCTCTTTCATATGGTAAAACTGTGGCTGATGCATTTAGTTAATGTTGCCTTCTGAACTACTCGCTAACTTTCTGTCTATGCTATGTAGTGCTGCTATTCAGTATATTGCAGCGCATCTTCCTTGATGCTATTCAGTATGCTGGTTTCTGGTTCAGTTCTCGTTGCAGTTTCGTGGAAGAGACCATGCACAATGATGGCAGCGTGGATTTTGCATACTACAAAGAAGGTGCAATCGATCAAGTGTTAATCCATTTCAGCAATCAGATGGTGGTGTAATGTAGTTTGGGCTTTAAGATTTCATAAGATATTCACTATATTCTGTTTACTTTTGATACTTAGTTATGCTATAGTGAGTTTTTAAACCATTTAAAAGGTCCTGAACTAAAATTTATTGTTACATGTACTTCATACATTATGTTAGCATTTGCGTATATATATATAGAGAGAGAGGATATCAATATAGCTCCAAAAATTTTATCTGACATTTCTTACATTTTATTACTTCTTTAATTGAATCCCTTATATTTTGTTTTTATTCAATTTGATCTTACTAAATTTTCTCTTTGGGTCTGCTACTATGGTCAAGAGATGATGAACTCTCACTTGTATGTGTATTGGGGTGGGAATGTAGATGCAAATATTCTCAATATTATTTCCCTTTGGTGTCTGATATATGATTTATCTGTGAAGCATGAAAGATTGCAAGGAGAAGACTGTATCTGATTTAGTATCTGGTTCAAGCTTGCAATGGGAGGTAGTTAAACGGAAGAAGAGGCACCTGTTATACAGTCGTTACTTGGAGCAAATGGTGCTGCGCAGGCTAGATATCTTGAAAGAAAATTGGTCTTAGAATTCCTCTGTTTTGATTTTAGATGTTAGTGGCTGTCTGATTCTAATCATGAGCATGAAGACCAAGAAATGGAAAACCAGTATCTTGTTCTTGTTGCTATTGCATTTAAATTAAAGCCTTTTTCTTTCTCTACTTATGATATTTGACTTTTATCGCTGGATTTGTATATTGCTACTTACTGCATCTGCTTTTCTCCTTTTGCATCCTTATAAACAATTCATCTTCTGCTGATTTCATTTACAATAGATACCGCTTATTGTTAAATTAAAATCTTCTCAGATCTGGATCAAATTACGCCAGAACTTAACTATTAGAGTCTGTTGTACTGTGTAAGTAGAGCGAGTTTCCATGACTTGGGTTGTTATGCTCTGGAACTCAAGTCAATTTCATATCCTGCTAGGCTGATTTTGTTTCAGTTCAAATTTGGCTCAAACTCAGATATCCTTTATATCAATTTTGCATCTAGTTGTCCTTATGCTTGTATCTTGCATGCTTGTTTATGTCTAAAGCCAATGGAGCTCCCATCATAGGTTTGAGGGCATGAACTCTCCATCCACCCAGTTTGGCACCTCAAGTAGATTTGGAATTTATCAAATTGGCACATGGAGAGAAAACTTTAAAAAGTAATGGCAATCCAAATACATCAACACCTATGATCGTGGAGATGGATACAACACTAGACACTCAGGTGCAAACTATTGACATTTACTCCATTTCTTCTGATAGTAGAGGACACAGTAGTTGCATCCCCAATCTAAATAATTCTTTTGTTCAACTTTTCAGTCAAAGGATACTTCACATCTCTAGTGTTTTGTCAATGTAGATTTACCTAAGGATGTTACAATATTGCTCTTTCACACGCATCTTAATTGAATTCTTCTCTAAGGTCTTTCACCATATGTAGAATAACACTGATTGATAGGCTGACATTGATAACAGGTTCTTGTTCCTCATCTAAGACAGTCATAACAGCAAGCGGAAGATGCTCTGACTCAAGGCATGGAGAAATTGCAATCGACTCTTGCTGAATTGGCGGCTACTGGTCAACTGATAGAAGGAGGTTGCATCCCAAGAAGTTGGAAGCTCTAGTCAGCTTTGTGAACCAGGCAAGATTCCGCATCAATTCTCAATCAAGTATGGTTTTATTCTGGATTCTTCTGAAGTATTGCTGATTTTAACATTCAACATCTTTCTGTAATCCGTTTTCTGACCTGTCTTTACGGGCACATCTGATTTAAATTGAGAAATTTTCTTTTGAGTTAATTTTACATTCATCTGCAAAATTGAAGTTTTCTTCTACTTCTAACTGTTTATTACAGCACTATGCAGCTTGTATGCAAGCCTGTAATGCCCAACAAATCACACCTGTTCTCTCATCCCTTTCCTTTTAAACCATCTTCTTTGCATTGAATCCATTATTTTGGTGATTTATTGCATTGATGATTCATAGGAAATATCCTTTTCGTGATGCTCTAAGAAACCGCAGTTTATTTTTCCTTGTGTGCTTTGCTTCTCTTTTCCGCAAACTGAAGTGTGGTTACAGAGTCTAATTGAATATTCTCTACTATTTAGAGTTTCTCCGAATTTCATGATTGACTGATCACCAATTGGTTTCCATTAGCAAAAATGATATGATTGGTAGAAAGTAATATACTAATCATAGCTTAATATGGTTCTTTAAATTTCAGGTTCATAAGATCTGATCCATGTTCGTTTTTACTTGGAACATCTTGACATGTTACCAACTTTATAAGCTTTTGTCCGAACAGGCTGACTATCTTCGCCAAAAAACACTACAGCAGATGTCTCATATCCTAACAACTCACCAGGCAGCTTGCACTAGCAGAGTACTTCCAACGCCTTAGAGCTTTGAGTTCAATTTGGGCCTCGGCCTCGTAGGCCTGTTTAATCTTATACCAGAAGTAATCAACAAGCTCAAAATTTCTGGAAGATCATCACTGCATGAATTTTGTTTCCCAATCAGAGGTGTCTCTGGACATTGCTGTTATAAACATAGTCTGCATATTTTGAGCTGCTGACATTTTTGAAGCAGCTGCAAGTGTCCACTGAAATTGTAAATATATGTAGTCCTTTTCCCAGAAAAATTTATGTTTGTAATTAAATCAATTTTCGATGTGTGATCTACATTTCATGATCTGTTAAAGAATATATTCATGTAAATTTTTACAAGGCAACAGTCTTCTTTGTTGTTACATAAATTGTGTATTTATAAGATCTTGTGTTCTTGGAGTATGAAAAAATATTTGATCGTAAGATATCAATGTATGTTAATAAAGATTTAGTCATTGTAATTAGTGTGAGAATGTCTACATATCATATGTCAATTTATTTCGATCTCTATGGATTCATAAATTCTTCAAAGAAGTATTTTTTGAAACAGGAAAACACGATCACTCCTATAGTGATAGAGATATTCTACAATACATACAAGGGAGTAATATTTTTAGGAAGACATGAGAAGATAAAAGAAGAATAAAATAGTTTTATGTATTTTATTTGTTGCTTTTTCACTGATCAATTGCTCTTCACTTGCTGCTGCAGACCCTAACGGTGGACACAAATCTTAAGGCCATTGACGATTGAATCGTGGCCGAATCAGAGGTGGGAAAACTCAAGTATGCATATATATATATATATATATATATATGTATACACACATCCCTAAAAACAAGACTGCTATAAAGAATTTTGCTTCAGTTATCCAAATATTTCTCAGATTCTAAATCAAATATGAAGAATAGTGTGTCAGATTAGTTACACTGATGAAAACAGTTGTTTTAGACTTTGCCAAAATTTCGAGATGCCGGAGAGGAGGGGCATTCATATTGTTGATCCAATGATCAGGCCGAATAGATCATTAAAGAACTAATGAGTCGAAGATGAGTTCATTGAGACTTCAAGACATTGCAAATGGTGAGGAGTTAGATGCTAGAGATTGTGAGGAGTTGAGATGCCAAAGACGGAGAGTTTAAATCATATGTGCTTCCAAGATTTTAAATCAAGAAAAAATAAAATTAAAAGTTGCCTAAGAGGGAGAGGCTAAGGCAACAGTTACTAAGGCAGCCCTTTGTGGTTAAAATGACAATTTCATCCCTAAGGCTAGGTTCGGATATTATATACCGGTTATGAAAATTTTTAATTACATTGTGGTCCCTATATTAGTATTAAGGTATTCATAACTCCATTTCATCAGCAAATTTGACTTTGAGGGATTCAAATGTCAATTTAATTGCACTGAAAGAGACAAAAACGTTCGTTAAAGTGAAACTTGAGGGTTGACATTGTCAATTTCCCCGACTGCACGTTCCTGTGGGGCCCAAATTTTGCATCTCTTCAGCACCTAATATTTCCCAAGTATTTTTCATTTATTTATTTGGTGTAATATTATTTGATTTATAGTGAAAATTTAGAAAAATAAAAAAAAAATTGAAATATATATAGATTTATTTATTTACTACATATTATTGGTCAAATTATTTAAAACTTAGTAAGATGTCTAATCTTAATTATTGATGGAATTACTAAGATGTTTATGAATTAAAGAAAATGAATATTTTCATTTGAATTATACAAAAACGACAAATTGTCAACTTTGAAAATGAGATATAATATTTTGTTTTAGATTTTTGTCAAATATAGTTGATAAATTTTTTTAATATTTAGAATAATATATTGAAAAAATAAAAATAAATTTTATTATTTTTAATATTTATTTAAAAATTAAATAATATTTTGCTTCTAAAAATTTATTTAAAATGTTTTCAATCTCAATTTATATAAAAAAATTTAAACACTCTTCCTTGAACATTCATTAACAACAACTTTTTAATCTAACTAAATAAGTATGATTTCAATCAAAATTTCATCTCAATGGTGTGATTCTTACAATAATTACATTGTCCAATGCGATTTAGTCAAAATCAAAAAATATTGATGAAATTCCAACTAAAATTGTATGAGAATTTTTTTAATTGAAATCGTACTAGAATAGTGCAATTCAATGAAAATTGCACTAAAATAATGTGATTAAGTGGGAATCACACTAAGATTGTGTGATTTCAATTGAATCATGCCATTCCAATACGTTTTTGATTGAATCTCACCATTTCAATGCGATTGAATCACACCATTCTGCTGTAATTTTTTATTGAATTTCACCATTTTAGTGCAATTATAATTGCACAAGTTTGAGATTAATCACAGTTAAAGTTAGTACTTTGATTTTTTTTCATGTGAATATAAGACTCTAAGTAATAAATTTTTAATTTGGTGAAAGGAAATAGAATTTTTTTATATTTTAGAGATGCAAATGACATTTATATATTTGATAACCTAACAAAAATAACTATTAAAAATAACATTTGATTTTGGATGAAAAGTGAAAAATGTCATTTATTGATTTTAAGAATGTCAATTTGTCATTTAAATATAATGTCATCAACGGGCAGATTCGGCCAAAGAGGTAAAGAGATGGAGACAGTGACGATTTAGAGTGAAAATGGGAGGTTGTCGATGCCTAGAATGGTGGCCGGAGGGGTGAAAAAAGATCTCTAGGTTTGGAGGGGAAAATGTGACTTTTCAAAGTTAAAAAACTTTAGTTATGGCTGAAGTTGTTAGTTTTTAAAACCTAGGAGAAAAATATAATGAACTCTATTTTTTTAATATTATTGATAAAATAACGATTTTACAACCTTAATTAAAAATTATAACAACAGTTAACTCATGAGTAGGTGTTTAGATTTTTAAAATGCCACAGGTGTGCACTTGAAAATGGGCCAAAACTTGGATCTTCCATCTGTTTCAATCAAATGAAGAAGAAGAAGAAGCTGTAAATAATCCTGGTGATTGTGTTACCATGAAATTTTAGATTTTTTATATATTCTGGAATTGATTGTGTTAAGTTTCTGCGGTAAAAATGGTATTGATTGGTTTCCTTACAAAAGTAGGAAGAGAAGTTAAGGAACTCTTACATTGAAGCTTTTATTAAAGAATAAGACTTGTTCCTTAAGCTGCTTGAAGTTTATTTATTTATACAATGCAATAACTTTTTAAAGTTTCTTAGTTTTGAAATTTACAGTTATGTGGTCTTAGCCCTTTTTCTAAAATTTCATATAAGTATGTGACCTCCAATGTGCTTGAAGGTTAGAAGCCTAAAATTTCATATAATTATTTGGTCTTAGCTCTTTTTTTCTTCCTTCAACATATTTCCTATAATAAAAGAGTGAAGACACTAACATTGATTTAGTGGTTCATATGATGGGTGTTTCTACAAAACGGGAACTACCAAATGGCAAAATTTGACACTCCTTTTATCCATGGTCTGATCATGTTAAGGTGGGATGCTTATGAGGTTATGACATTTCATGGTGTTCTTCACTCTGAGATACAGGTATTTCCCCTTTCCCAGTGAGCAATTTCAAAACTTCAATACTACATTACTACTCATTGGTTATAACAAAGACATAAAAGATAGGATATTCATATTTTAATAATTTAATTTATTTAGAAAAAATTATAAGTCCAGCCCGAACCAAACCATAGTTTTCCACTTTGGTTTGATTTGAAGCACAAAATAGTTTGGTTTGATTTAGAATTTTTCCAAAATGTTTTTTTTCAGTTTTGTTCAAAAAATCTTCTAAAGCGGACCAAATCCGATTGTGCACACCCCTAATTAACATATTCTCTACTTATACTAAAACTCCTAAAATACCATAACTATAATTTAGCTCTGCTCTCAAGGTAAAAACAAACAAACAAATATTATTTTTACAATTGTTGGCTTCAATTTCTTCTAGAAAGTGATACTTGCAATTGTTATATGTTTTGTGCGATTATGGAGCTGGATTGTTAGTCATTGCAATTGTTGATTTACTATCATAGGGAATCTCTGTTGCTTCTTGTTGAACTACAAATACAATTGTTGATTTGTTGTATTTGCAGCTGCTGCTGCTTCCGCGGATGGTTGTGCTACACTTTTTTCTTTGTTAGATGCTCATGAGAATGTTTATGAACCCAATGTGAATGCACAGTTAAAAGTTCTCTACATGCTATCTGTTGATCCTACGCAATCACTACCAATGTCGCCAATTACATCCGATGGATTCTTCTTGCATTCGAGAATCTTTACAAGTTATTCGAGAAACCATCTTTACATGTTGCTGAGAAATTGTACTCAACATGTCTACAGATAGATTCTTCTATTCATCATTCCAAATTATTCAAGATACCATAAAAATATCTAAGCTTTTTACTTAATAATAGCTCTAATTTCCATTGTCAACTTTCAGATTGTCCTAATCATTCTTAATAATTTACTCTCACTAAACCCATATATCATTGAGAGAAAGTTTTAAAATTCTACAGTTTTTTTTTTTTTTATATGAAGATAAAGATCCTAATATTAAATTAATGTGCAGTCATACCTAATACTTTAAAATTTAATCTCAACTAACCCATATATGATTGAGATATTGGCTAGAAGTAAAGTTGATGATCAGAATATTGTAATTAGTGTTGACAATCAAACCTAACGTGTATGACCAAGTAAGTAACGTCAGATAGGATAAAGGCAGGTCACTTTCTGGGAAAAAGAGATGAAAAGAAGAAAATGAAATGGTATGGCATCTTCCCGATAAGTGATGCCAATTTAATTAACAGAACAACAAAACAAAACAAAACAAATCCTTAACAGACAAACAGTCCTAATTAACCCATTTTTTGAAGCCTTGGCCTTGAGGATAAGTCGATGAATGAATTTGGTAGCTATATGAATAGGCATAGTAAAATCCATGCCTGGCAAGGAACAATAATAGGGATAAATAGTTTTAAGTTAAAATGTTTGAAAATTTAATCTCAAATATGCACAAACCCATATATGACTTAATTTTTAAATATGAATATTTACAGGCCGGTAGTGGCGGAAGATGGTTACGCGGTGGGTGGAGAAGGGACAGACTAATTGAATTTTTAAGGACTCCCACCTAACGCTTATGTCACTGATAATTTACAAATTTTGGCCGGCCAATTTTTTTTTTTTCAAATGAAGATAAAGATCCTAATATTAAATTAATGTGACAATCATGCCTAATACTTATTGTAATTAGTGTTGACAATCAAACCTAACGTGTATGGCCAAGTAAGTAACGTCAGTTAGGGAAAAGGCAGGTCACTTTCTGGGAAAAAGAGATGAAAAGGAAGAAAATGAAATGGTATGGCATCTTCCCGATAAGTGATGCCAATTTAATTTTCGGCCGGCCGATTTTTTTTAATGCTAAAATACTTGGTGATGGTGGAATATAAAGTCAATTACTTAATTACTTGATGATTTAGTTTAACCCTCTCTGTTAATGCAAAGTGCCTCTTATCACTTGATGTTAATGGCTTCCTCTTCTTCTTCTTCCATTTCTCCTAAACTAGAATATGAGGTTTTCCTTAGTTTCCGTGGTGTGGACACTCGAAAAAACATTACCAGCCATCTTTATGAAGCCTTTCGTCAGAAAAATATTAAAACTTTCATTGATGATAACCTTGTCAGAGGAGAAGAAATTTCTCCATCTCTTTTGAAGGCAATTGAACATTCGAAGATCTCGGTTATCATTTTCTCTAAAGGCTACGCTTCCTCCAGATGGTGTCTCAAAGAACTTGAAGAGATTGTTAAATGTAAGAACACGTATGATCAGATCGTAATACCAGTCTTCTATGACGTAGATCCATCTGATGTCAGGAATCAAACTGGGGATTTCGGAAAAGCATTTGCTGAGCTTGAAAATCGTTTTATTGGTCATTCAGAGATGTTGGAGGGATGGAGGACTGCTTTGAGGGATGCAGCCAACCTTTCTGGTTCTCATTCAAAGAACTCTAGGTAACTGTAAATTTTTTTATCAAGTTTTTTATGTAATAATCTTTTTTTTTTGTTTTGGTAAGTACTTTAAAGCTACAAATTACCAATTTTTATGTAATAATCTTACATACAGCAGTTCCATTTGTTTTCTATTTTTATTATCTTTTCCAGATTTACTGAGGACAGATTCAGATGGTCAAAAAAATAATCAATTGGAAGTTTGACATTATATTTTATACTATGCTAATTTGGGTTGGGTTCTTGTTGTGTGTCTTCTGGCCCAAAGCACATAAAGACTTAATACAAACACTATTCATTATATGAATGGTCAATTTTACTTTTTTGGATGACAGCTAATTACTATATAAATATGATATATCATTGAATACATAATTACTGATTATTTTATTTTTTCCGAGAACTGAATTGAATTTTAGCATTGATAAGTTTTACCAGTTTTTAGGATATGGAAAGTGATGAACAAATTATATTTGAATCTGAAATTTTGTGCCGTTGAGAAATGAACTTGAGTTCATGTCATGACGCAGTTCTTCATCATGCCAATCTTACATTTTAAAAATTTTTATTCAATGATTATGTTATATTTCTTTATTTCGTTTTTAATCATTTAATTTTAGTATCATATTATTTAATTTTTTATTTTTTATTTTTAGGGATGAGGCAACGCTGGTAAAAGAACTTGTCAATGATGTATTGAAGAAATTACATTATAACTCCTCAGTTATTTCTTCCAAATACTTAGTTGGACTAGAGTCATCAATCGAACAGATTGAAAATTTATTATGTTCAAAGGGTGTTTGCAAGCTAGGAATTTGGGGCATCGGGGGCATAGGAAAAACTACTCTTGCTGATGCTATATTTAAAAAAATCTCTAAACAGTTTGAAGATTCTTACTTCATTAGGAATATTAGAGAAGAATCAGAGAAAAGTGGGGGATTAAATGCCTTATGCCAAAGACTAAGTTATGCATTTCTAGGGGATATACATCCCAATCATGAATTCACCTTCACAAGAAGAAGTCTTATTAGCAGAAAAAAAGTTCTTATTGTATTTGATGATGTAACAAATTTAAATCAAATACAATGTTTAATGGCAGTTTTTGGTGAGTTGGATTCATACAGTCGAATCATTATAACGTCAAAGGACAAATATGTGTTAAGAAATTGTGAAGTGGATCACATTCATGAGATGACAGAGTTATTTCCTGTTGATGCTTTTAAACTTTTTGTCCTCCATGCCTTTAGAGGAAACCCTCCAACAAAAGATTATATTGACCTATCATCTAAAATAGTAGGTTATGCTAAAGGTCTTCCACTAGCTCTTGAAGTTTTAGGTTCCTTTCTATTCAAGAGGACGAAGAGAGAATGGGAAAGTGCACTAGAAAACTTGAAAACAAGTCCTCCTGCGGATGTCCAAAAAGTGTTAAAAATAAGTTACGAAGGATTAGATGATAAACATAAGTGTGTATTTTTGGATATTGTATGTTCTTATAAAGGGTGTAAAAGAGATTTTGTAGAAGCAATCTTGAATGATCGTGACTTAGACGCTCATATTTGTATAAATGTTCTCATTGAAAGGTGTCTCATAACTACATCATCTAATACCATAACAATGCATGATTTACTTGAAGAAATGGGTAAAGAAATTGTTCGACAAGAATCGATTGATAATCCAGGCAAACGTCGTCGGTTGTGGGATCATGATGAAATATTTTCAGTATTGAAGAATAATACGGTAAGAGTCAAAACACTAATTTTTTATTTCTATTTTATACATAAATTATAATAAAATATTTGCTAGCAGAATATTTATTTTCAGTTATCGTTAGGAATTAAATTATTTGGTATAGGGTGGTAATGACACATGTATTATTATTTTTATTTACATATTCTGAAAAGAAATATATTTGAGAGTACATTACCTAAGAATTGATGTAATTAAGCAATTTCAAATTGACTTTTCACCAATATTCTTGTGATTACCAGGGAACTAGAGCAATTCGAAGCATATGCTTGGATATATCTAAAGTAGAAGAGTTGCATTTAAATCCTGAAGCTTTTAACAAAATGCCAAACCTACGATTCTTGAAAATTTATGGGTCTGAACGTGGAAAGAAGGTGCTTGAATCTGATTCCTCTGCATTTCGCCGTATCTTGAGATGGTTGAAAAGAGAAAACTCCAATGATGGAAAGGTGCATGGTTTTGAGAAACTTAAGTTTGATTTCTATGAGATAAGGCACTTTTGCTTTCATGGATATCCTGCCAAATCATTGCCGCCAAATTTTAATCCAAAGAACCTTGTTGCACTTTGCATGCCTAATAGCAAAGTTAAAAAACTTTGGACTGGTAACCAGGTATTTGTTAACTTTTATATTGCTTTTTTTTATGCTTTAAATTGCAATTTTTTGTAAATTAGTTATGTTTCTAGCTTTACTTCATTTAATTTAATTTTTTTTTCTTTTTTTGACAGGTTCTTGTTAATTTGAAATATATTGGCCTCAGTCACTCTAAGCATCTATGCAGAATACCAGATTTGTCACTTATGCCGAATCTTGAGAGCTTGAATCTTGAAGATTGTACAAATTTGCTTGAGAGTTTCTCATCTATCCATAATCTCCATAAACTTGTTATCTTGAATCTACGAGGATGCAAAAGCTTTAATAATCTTCCAATTAGTGATAGTTGCCAATCTCTTCGAAAAGTTTATCTCTCTGGTTGCTCAAATCTCGAAAAAGTTCCAAATCTCCCTAATACAGTTGAAAAGTTATATCTAGATGAAACTGCCATTAAAGAACTTCCATCAATAGGGCATTTATTTAGACTAGTAAAATTAAGTCTTAGAAAATGTTCAAGGCTTGAGAGATTACCAAATAGTATTTGTGAGTTGAAATCCCTTAAATATCTTTGTCTCTCGGGTTGTTCCAAACTTGACAGATTGCCTAATGACATGGGAAATTTACAAACTCTGGAGGAACTGGTACTGGAGGGAATTTCTTTTGCAGAAATAGCAACATTTATGGCAAGTTTGACCAACCTGAAGACATTATCTTTGACAAGATGTGAGATGCAAAAGCGATTGGGTATCCCACTCGTCGATTTATCTGTCTTCCAAAGAATCGAAGAGCTATGCCTGATTGATTGTGGCATCGAAGTGTTACCCAACACTATTGGTGAATTACTCTCACTAGGAAGTTTAGATCTTCGCCAAAACAATTTGGAGACGCTACCAGAGAGCATCAAAGACCTGTCTAACCTGGAAGGGCTTTCTTTAAGCAATTGCCAGAGGCTTAAATACTTACCGGAGCTTCCAAGCAGTCTACTGCAAATTACAGCAATGAATTGTGTTTCTCTTGAATCAGTATCAAGTTTATTCCAACGTATGGATTCTTTGATTGACATAATCAACTTCTCTAATTGTTTCAAATTAAAATTAGAGATGACAGATGCTCTCTTGTTGAATATTGAGAGAAGTGCAGCAGACGATCACCGTCAAGTAAGTCTATCTCTCTCACTTTTTCTGTTTTCTTATTATGCCAATTCATTTTCTATAAATTCTGAATCTTCAAACTTTAAAACTTTTAATATACCATTCAAAAGACTTAAAAATTAAATATGAGTATACATATTTCCTTTTAGAAGTAAAAGACGTGTGGATTAAAATTTTAATTTTTATTAACTTAACAAATAGCCCTACCCTTATATTGTCTTGCCTATTTGTGATTTTTTAGGAGCATTTGGAACGTTGTATTGGATTGCAGTAAGTTTTTAAAATTATATTAGATTTAATAGTATATGGTAGGACTATTATATATAATGTATAATAATTAAACTCAAATTTCATAATAATATACTTAATAATTTAAAGGGAATTTATAACTCCCTTTATCTTCAGCATCACCCCTTAAACATAACTTCATTAGTTGAGTCATCTTTATTCTAAACGTCTCCCCTTAAACATATCTCCCTTTATTTTCATCATCTTGATAGAATTTTTTGGACAACACACACTTAATGATACTGAGTTATGAAACTAGTGAATAATTTAATTCAATATAATCACAAAGAAAAGATTAATTGACTTTTTATGTATATAAAAATTTTAAGGGAGAAGTATTTGTAAGGGTAATTACAAAACAATAAAAATATATATACTCAATATTGAATGTAGTATTGGACACATAAATAATCTATCATATTGTGATAGAATAATTTTGAATTAAGGATTAATTAAAGATTATATTGAATTAAACTATCCAGAACAAACATTGAAGAAATTTGATGAAAGAATAATGCAGGTTTTGATAAAAGAGAAAACAAAAAATAAAGAATAGGAAAGAGAATTGAAAGTCTAAGTGAAACTTCTACTTTTTTTGTGACTCACTATCCTTTATTATGGAATGGTCTGTTTTGTTTGAAACTCACCATTTTACATTATTAACCAAAAGGCCAAAGGACTATTTCCCACCCAAGGTATGTTGATTTCCCAAAGTTCTCCCCATTAACTTTAAAAATACCATTTACCCACCATGACCGTTTAAATCTGTTAATTTTAAGAGTAAAATTGTTATTTTATATTTAATATTAAAAATAAACTTAAATATAATTTCATTTTCCCTCCTAAAAGTTTAAAAACTAACTTTTCTTTCCTAAACCAAGTTTTAAAAAAAATCACATTTCCCTCCTAGGGTTTAGTTTCAAAATCCAATCACCTTCTCTGGTGCCATCGTCGGCCGTCTCTCCCTCCCGATGGCTCCCCATCTTCCAACGAGCTACCTCACCTCCACCCTAACCCCTTTGACATCCAAAAACGTTATCTGAGAAGAGGAATCATCTTCCCAGATGAAGACAAGATGACTTGTCTTCCTCTGGGAAGACGTCTCGTCTTCATCCAGGAAGACGATCGTCTTCCAAGATGACATTTTTGGACGTCGGAGGGATTAGGGTAGAGGTGAGGCAGCTTATTGGAGGATGGGGAGCCTTCGGGAGGGAGAAACAACCGATGATGGTGTTAGAAAAGGTGATCAGATTTTGAAACTAAACCTTAGGGGGGAAATATGATTTTTTCAAACTTGGCTTAGGGAAGAAAATGTTAGTTTTTAAACTTTTAGGGGGAAAAATGAGATAAAATTTTCAAGGGTTAGGGTTCCGTTAATTTTAACCGACCATGAGTGGGTAAATGGTATTTTCAAAGTTAACAGGGGAAATTTTGAGAAATTAGCATACCTTGGGTGGGAAATAGTCATTTGGCCTAACCAAAAACCACCATTTGTTTCGAGAAACATAAACATGTCCATCAATTTATGAAAACTATTCTAATACCTTAATATTCTTCACAATTATAAACAGATCTACCAATTTATAGTTCTCACACTTTTATTCTCGATAGGCGATTAAATTTATATTCTCACTATATCTTAATTTTAAATTATATTATACAGAATCACATTAAAAATATATTTAATATTCTTATGCATATAAATTTACTATTGTTAACAAATTAATTAATATATTTAATTATTTTTATTTGATATAATGAAATATTATATTGTCTTAATCTAAGACAAAGTTGATAATTCTTTAATAAAAATATTTTATATCTGAAAATCTTACTCGGACTGCTGATTTATGAATATAGAGTTTCTTACGACATATTATTAAAATATATAGTATTAAGTGGACTACTGTTGTAGATGCAGAATATCGGTCGTTTTTGGGGATCGGCGGACATTTTTTACTCCGGATGTGAAATTCCGAAGTGGTTTGACTTAAAAAGTAATGAATCTTTTATAAAGTTTCCAGAAGGTTGGATTAATGATAACTTATTTGGTTTCGCTTTATGTGCTGTTGTATCATCACAAGCCCATCAAAAACTTAGAAATTTTCTTGTTGGATTTCGCCTGGTTATTAATGGAGAGATTATTTCCAATGATGAGTTAATGGACTCATTAGAATTTTGTCCTGGGTCTTTTGAAGGTGAGAACGTTATTGAATCAGATCATATATTCATAGCTTATAATTGCATTAAGATGCCTGGGAAATTTCCTCCACTCAATTTGAATAGCCAGGGTGCTGTTGAGTTCTTCATTGAACATGCAACTAAGAATGGCATGGTTCAAAGCCCAGTGAAAAAATGTGGAGTGACTTTATTGTATCACAAAAATGATGATTGGAGAAAAGATCCAACAGTGGACAAAAATGATGAAAGACCTCATAAGCGATTGAAACTTGAAGGTTGAAATGTTGTTACAGAAAAGGTAATGTAAGTACAAAATCCCTGAGCTTATAATATTAGATCAGAACATATTGATAAGATCCCCTTTATGTCCCCATGTCCCTTTCTCATATGGTAAAGGGATGGCTGATGGTTGTGCAAATTTACTAAAGCAGGTGCTGCTTCCAGAGGAAATTTACTCCATTTCTAAGGCCTCTTGTTTGCCTAATCTTCACGATATGCCTAAACTTGGAAGTTTTTCCTATGGTGTTCTTTATAGATGACGTGGCTTACTGCATGGTAGTTTAATAGTTTCAAGGTAAAGCTTACTTCATGTTGCCTTCTGAACTATTTGGCTGACTCTCTGCAATTTACATTCGTGGTCTATGCTCTGTAGTTCTCTATTACAGAATGTTGAAGTGCCTCTTTTTTTAAATGTTATTCAGTGTGTTTTCAGGTTGGCAACTAGACGTGTGGACACAAATTTCCTTGACTGTTATTTCAATATTGTCTAGATTTTCTTGCCTGGAATAGGATTATGTTACTAACTACTATTTAATTAGGTGTTATATGGTTACAGATTTGGTTCTCTAGGCTATGAAAGGGTATTGGTTGCTCTTCGATACTGCTGTAAGCTTGCTATTAACTAGTAATTAATTAGGTGTTATATCCATTGCTGCTTGGCATAAGTTGGAGAAATAATTTGATGTGAAATTTGCTAATCATCAAGCCTCACTCTCTGTACAGCGGTTGTTGAGTCCTCGGTTAACAGCAGGAAACAAACTGATGCCGTACATTTCATTCATGCCTTCCATCTTACTGAAAGCTTTCCCCCCTGTTCCCCTCTTGAAGACATACTTAAAGAATTGAAGGAGAAGCTCACAGGGAAAGGGTGTGAGTTCGGGTGGAGATACTAGTGCACAGGTTAATTTTCATACTATAGCACAATGAGTGAGTGATGCTTGGAAATTCCTTTGTAACTAAATGCTAACTGAGAAATTTCTTTTCAATACAGATTGATGTAAATGCACAGGAACTTGCTGCTTTGAAAGCTGTAGTTAGTTGTGTCCAAGAGTACAGGCTTGAACCTGACTATCCTCTCGATCCACTTCAGAAAAGGATTGAACAACTGGAGAGGTCGGAATCTGATAAGAAAAGGGGTGGAGATTTTGGTAGACGTCAACACTCCAAGAAACAAAGAGCAAACTGAGGATACGGTGGATTTCTTTCTCACAGTGGTAAGGCAGCTCCCGGTAGGCTTGTTCCGCCTGCTTTCTGATGTGTCGTGCACTTGTGAGCAAGACACAACATTTTCTTTGACAGGGCAGCATATGGAGGAATGCCTGAGAGATATCCTCTGGCTGGTCCAAACTCTTACGATTATCAAGTTCGTAGCCAGCCTGTTTTTGCTCAGCAACCAAATGATCAAAGAATATGCTTTTATCCCCACGATGTAGTTATCAAATGCAAGATATGTGTGCAACCTTACTGAATGTGCAGAGAATTTATTTGTGAGTGAATCACATTTTCCCACCCAAGTTTGGCTGTAAAACACTTCTTCACCTCTAATTATCCTAGATAACATTTCTTCATCCAAAATCATAGACAAATAATATTTTCTTATCCAAAGTTAAACCATTTTATTGAAACAACATAATTAAAAAATGAAATTTTTTTTTTTTTTTCAAAATAATTATATAACACTACATTAACAAAAAATTAAAAATATTTAAATTATATAAGAAACATATTATTTCTTTGTATTTTCACTCTCATTCTTTATTTCTCTATTTTTATAATAAAAGTATCTTTGCTGTATAATTGTATATCATGAGATAAATTATAATTTCTAAAAATGTAAAGGGTTTTTTTAAATTTTTAGAGGGTTATTGGAAATTTATAAAAAGTTTTGAGTCTTTTGAGAATTTTTAAAATACATTATGCCACAATAGTTTCAAAAATAATTTACACCCCCAAAGAATTGAATAGAATATAATTCAAAGATTAATTTATGAGTTTTTAAATCTTTTAAAAGTTACATTATTATGTTTAAAATATTTAAGTCTAATAAAATACTGTTGTTTTAGGAAAAGTGTTTTTTTATGGTAATTAAGAGTAGAAAAGTGTTATACAACAAAGCCTGGGCGGTAACAGGTTATTTGTGTAATACTATAGTTACTCACTAAAAATATTCAAATGAGTGCACCATCACATAATTAGAATCTATAATTAAAAAATATTCAATAATTTTTAGACTAATAATATTATTATATTCCATTAAAATTACAAATCACCTGATCTAGTATTAAATAAAATCACTGATTTTCAAGATTAAATTCTATCCCTATTAAATTTAAATAAGACTAAATAATTTAATTTTAAATTCAACCCAACCAAGTCTCACAAGCTAAATTCTTCATTTTGGGCTTTGATTTTTTCCATGCAAATACTAGTCTTATCTCAATTATGCACCTCATTCTTAAACATTATTGGTGTTTATTAATTTTGTCCTACTCGAATTCGGCCCAAAGAGTAGTGCAAGCTAAATTAATTGTTTTGACCTTTGATTTTTCCCTCAATACTAGTTTTATCTCAATCATGCATCTTTTGTTAATTTGTATTTAGGATTTGATTCAAATCAAGATTATTTGAACAAAAAAATAAATTCGAATTATATAAGTCTAAAACAAATACGACTTAAATGAATTTAATCTTGAGGTCGAGTTAGGAAGTTAAAATTTTGTAAGCTCAAAGTTTGGAGATATTTGATTTATCAAACTCACGAAACTAAAAAATTTTAATATAAATACACTAAAATAATATTATTTTAATTTATATGCATTAGAATAATATCGTTTTAGTATCAAATTCAACTTTTAAATGAGATTGACAAGCTCAAACTTATACATATGTCATCTCCATTGCCCATCGGTGTCACAAAGTCGTCTGCTCTACGACATTCAAACTCGTCTCCTCTCTGACGTCCCTACTCGTCTCCTCTACAGCTTCTCAATTCGTCTCCTCTCTGGCACTCGAAATCTTAACGAACTCTCCATAACTTGTCTTCAAATCGTTATTGCATTGAACCGTTTGTCTTCATTAGACTTCGGTATGATTTTTTCTTCCCTAACTGAGACGAACTCTCTTGTTGATGTGCAAAGTTATTACCTTTTCAATACTTTTGTTTTGGTGAGATCTTCATTGCTCCTTAGTGAATGGCTGTAATGAATATTCTTTTTATTGATATAAGATTTAGCAACCTTTCAATTGACAGACAAATTGGTTGAAAGATCACCTTTTTTGTTCTCTTCCTTTTCTTTTCTTTACTTTTTTGGATAAGCACTTCTAGTGTGCAGTTATTCATCATAATGTCTGAATTTATTCTATATTTGTTTCATATACTTATGATTATGAACTTGTTGGGTTCTGTCTTGTTTATTTGTATATTTAACAATACATTATATGGTTGTTATAGTGTTAAAGTTTATTACTGGGGCTTCTTTGTTTTATCATGAATTTTATTTGCCTAGGGGTTTAGATAAATGTCCATACAAGGTTTTGTTATCTTTTATTAGTTCTATAGATTTTTTGCATAAGCAAAAGAGTGGGTAGCATATTGTCCTATTAAAAATACTAATTAACTATTTGGTCGATTAAGATTTTCACAAATGATTGTAACTTGTTCAATTGCCTTGATGTCAGAGTTGTTAATATTGTCAAGTTACTGAACCAATATAAAGAAGTCTGATTATTGTTCAGTTTTCTCCCTTGTTTTTCTACAAATTTTCTGTTTATAATGATTATTTTATGAATCTCCCTTGAATAATGATGAGGATGGAAGCTAAGGTGGATGGAATGGAGAAGGAGCTAAAATCTATGAAGGGAAGGATGGTGGAGTTTGATAGCAAGATGAGAGAGATGAATGGGAACATACAAGTTGTCAATGGACATTTGCAGCGGGTGGAAAAAGGAATAGAGACCATGAAGGAATACTTATGTGAGCTGAGGAAGCTACTGGCGGTGAGAGATGGAGCAACGACCGACAAAGGGAAGGCTCCAATGGAGGGTCCATCTTCACCCTCACACTCAACACCAGTGAGGGAAACAATGCCATTACCATCGCCTCCGACAGAAGAGCCAGAGCAAGTGGAAACTGTGAGAGAACTGCTAGGAGACAAATGATAATACTTCGGGGTACGCTAGGAAGTAATGCTTCGGTGTTTATGGAGGAAAATCCAATTGGGTGGATTTTTAGGGCAGAGTAATATTTTTCAGTTAACAAAATTACTGAGAGAGAGAAGTTGGCAGTAGCCGGCATGTGTATGGATGGGAAGCGTTGCGGTGGTTTCAATGAAGTGAAGCGCGTCAACCCTTCTCTGATTGGGATTAATTGAAGCGTGAAATGCTACTTTGGTTTTAGTCAATTCTGGAGGGTTCTTTGTAAGAGGATTTAATGGCGTTGAGGCTGTTTGGCATCGTGGAAATGTATTGGAGCAATTTTGAAGCGATCCCTACATCGCTCGGAGATGCATTAGAAGTAGTGTTACTGTCAGCGTCTATGATTGGTTTAATGAGCGTTTGGTTTAGATAATATTTTATTATCAAAATAGAAAGATTACGTTAAAGATAGATTACTTAGAAGATTACTAGGTATAAATGATTACTATGTTTGATAAATTTTGATAAATATAAATAATTATTATGTTTGGTTAAAAGTAATAAAAAATTATTAATAAATTATTTTATTTAAATGCTCTTGAGTATAATTATTTTTAAATATTTTTTATATTATTTGTCATATTAATTAAAAATAAATTTATTTTTTTCAAAAAATTAATAAATAATTATATAATTATAATAAAATCAAGATTTCTTTTATAATCTTTAAATACCTAACGTGAAAGTGGTACTCAGATTATCACCTATAATATCGTCACGTCAACATTGATATCTTTTATTATCGATAAATTAAATAAGAGAATAAAAGATAGATTATCAAAATAATCTTTAAAAACTGGAACCAAACACCCATAAAGAGAACGGTGAAGGGTAAAGTTAAACTCTTCTGTCCGACCACCTTAAAAGAAGCCATGATTTGGGTGCAGAAAATCGCAGAGAAAAATTGGGTGATGGACGCTCGATTCGAAACTTGATATAGCCATCCAAATGCAAAAGCCTAAGACTCCCACTCCTATCGCCGGACCCATTTCACAAACACATCCAGCCCCACAGTCCATCAGGCTGTAACTTTGACCCAGTCCAGCAGCTTAACAACTTACCAAGCCCAGTCCAACACCATGCCCAACCCACTTTACACCAACCCGACCCAATCTAACCCAATCTGACCACCAACCTATTCACAAAATGCCCAAGCCTTAAGAAGTAAAACCCATAATTACTCAGCCACACTGCTGATGTCTTGAGGAGCGAGCAACTGTAACACCACTTTTCCACGCCGTGATGGTAATTACCATCATCTTTCTGACAAGGAATTTCGGTCAAAGTTAGAGAAAGACCTTTGCTTCAGATGTGACGAGAAGTTCACTCTGGGTCACAAGTCCAAGTTTCGATAATTCTAGGTTATGATCGCTTTGGAAGGCGAAGAAGAAGAACTAGATGTCGGTGAAGATGAAGAACCAGCCGTGGAAGAAAGGGAGATGAAATTAACACTGAATTTAAGCTCTGTGGTGGGATTTAACAAACCCAAAACTATGAAGTTTGTTGGGTTTTTGAAGGGTGAGGAAGTGGTGACTTTATTGGATAGTGGGGCCATCTATAATTTCATATCAAGAGCATTAATGGAGAAATTGAGGATTCCCATGACATTAGCTCGTTTTGCTATCACGTTAGGAGATGAGAAAAGAGTGAAAGGCATGGGCAGATGTGATTCGGTGGAACTTCAATTTTAGGGGATGATTGTGAAGCTGAATTTTTTCCATTTCAAATTGGGAGCATAGACATCATGCTTGGCATGGATTGATTATGTAGGTTAGGTGAGATGAAAGTAAATTGGAGGTTGCAAACAATGACTTTTGATTGAGAAGGGAAGAGAGTTCAACTGAAAGGGGATGCATCCTTGAGTTGATTGGAGTCTTCGTTAAAGGCAGTGGTTAACTCGGTCAAAGTGGGGGGAGAAGGTTTCTAGCTTGAATACAGGGGACAATACAGAGATTGAAACAGAGTCTAGACTCAGAAGTTTGTTAGAGGAATACGGGGCATTATGTAGGGAGCCATCTGGATTGCCACCCAAAAGAGTACATGATCACACAATGCGACTCCTTCCACCAGCCCAACCTCCAAATATATGACCCTATGGGTACTTTGCATTCCCAGAAAATGAAATCGAGAAGATAGTCAAGGAGATGATAATAACAGGGGTGATTCGACCGGGTGTCAGCCTGTTTTTAAGCGCAGTATTATTGGTAAAGAAAAAAGATGAAGGGTGGCAATTCTGTGTGGACTACCGCACCCTAAATAAAATAATGATATCAGACAAATTTCCAATCCTGGCCATAGATGAGTTGTTTGATGAATTAGTCGAGGCGACAGTGTTCAACATATTGGATCTAAAATCAAGCCATAATCAGATTCACGTGAGGGAGAAGGATGTGACGAAGACCATCTTTCGCACTCATGATAGCCATTACAAATTTCTTATAATGCCGTTTGGGCGCTCACATGCATCGGCAACCTTTGAGAGTTTGATGAACAAGATCTTTGGGCCATATATAAAAAGATTTGTACTAGTCTTTTGGACGACATTCTAGTCTTTAGTGGTCAAATGGAGGATCATTTGAGGCACTTGCGGGTTGTCCTAGAGTTACAAAAGAATCACAAGTTGATTGTTAATTTGAAGAAATGTGCATTCAGACAAGATCGTATAGACTATTTGGGTCATATTGTGTCAGCAGGAGAAGTCAAAGCTGACTGTAAAAAATTTCAGGCGACGCAAGATTGGCCTGCTCTGAAGGATTTAAGTGAACTCAGGGGTTTTTTAGGCTTAATAGGCTATTATAGGCACATTGTAAAGGGGTACGGGAAGATTGCAGAGTCCTTCACTAGCTTATTAAAAAAGGACGCTTTTGTGTGGAATGAAGAAGCTGCAGAGGCTTTCAACAGGTTGAAAAAAGCAAGGACGATGGTTCCCGTGCTTACGCTGCATGATTTTTTGGGAGAGTTCGTTGTTCAGACTGATTCTTCAGGTTTAGGTGTAAAGTTTGTATTAATGCGAGATGACTGTCCCATTTCTTTCATGAGTAAGGCGTTGTCTGTCAGAAACCAAAGCAAACTGGTATATGAAAGGGAGCTGATGGCCATTGTTATGGCATTCTAAAAATGGAGGCATTATTTGTTGGGACGACATTTCACAGTTAGAATCGACCAATGCAGCTTGGAGTTCTTAACAGATCAGTGGTATCAGCAGTGATCAACAAAAGTGGGTCATGAAAATGCTAGGTTTCGACTTCAAAATTCAGTGCCGTTTGGGATGCAAGTATAAAGCAACAGATACACTCGTTTGTATTCCGAAATTCAAAGAAGTTCTTTGGGCAGTGACGCAACTCAAGTGGTGGGGTTAGAGGGTAATGAAATCCGAAATTCAAATAAGAACATCATTCATGAGCTGTTGAACAGAGTAGATGCGCGTCCAGGCTACGAATTAAAAAAGGGCAGACTGCTGCATAAAGGTAGGCTTGTTCTTCCTCGAAACTCAGTCTACATTCCTCAGTTCTTATCTGATTTTCACTCCTCACCTCTCGGTAGACGTTTTGGGTTCTTTCGAACTTTCAAGTGGATTTTTGCAGTTTTGTTTTGGGAAGGGATAAAGGCAGATGTCAAGAAATATGTGGCAGAGTGTGATATCTATCAAAGAATGAAATACGAGGCGCTTACTCTAGCCACTTCCCCTGCCTTCCAAGGTTTGGGAAGATATCTTGATTGACTTCATCATAGGGCTGCCAAAACAATGAGAGAAGATTCCATTTTAGTCGTGGTAGATCCGCTAACAAAATACAACCATTTTATAGCCCTCTGACACCCTTTCACAGAAGCTGAAGTGGCTCGTAAGTTCATCAGTGAATTAGTGAAGGTACACAACTTTCCTCATTCTATAGTTTCAAACTGTGACAGAGTTTTTCAGAGTCAGTTTTGGGGAGAGTTGTTTAAGGCAGTGGGAACCACTTCAAAATTTAGTTCAGCCTACCATCCTCAGTCGGATGGTCAAACAGAGGTGCAAATAGGAGTCTCAAAACTTACTTGCAATGTTTTTTCTCTTGACAGCCCAAACAGTGGCTGAATTGGCTGCCATGGGCTGAATATTGGTTCAACACTACCTATAACAATTCTACGAGCATGTCTCCTTTTAAGGCTCTCTACGGGAGAGACCCACTGGCAGTATTGCTTTGGGTAGAAGAAGAATAAAAAATAGAAGAAGTTAATGTCTTGATTTGAGAGCATAATGTCATCCTTGATGAGTTGAAGGAGAATTTACAGCGAGAATTTAATGTCTTGATTCAAAAATAGGATGAAAAAGTTTGCAAATAGGAAATGACAAGAAATTCATTTTGAGGTGGGGGATCATGTCTTCCTAAAATTCCAACCATATTGTTTCTGCTCATTGGCCACTAGACCCAATGAGAAACTCAGCCTGCATTTTTACATGCCTTATAAAATTTTGAAGAAAGTGGGTGCTGTAGCATATCGTCTTTCACTGCCTCCTGCTGCCAAAATCCATCCTGTCTTCCATGTCTCGCAGTTGAAGAAGCAGCTTGGACCAACTCTGATCATCCAGCCTCTTCCTGATTGTATGAATGAAGATGGCGAATTAGAGTTACAATCTTTGGACATCTTGGCTTATCATTATTCAGCTTTAGGAGACCTGGAAACTATGGTGAGATGGAAGGATTTACCTGCCTGTGAGGATTCATGGGAAATTTATGTAGCCTTCAAGCATCTTTTTCCTCATTTTCACCTTGGGGACAAGATGCCTCTCAATGGGAGGGGAAATGTTAGGTCTCAGGTGTATGTATCTTGCAAAATGAAGAGGAAGCTAAGGAGAATGGAGCACAACAGCAGTAAGTCGCATAGCAGCAAGGGAGAGGAAAATATTCTAGCTGGCATCAAAGGATTGGAGCAATTGGCAAACCAAAATGTGCATGGGCATTTTGAGACAATAAGGACACGTGGCAATATGAAGAGAGAGGGGGAATTGGTGGGGAACAAAAAGGATGGAAATCAGTTAGATGGGGAAGCAGAAAATTAAGTGTGTGGTAGCAGTGGGAGAGCACAGGCCTCTTGAAATGCCTGGGGATCTCGGATTTTCTTCTTCCATTTTGGTTTTCAGTATGTTTCTCTTATTTTCATTTTATTAATCAAAGTTGTAACGAACTTTTTCAATTCTATTATGCAATTTCAGTAATACAAAGAAGAGATGTTTGTTTCCATTGAGATTGAGTATTAGCTTTGTGTTTGTTTGCTGAGAAATTGATTTGAATGTTTATGCTGATTGCTGGGAATATGAATTGGGTTGTATAGATTGCACTGGCTGAGTTGAAATAATAGAATAACATTGCTGTTGTTGTTGAGGAATTGGCAAACACAAAGAAAACAGGGAAAGTGCTGTCCAATTCATTTCAGGTCTCTAACAACATTTTAGTGGAGGGTGGCTTGAGCCACTATTTTGAACTTTTCCGCAAGAAATCTACTGTTGCAAAAGCTGATGTTTTCTATATAATGTCTGACATGTGGATATGCACATGCAGATACCCAATATCACTGGTGTTTTGTGTTAGGGTTGGGACATTTGTCCTGAGGTTCTTAATATTTTGTCGATGTGAGATTTGCTTAGAGGTGTCACAATATTTCTCTTTCACTCATATCTTAATTGAATTGTTATCTATGGTCTTTCACCATAGGTAGACTATCGCTGATTGATAGGCTGACATTGATAACAGGTTCTTGTTCTTCGTCTTGACACCTTGACTGATTCACAATACATGAAAGTGAATAATCTAAGACAGTCATGTCAGCAAGCAGAAGATGCTTTGACTCAAGGCATGGAGAAACTGCACTCGAGTCTCGCTGAAACTGTTGCTGCTTGTCAACTGGTAGAAGGAGGTTACATCCCAAGGATGCCTACTGAAATGGAGAAGTTGGAAGCTTTAGTCAGCTTTGTGAACCAGGTAAGATTCCGCATCATTGCTCGATCAAGTATGGCTCATTCTGGATTCTTCCAAAGTATTGCTGATCTTAACTTTAAATAGCTTTCTGTAATCCGTTTTCTGACCCTTCAATTAGCTCTTTATCAGCACATCTGATTTAAATTGAGAAACTTAATACTGAGTTGAATTTGCATTCATTTGCAAAAAGTTAGTTTTCTTCTACTTTTAACTGTTAATGAGTTACTATTCTTCTACTATTCATCTGCACTATGCAGCTTGTATGGTAAATAGCTAGCTGATGATTGAGTTATTATTCTGGCCAAAATGCTGTGAGCCCGAGATGCCAGACCAATCATTTTAGACCATCTTCATGGCATTGAATTCATTATTTTGGTGATTTTTTTGCATTCATGATTTGCAGGAAATATCATTTTAGTGATATGCTAAAAAACTGTAGTTTATTTTTCCTCAAGTGCTTCACATTTCTGCAAACTTAAGTGTGGTTACCGGGACATGGTGTATTTGTGTTTATGTCTAAAGCTAATGGAGCTGCATCCCATCATAAGTTTGAAGGGCATGAACTCTTCATCCACCCAATTTGTCACCACAAGTAGATTTGGAATTTATGAGCCCACTCATCAACTTGGCACATGGGGGGAAAACTTTAAAAGTAATGGCAATCCAAATCAACGCCTATGATCATGGAGGCAGATACAAGACTAGACACTTAGGTGCAAACTGTTGACGTTTACACTACTTGTTCTAATACTAGAGGACACATTATAAGCATCCCCAATCTAAATAATTCTTTTGTTCAACTTTTTAGTCAGAGGATACTTCACATGGAACGTTCCCGCCTCCTACCAAGTACGAACAAGAAGCAAGTAAACCTTTGGATAAGGTAAGTTCAATCACGTTTCTGGCCATTTGTATGAATACTTTTTGTATTGGGTGGACATATTTGTTAGTTTGTTGAAAGATTTCCACTGAAAACTAGAAGAGTACAAATTGTTTTTCTTCTCCATGTTCACTCTCCTTTCCCCACCCTTCCACCCCCCCCTCCCCCTTCCTTTTCCTTGTTGTTGTATTTTCTAGTTCAGGTTAGCTATTTTGCATGTTTATCTGCATCTTCTGGTTTCGGCAGACTTTCAAACACTTGTTCTGCTTCTTAGCCCTTGATCCTTGTTTCTGCTCTTAAGTTATTGTTGCTTTATGTTTTCCTAGTTGTCTAAAACTTTTGAAATATTACACCTTTCAAAAGTGGTTTATGTATCAATGCAATTAAGGTGGTTCTTGTATTAGTTTGTGAGGACTTTTGGTCATGGCTCTGTGTTCTGGTATATTTGTATTCTGCTAATGTTAGCATATACTATTCTATTGTTTTCTTCGGCTTTCTTTTATGACAACTATTTTCAAATCGATCCTCTTCTCTATCCTTGACTTAGAAATTACTCAAATATTCTATATCTACACAAAGCCAAGGATTGGCACATAAACTACCTAATGGACTATGTACTACCTTTGACTTCAGTGTATTCAATGCTTGCAGTCTCATAATTGACCAATTTTAACCATAATTTATTTCTAATTTTGTATGTGGTTTTAAGGTAGATTTAATGTTATTCGCTTAACATGAAGTGAGTCTTTTTTCTTTTTGTTTTTTGTTACAAACTTCTGCAGATACAAAGGTGTCTCGCACAAAACCGTGAGGCTGCTCATAAAAGCCGGTTGTGGAAAAAGGTATTATGAGGCTTGATTTGAAACAGATTCCCTAACATGCAACAAGTGGTTTGGGATTTTAAATTGAATTTTTATTTGTTTTGCAGGCCTATATTCAACAATTAGAATCTAGTAGATTAAAGTTGGTTCAGTTGGAGCAGGAGCTTGAGCGAGCGAGACAACAGGTATAAAGAAGATTTACTATTTCTATTTCTTGCTTAGTTGGTATTATGACATTATAAACCCCTTCCCACCTATTTCCTATTTACATTCAAATATTCAAAACAACGAATCTTACACTACAGGGTTCGTTTATAGGTGGTGGAGTAGAAGGTTGTCAGATGGGGTTCTGTGCACCTGTAAACCCAGGTTTGACAAAGTATTGCTGAATAACTTGTTTTGATGTCCTTGCTCACAAGCATTGCTATTTCTTGAAATTGCATGTCTCTAGTTGCTTGTTATGGTATCTAAATCTTGAGGCCTGGAGTGTATGCATGATAATAAGACTATTTGTGGAATTTTGTTACTACTAGCTTACCACCACCACCGCTGATGGTATGCTCTTGCTATTTATCGATTAATCGTGTTCCCTTTAAAGCATGATTCCTCGATATTTGCATAATTTTTTGTTAGTATTCTAAGTGTAAAATATGAGATTTGAATTCTACATTGGAAAGTATAGGCTTCTAGTGTGAGATTTATATGACTTTGGGCTCTCCAATTTTACTAGCTAGCTTTTGAGGTATGATTCTCTTAAGGTTCATATTATTTGGTATCAAAGTCATCATCATGTCTCTTAGTTGTAATCGTGTGACTTGGATGGTGACGCACCAAGACTATAGAGTGTGATAGTATGTTAGGATCCTAAGTGTAAGGTATGAGAATTGGATCCCATATTTCAAGTGCTTGCAAAAAGTACGTAAGAAAGACTGCATAACTTCTTCATCCGCAATGAAGTCCTTTCGAAGGTGTCTATAAATCAATGTCTCAAAAATGTTCCTGGCAATAGATTCCAGCCATCCATAGGCACAAGTTTCCAGAACCTTGCAAACTTGACACCTCCATGAAAAATGATGTTGTGTTTTGAAGCTATGTATATAATCTCTGATGTGTTGAATCTGTTCTTTGAAATTTGATTTCCTGTAGTTCATGTTGCTTATAAACCACACCTTTTTGTTATTTCATCTTCTTGCATTCAATAAAACGTCCTCACTGAGATTTGTGCAGGAATTGCTGCATTTGAGATGGAGTATGGACACTGGGTTGAAGAGCAAACTAGGCAAATTTGTGAACTGAGGTCTGCTTTGCAGGCCCATATTAGTGATTTGGAGCTTCACATACTAGTGGAGGGTGGCTTGAGCCACTATTTTGAACTTTTCCGCATGAAATCTACTGCTGCAAAAGCCGATGTTTTCTTTATAATGTCTGGCATGTGGAGGACAGCAGCTGAACGTTTTTTCTTTTGGATAGGAGGATTTCGCCCTTCCGAGCTTCTTAAGGTGATTCATATTTCAGTTTATTCAATAAAGTGAAATAATTTGCACTATTGAAGGTAGTTATGGATAATAGTAAGGAGAAACCATAGTTTTGGACACACTTAAATATTGCTTGCTCACATTCTTGTTAATTGAATTGTTATATAAGGTCTTTTACCACAGGTAGAATAACACTGATTCATAAGCTGAAATTGATAATAGGTTCTCGGTCCTCATCTTGACACCTTGACTGAGTCACAAAATATGGAAGTTAATAATCTAAGACAGTCATGTCAGCAAGCGGAAGATGCTCTAACTCAAGGCATGGAGAAATTGCAGTCAACTCTTGCTGAAACTGTGGCTGCTGGTCAACTGGTAGAAGGAGGTTACATCCCAAGGATACCTACTGCAATGGAGAAGTTGGAAGCTCTAGTTAGCTTTGTGAACCAGGTAAGAGTCCACATCATTGCCTGATCAAGTATGGCTTTATCCTGGATTCTTCCGAAGTATAGCTGATGTTCCTATTGCATGCAATCTTAACTTGCGATATCTTTCGGTAATCCATTTTCTGACCCATCAATTAGTTCTTTATCAGCACATCTGATTTAAATTGAGAAACTTTATAGCGAGTTAAATTTGCATTCATCTGTGAAATTGAAGTTTTCTTCTACTTCCAACTGCTTATTAAAAGCACCATGCAGCTGGTATGGAAAATAACTAGGTGATGATTGAGTTATTATTTTGGCTGAAATTCTGCAAGCCCGTGATACCAGACAAATCACACTTATTTTAAACCATCTTCTTGGCATTGAATTCATTATTTTGGTTATTTTTTGCTGTCATGATTCATTGGAAATATCATTTTTGTGATTTTTCCTTGAGTGCTTCGCATTTCTGCAAAACTTAAGTGTGGTTACGGAGTCTAATATGGATCTTAGCATAACATGGTTCTTTAAATTTTGGGTTCATACAATCTGGTCTATGTCAGGTTTTACTTGGAACATCTTGACATGTTACCAACTTCATAAGCTCTTGCCTGAACAGGCTGATCATCTTCGCCAAGAAACACTACAGCAGGTGTCTCGTATCCTAACAACTCGCCAGGCAACTCGAGGCTTGTTTGCACTAGGAGAGTACTTCCAACGTCTTAGAGCTTTGAGTTCAATTTGGGCAACCCGTCCTCGTGAGCCTGCGTAATCTTATACCTGAAAAAATCAACAAGCTCAAAATCTCTAGAAGATCATCATTGTCGGAACTTTGTTTCCTGATCAGAGGTACTTCTGGACATTGCTATTACAAACATAATCTGCATGCTTTAAACTGCCGCCATTTTTGAAGCAGCTGCAAGCGTCTTGAGAAATTGTAAATATAAATAGTCTTTTTACCTGGACAAAGTTATGTTTGTAATTAAATCAATTTTTGATGCATGATGTTCATTTTTATCATCTTTTAAAGAATATATTTAGGGTTTATGTTTTTGGGGTGCCGTTGCAATGTTGTCATGTGAACTTCTACAAGGCAACAATCTTTTTACTCCATATGTTGATATTTTACAAGACCTTCTATTCTTGGAGTATGAATAGATACTTGATTGCGTAATATCAATGTATGTTAATAAAGATTTAGTCATTGTGATTAGTGGGAGAATGATTGTATTTTTTATATCAATTCATTTCGATATCTATAGATTCATAAATTCTTCAAATATGTATCTTTTGAAATGGGGAAATACGATCATCCATAGTAATAGGGATATGTTACTTGATATACAAGGGAGTAGTATTTTCACGAAGACAAGAGAATAAAAGAAAAATAAGAGGGAAAAAATTACTAATTTCGTAGATACCTCAACAAGTGAATTATACTTTTTAAGAAGTCCTTTAATAGAAAATTTTGATTATCCAAAATTTCTAATTATTGATGTAAATATAATTTTTCTAGTATTATTTTTGGGATAACAACTTTAATTATTTTAATGAAAACCTTTTGATCTATATAAAAAAAAAGTGATAATTGGATCTATCTAGACTTTGTTATCCTTATTAATTTTCTAATCTAACAAACATATTCATTGTATCAAACATGAAATTGTTGAATTCTTGTAGGTTTGAATATGCAAAAGATTCTAAAAATATGATGAGCTACGAGTATACGTACACAAACAATAAATTTCCATCCAAGGTTGGTTGAAATGATATATTTTCACATTGTAAATTACAAAAAGTTGAATTCTCATTTGATATCTATTCCTGCTAGAGAATTACGTCAAGTGAAGGAGCAATAAAATCATGGCCAAACGACTATTTCCTATCCAAGGTTTGATGTTGTGTCAAGTTTCCACCCTTTAACTATGGAAACACCAAACACCCACCCATGACCGGTTAGATTTAACAAAACCTTAACGGTGATAAGGGTAAAATCATTATTTTCTCTATAATATTAAAAATAAACTAAAATAGAATCTATTTTGGCCCCCTAAATTTTAAAAACTAAAATTTTCTTCCAGCCTAAGTTTTAAAAAATCATAGTTTCACCCTAGGGTTTCGTTTTGAAATCTCCAGCGATACCTCCGACTGCATTACCGACGGCCTCTCCCTCCTGAAGCATCCTCTCCTTCCGACGATCTCTTTCCTCCCATTTGGACTCCCGATCGGAGTCGGAGAAGCCGTGGAAGACGAAGAACTTCGTCGGGGAAGACGAAGTTGGATGCATAGTGCGTAGTGGAAGAGTTCTTCGTATGCGTCGATCGATCGTCTTCTCCCAGACAAAGAAATTTTCTCCTAGTCATCAGATGCGTCGATCGATCTCGTCTTCTCTAGTTATCGGATGCGTAGTGCAAGAGTTGAGGGGGGCCGGAGGTGGAAGAGAAACCGTCAGGAGGGGAAGACGACCGGTGATGGCGTCGGAGAAAGTGAAAGGGTTTGGAAATAAACCCTAGGGGGGGAAATGCGATTTTTTCAAACTTAGCTTAGAGAAAAAATGTTAGTTTTTAAAATTTTAGGGGGAAAATGAGATTAAATTTATCACCGTTAGGGTTTTGTTAAATCTAACCGACCGTGTGTGGGTGTTTGGTGTTTCTATAGTTAAAGGGTGGAAACTTGAGAAAACATCAAACCTTGGGTGGGAAATAGTCGTTTGGCCTAAAATCATTAATATGCTCCTAAATAGTTTTAAAAATAAAAAATAATATTTTAAAATTAGTTAAAGTTTTAATATTTTATAAGAGTCTAAGTGATAAATTTTTAAATTGTTAATAATATATCAGTAGTTTGACTTCTATATTAAGTGTTGATAATAATTTTGTGATTTTAATGAAAATGTAAGACAATCGCTTCAAAGAAAACTTAATAGATTATTAACAGAAATGGATGATGGATGAGACTTTAGTTTTTTAAAACTTAAAGGTTGTTTCTTTAAAACTTGCGTGGTTCATAGTCATTTGGCCAAAAAAGAATAAAAAAAAAGAAAAAGGCAAGGTAACTTGCTTGGAAATATGATATGAAGTTTCGATGAAGATTCCAAGATAGATACAGGGTTTGGACTTTGTTGCAGAATTTACCATCACCGGCCCACCGGAGGCTCTGCTGGTGAGAAGACAAGCATCAACCGATAAAACGATCTACCAATAAGCGATGAATTCTTAATTTCTAATGCTGAAGCAACCTAGAAACACAGGTGATGTTTAATACAAATTAATAATTGTCAAACCAGAAGACATCTGCATCTCAAAGTCCAAACTCTTCAAAACACCTGTCATCCACCACCACATGGAGCCCCACACACAATTCTACCTATAGAAATAATCTATAAAATTACATCATTGATGAAGGAGATGGATAAGAAATTAGTTGATCCGAATATTCCACGTGGAATCTTTCGTACTAAATTTCTCAGAACCCCTTTCTGCCTCTACTTCATTACTGGTGAAACCCTCATGGTACTTTGTCAAACTTCCTGTGCTTGGTCACTGAGTAAATATCATGTTCCCACCCAAGGTTTGGTTTAAAAACACTTTTCCATCCAAATTTACATAAATAATATTTTTACACCCAAATTCAAACTCTATAAAAAAACAAACAGTATAATAACAAAATAATAATTTTATTATATATTAATTTTAAAAATAAAAAGCAAGCTTAAATGTTTTAAACATAATAATTTAATTTTTAAAAAATATTGTTACATTTTATTCTACTTTTTAGAAGTGTAATTATCATATTTGAAACTATTAAAAGGTAAATTGATATTTCAAAATTTTTTAAAAACCTCAAAATTTCAAAAATTTAAGTAACCCCTAAAAATTTATTAAATACCTTTCATATTTTCAAAATTATAATTTATCTCCTAATATACAATTATATAGCAAAGACATTCATATTTATAAAAGGAAAAAAAGATGTTAGAGTTAAATAAAGACTCAATTACTCAATTATTAAAAAGAAATGAAAAAGATTCAAATATTATGGAATGTAGTTCAATTACTCAATTAGGTGATGTTTTAGTCACTGTACTGGTGTATGTTAATAAAGTTAGTCTTTTAAAGCATATAAATTTTTTTTAGGTATTCATACAATGTTGTCACAAAAATTTTACAAGACAGCTATCTTCTTACATAAAATTATGTGTTTTACAAGATCCTGTGTTTTTAGAGTATAAAAAGATATTTAATTGTGAAATATCGATGAATGTTAATAAAGATTTAGTCATTATGATTGATTGGAAATTACTATATATTGTATGTAAATTTATTTCAAAATCTATGTATTCATAAATTCTTTAAATAAATCTTTTGAAATGAGGAAACATGATCACTCGTATTGATAGAGATATTCTATTTGATATACGTGGGAATAGTATTTTCACAAAGACAATAAGATAAAGGAAGAATAAAAGAAAAAAATTACTAATTTTGTAAACTTGATTGTACCCTAATTAACATGAATTATACTTTTTTAAAGCGTCATTCAATCAAAAATTTTGATTATCCGAAATTTCAATTATTAACTTAAATATAACTTTTGTAATATTATTTTTGGGATAACAAGTTTAATTATTTTAATAAAAACAAAAAAAGTGTTGTCCTTACTAATTTTCTAATTTAACAAATATATTCATTAGATCAAATAGGAAATTGTTGAATTCTTCTAGTGTGAATATTCAAAAGATTCTAAGGATATGATGAGCCATGAGTATATGAACACAAACAATAAATTCTGACCCAAAGTTTATTGAAATGATATATTTTTATATTTTAAATTACAAAAAGTTGAATTCTCACTTGATATCTACTTCTATTGAAAAATTATGTCAAGTGAAAGAGTCATAAGATCACTATATGTATAATTTTTTTCTCCTGTTCTCTCTATTTTCAACTTCCCCTCTTATTTTTTTTATTTTCCCTTTCCATAAGTTTATGAGATACACTGTAATTTATTAAGATACTAGAGTTCTTAATAAAAATTTTAAGGTTTTTTCTTTTAAAAAAATTGAAAAAAGTTCAAGCATGTTTTTAAAATTTTAAAACTTTAATACACCATTAAATAGTTTCAAAAATTAAAATATAATATTTTAAAGTTTTAATATTTTGTAAGAGTTTAAGTGGTAACTTTTTAAATTGTTAACAATATATTTGTAGTTTTACATTTATAGTAAGTGTTAATTACAATTTTGTAATTTTAATAAAAGAAATAATTATTTAAAGAAAACTTTAACAGATTATTAATAAAAGGGGATGATCAGTGAGAATTTATGCTTTTTAAAACTTATAGATAAAAATTCGTCGTTTCTTTAAAACTTGGGTGGGAGATAGAGAGTTGGCCGAAAAACACTAAAAAGGAAAAAGGCAAGGCAACTTGCTTGAAATCAAAGGCAGCGTAATGTTCACGGGTCTAAAAGTCCAAGTCAAAAAGACGAAAGACAGGGCATGTTCCCGGAAACCAGATAAAGCAAAGAAGAAAAAGGCGGGCCATCTTCCCGGAAAAGAGATAAAAAGACTTAGATATTGTGGAATATAATTCAATTACTCAATTAGCTGATGTTTTAGTTTAGCCTTCCTTGTTTATGCGAAGTACCTCTCATCACTGCATCAGTTAATGGCTTCCTCTTCTTCTTCTTCCATTACTCCTGAACTAGAGCATGAGGTTTTCCTTAGTTTCTGCGGTGAGGACACCCGACAAAACTTTACCAGCCATCTAGATGAAGCCTTTCGTCGGAAAAATATTAAAACTTTCATTGATGATAAGCTTAATAGAGGAGAAGAAATTTCTCCCTCTCTTTTGAAGGCAATTGAACATTCAAAGATCTCGGTTATCATTTTCTCTAAAGACTACGCTTCCTCCAGATGGTGTCTCAAAGAACTTGAAGAGATTCTTAAATGTAAGAAAGCGTATGATCAGATCGCAATGCCAATCTTCCATGACGTAGATCCATCTGATGTCAGGAATCAAACTGGGGATTTTGAGAAAGCATTTGCTGAGCTTGAAAAGCATGTTATGGTTGATTCAGAGATGTTGACGAGATGGAGGACTGCATTGAGGGATGCAGCCAACCTATCTGGTTATGATTCAAAGAACTATAGGTAACTGTAAATTTTTTTATCAATGTTTTTATGTAATAATCTTACATACCTTATATTTTCTATTTTTACTATCATTTCTAGATTTACTGGAGACAGATTCAGATGGTCAAAACAATAATCAATTGGAAGTTTGAAGTTATATTTTATACTATGCTAATTTGGGTTGGGTTCTTGCTGTGTGTCTTCTGGCCCAAAACACAGAAAGACTTAATACAAACACTATCCATTAATACGAACTGTTAGTTTTACTTTTTTAGATGACAGCTAATTACTATCTATTTCATTTTTCCTGATTATTTCATTGAATACATAATTACTGATTATTTCATTTTTCCTGAGAATTGAATTGAATTTTAGTATTAATAAGTTTTACAAGTTTTTAGGAGATGGAAAGTGATGATCAAATTATATTTGAATCTAAAATTTTGTGCCACTGAGAAATGAACTTGATTTCATGTCATGATGCAGTTCTTCATTATGCCATTCAATGAACAGTCAAAAGAAACAGAAAAGAATTAAAATTATGTGATATTTCTTTATTTGGTTTTCAGTCATTTAATTTTATTATTATATTATTTAATTATTTAATTTTTTATTTTTAGGAATGAGGCAGAGCTGGTAAAGGCTATTGTTAATGATGTATGGAAGAAATTGAATTACAACTCCCCAATTATTTCTTCTAAGAAACTGATTGGACTAGAGTCATCAATCGAAGAGATTGAAAATTTATTATGTTCAAAGAGCATTTGGAAGCTAGGAATTTGGGGCATGGGGGGCATAGGAAAAACTACTCTTGCAGGTACTATATTTAACAAAATCTCTAAACAGTTTAAAGAATCTTACTTCATTGAGAAAATTGGAGAAAAATCAGAGAAAAGTGGGGGATTAGATTATTTGTGCCAAAAACTAAGATCTGCAGTTCTAGGAGATGAACATCCCAATCATGAATTCACCTTCACAAGAAGAAGTCTTATTAGCAGAAAAAAAGTTCTCATTGTGTTTGATGATGTAACGAATTTAAATCAAATGCAATGTTTAATGGCAGTTTTTGATGGCTTGGATTCATACAGTCGAATCATTATAACAACAAGAGATGAACATGTGCTAATAAATTGTAAGGTGGATTACATTCATGAGATGACAAAGTTATCTCCTGATAATGCTTTTCAACTTTTTGCCCTACATGCTTTTAAAGGAAACTCTCAAACAGAAGATTACATCCACCTATCATCTAAAGTAGTAGGTTATGCTGAAGGTCTTCCACTAGCTCTTGAAGTATTAGGTTCCTTTCTATTTAAGAGAACGAAGAGAGAATGGGAAAGTGCACTAGAAAACTTGAGAACAAGTCTTGATGCGAATGTTCGAAAGGTATTAAAAATAAGTTTCGAAGGATTAGATGACAAACAAAAGTGTGTATTTTTGGATATTGTATGTTTCTTTAAAGGGTATAAAAGAGATTTTGTAGAAGCAATCTTGAAAGCTCGTAACTTAGACCCTCATATTTGTATAAATGTTCTCATTGAAAGGTGTCTCATAACTACACCATCTGATATCATAACAATGCATGATTTACTTGAACAAATGGGTAGAGAAATTGTTCAACAAGAGTCAATTGATAATCCTGGCGAACGTAGTCGATTGTGGGATCATGAGGATATATTTTCAGTATTGAAGAATAATACGGTAAGAGTCAAAACACTAATTTTTTATTTCTATTTTATGCATAAATTATAATAAAATATTTGTTAGCAGAATATTTATTTTCAATTATCATTGGGAATTAAATTATTTGGTATAGGGTAGTAATGACACATCTATTATTTTTTTTATTTACATATTCTGAAAAGAAATATATTTGAGAGTAAATCACTTAAGAATTGATGTAATTAAGCAATTTCAAATTGACTTTTTACCAATATGCTTGTGATTACCAGGGAACTAGAGCAATTCGAAGCATATGCTTGGATATGTCTAAAGTAGAAGAGTTGCATTTAAATCCTGAAGCTTTTAACAAAATGCCAAACCTACGATTCTTGAAATTTTATGGGTCTGAACGTGGAAAGAAGGTGCTTGAATCTGATTCCTCTGCATTTCGCCGTATCTTGAGATGGTTGAAAAGAGAAAACTCCAATGATGGAAAGGTGCATGGTTTTGAGAAACTTAAGTTTGATTTCTATGAGATAAGGCACTTTTGCTTTCATGGATATCCTGCCAAATCATTGCCGCCAAATTTTAATCCAAAGAACCTTGTTGCACTTTGCATGCCTAATAGCAAAGTTAAAAAACTTTGGACTGGTAACCAGGTATTTGTTAACTTTTATATCGCTTTTTTTTATGCTTTAAATTGCAATTTTTTGTAAATTAGTTATGTTTCTAGCTTTACTTCATTTAATTTAATTTTTTTTCTTTTTTTGACAGGTTCTTGTTAATTTGAAATATATTGACCTCAGTCACTCTAAGCATCTATGTAGAATACCAGATTTGTCACTTATGCCAAATCTTGAGAGCTTGAATCTTGAAGATTGTACAAATTTGCTTGAGAGTTTCTCATCTATCCATAATCTCCATAAACTTGTTATCTTGAATCTACGAGGATGCAGAAGCTTTAATAATCTTCCAATTAGTGATAGTTGCCAATCTCTTCGAAAAGTTTATCTCTCTGGTTGCTCAAATCTTGAAAAAGTTCCAAATCTCCCTAATACAGTTGAAAAGTTATATCTAGATGAAACTGCCATTAAAGAACTTCCATCAATAGGGCATTTATTTAGACTAGTAAAATTAAGTCTTAGAAAATGTTCAAGGCTTAAGAGATTACCAAATAGTATTTGTGAGTTGAAATCCCTTAAATATCTTTGTCTCTCGGGTTGTTCCAAACTTGATAGATTGCCTAATGACATGGGAAATTTACAAACTCTGGAGGAACTGATACTGGAGGGAATTTCTTTTGCAGAAATAGCAACATTTATGGCAAGTTTGACCAACCTGAAGACATTATCTTTGACAAGATGTAAGATGCAAGAGCAATTGGGTATCCCACTCGTCGATTTATCTGTCTTCCAAAGAATCGAAGAGCTATGCCTGATTGATTGTTGCATTGAAGTGTTACCCAACACTATTGGCGAATTACTCTCACTAGGAAGTTTAGATCTTGACCAAAACAATTTGGAGACGCTACCAGAGAGCATCAAAGACCTGTCTAACCTGGAAGGGCTTTCTTTAAGTAATTGCCAGAGGCTTAAATACTTACCGGAGCTTCCAAGCAGTCTAGTGCAAATTATAGCAGTGAATTGTGTTTCTCTTGAATCAGTATCAAATTTATTCCTACGTATGGATTCTGTTTTTGACATAATCGACTTCTCTAATTGTTCAAACTTAAAATTAGAGATGACAAATGCTCTCTTCTTGAATATTGAGAGAAGCGTAGCAGACGATCACCGTCAAGTAAGTCTATCTCTCTCACTTTTTCTGTTTTCTTATAATGCCAATTCATTTTCTATAAATTGTGAATCTTCAAACTTTATAACTTTTAATATACTATTCAAAAGACTTAAAAATTAAATATGAGTATACATATTTCATTTTAGAAGTAAAAGACGTGTGGATTAAAATTTTAATTTTTATAAACTTAACAAATAGCCTTGCCCTTATAGTGTCTTGCCTATTTGTGATTTTTTAGGAGCATTTGGAACGTTGTATTGGATTGTAGTAAGTTTTTAAAATTATATTAGATTGAATATTATATGGTAGGACTATTATAAATAATGTATAATAATTAAACTCAAATTTCATAATAATATACTTAATAATTTAAAGGGAATTTATAACTCCCTTTATCTTCAGCATCACCCTTTAAACATAACTTCATTAGTTGAGTCACCTTTATTCTAAAGGTCTCTCCTTAAAGATATCTCCCTTTATTTTCATCATCTTGATGAAATTTTTTAGACAACACACACTTAATGATATTGAGTTATGAAACTAGTGGATAATTTAATTAAATATAATCTCAAAGAAAAGATTAATTGACCTCCTATATATATAAAAATTTTAAGAGAGAAGTATTTGTAAGGATAATTACACAACAATAAAAATATATATACTCAATATTGAGTGTAGTATTGGAAATATATATAATCTATCATCTTGTGATAGAGTGATTTTGAATTAAAAATTAATTAAAGATTATATTGAATTAAACTATCCAGAACAAACATTGAAGAAATTTGATGAATGCAAAATGCAGGTTTTGATGAAAGAGAAAACAAAAAATAAAGAATAGGAAAGAAAATTGAAAGTCTAAGTGAAACTTCTACTTTTTTTGTGACTCACTATCCTTTATTATGTAATGATCTGTTTTGTTTGAAACTCACTATTTTACATTATTAACCAAAAGACCAAAGGACTAATTCCCACACAAGGTATGCTAATTTCGCAAAGTTCCTCCCGTTAACTTTAAAAATACCATTTACCTACCATGACCGTTTAAATCTGTTAATTTTAAGGGTAAAATCGTTATTTTTTATTTAATATAAAAAATAAACTTAAATATAATTTCATTTCCCCCCCTAAAAGTTTAAAAACTAACTTTTCTTTCCTAAACCAAGTTTTAAAAAAATCACATTCCCCCCCTAAGGTTTAGTTTCAAAATCTGATCACCTTCTCTGGTGCCATCGTGGGTCGTCTCTCCCTCCTGACGGTTCCCCATCCTCTGACGAGCTGCCTCACCTCCACCCTAACCCCTCTAGCATCCAAAAACGTCATCTAGGAAGAGAAATTGTCTTCCCAGACGAAGACAAGACGACTCGTCTTCATCCAGGAAGATGATCATCTTCCAAGATGACGTTTTTAGATGTCGGATGGGTTGGGGTGGAGGTGAGACAGCTCGTCAGAGGATGAAGAGCCTTTGGGAGGGAGAGACGGTCGACGATGGTGCTGGAAAAGGTGATTAGATTTTAAAACTAAACCTTAGGGGGGAAATATGATTTTTTCAAACTTGGCTTAGGGAAGAAAATGTTAGTTTTTAAACTTTTAGGGGGAAAATGAGATAAAATTTTCAAGGGTTAGGGTTCCGTTAATTTTAACCGGCCATGAGTGGGTAAATGGTATTTTCAAAGTTAACAAGGGGAACTTTGAGAAGTCAACATACCTTGAGTGGGAAATAGTCCTTTGGCCTAACCAAAAACCACCATTTCTTTAGAGAAACATAAACATGTCCATCAATTTATGAAAACTATTCTAACACCTTAATATTCTTCACAATTATAAACAGATCTACCAATTTGTAGTTCTCACACTTTTATTCTCAACAGGCGATTAAATTTATATTCTCACCATATCTTAACTTTAAATTATATTATACAGAATCATATTTAAAATATATTTAATATTCTTATGCATATAAATTTACTATTGTTAACAAATTAATTAATATATTTAATTATTTTTATTTGATATAATGAAATACTATATTGTCCTAATCTAAGACAAAGTTGATAATTCCTTAATAAAAATATTTTCTATCTGAAAATCTTACTCGGACTGCTGATTTATGAATATAGAGTTTCTTACGACATATTATTAAAATATATAGTATTAAGTGGACTACTGTTGCAGATGCAGAATATCAGTTGTTCTTGGGGATCGGCGAACATTTTTTACTCTGGATGTGAAATTCCAAAGTGGTTTGACTTAAAAAGTAATGAATCTTTTATAAAGTTCCCAGAAGGTTGGATTAATGATAACTTATTTGGTTTCGCTTTATGTGCTGTTATATCATCACAAGACTCTCAAAAACTTAGAAATTTGAGTGTTGGATTTCGCCTGATTATTAATGGAGAGATTATTTCCAATGATGGGTTAATGGACTCAGTAAAATTTTGGCCTGGGACTCTTGAAGGTGAGAACATTATTGAATCAGATCATATATTCATAGCTTATAGTTACATTAAGATGCCTGGGAAATTTCCTCCACTCAATTTGAATAGCCAGGGTGCTGTTGAGTTCTTCATTAAACATGATCGTATGGTTCAAAGCCCAGTGAAAAAATGTGGAGTGACTTTATTGTATCACAAAAATGATGATTGGAGAAAAGATCCAAGAGTGGACAAAAATGATGAAAGACCTCATAAGCGATTGAAACTTGAAGGTTGAAATGTTGTTACAGAAAAGGTAATGTAAGTACAAAATCCCTGAGCTTATAATATTAGATCAGAACATATTGCTAAGATCCCCTTTATGTCCCCATGTCCCTTTCTCACATGGTAAAGGGATGGCTGATGGTTGTGCAAATTTACTAAAGCAGGTGCTGCTTCCAGAGGAAATTTACTCCATTTCTAAGGCCTCTTGTTTGCCTACTCTTCACGATATGCCTAAACTTGGAAGTTTTTCCTATGGTGTTCTTTATAGATGATGTGGCTTACGGCATGGTAGTTTAATAGTTTCAAGGTAAAGCTTACTTCATGTTGCCTTCTGAACTATTTGGCTGGCTCTCTGCAATTTACATTTGTGGTCTATGCTCTGTAGTTCTCTATTACAGAATGTTGAAGTGCCTCTTTTTTTAAATGTTATTCAGTGTGTTTTCAGGTTGGCAACTAGGCGTGTGGACACAAATTCCCTTGACTGTCATTTTAATATTCTCCAGATTTCTTGCCTGGAATAGGATTATGTTACTAACTACTATTTAATTAGGTGTTATATGGTTACAGATTTGGTTCTCTAGGCTATGAAAGGGTATTGGATGCTCTTCGATACTGCTGTAAGCTTGCTATTAACTAGTCATTAATTAGGTGTTATATCCATTGCCGCTTCGCATAACTTGGAGAAATAATTTGATGTGAAATTTGCTAATCATCAAGCCTCACTCTCTGTACAGGGTTTGTTGAGTCCTCGGTTAACAGCAGGAAACAAATTGATGCCGTACATTTCATTCATGCCTTCCATCTTACTGAAAGCTTTCTCCCTGTTCACTTCTTGAAGACATACTTAAAGAATTGAAGGAGTAACTCACAGGGAAAGTGTGTGAGTTCGGGTGGAGATACTAGTGCACCGGTTAATTTTCATACTAAAGCATAATGAGTGAGTGATGCTTGGAAATTCCTTTGTAACTAAATGCTAAATGAGAAATTTCTTTTCAATACAGATTGATGTAAATGCGCAGGAACTTGCTGCTTTGAAAGCTGTAGTTAGTTGTGTCCAAGAGTACAGGCTTGAACCTGACTATCCTCTCGATCCACTTCAGAAAAGGATTGAACAACTGGAGAGGTCGAAATCTGATAAGAAAAGGGGTGGAGATTTTGGTAGACGTCAACACTCCAAGAAACAAAGAGCAAAGTGAGGATACGGTGGATTTCTTTCTCACAGTGCCAAGGCAGCTCCCGGTAGGCTTGTTCCGCCTGTTTTCTGATGTGTCGTGCACTTGTGAGCAAGACACAACATTTTCTTTGACAGGGCAGCATATGGAGGAATGCCTGAGAGATATCCTCTGGCTGGTCCAAACTCTTTACGATTATCAAGTTCATAGCCAGCCTGTTTTTGCTCAGCAACCAAATGATCAAAGAATATGCTTTTATCCCCACGATGTAGTTATCAAATGCAAGATTTGTGTGCAACCTTAGTGAATGTGCAGAGAATTTATTTGTGAGTGAATCACATTTTCCCACCCAAGTTTGGCTGTAAAACCCTTCTTCATCTCTAATTGACATCGATAACATTTCTTCATCCAAAATCATATACATAAATAATTTTTCTTATCCAAAATTAAACCATTTTATTGTAACAACATAATTAAAAACTGAAATTATTATTTTATTTTTTAAAATAATTAAATAACACTACATTAACAAATAATTAAAAATATTTAAATTATATAAGAAACATATTATTTCTTTGTACTTTCAATCTCATTCTTTATTTCTCTCTTTTTATAATAAAAGTATCTTTGCTGTATAATTATATATCATGAGATAAATTATAATTTCTAAAAATGTAAAGGGTTTTTTTAAATTTTTAGAGGGTTATTGGAAATTTATAAAAAGTTTTGAGTCTTTTGAAATTTTTAAAATACAGGATGCCCCAATAGTTTCAAAAATGATGTTACACCCCCGGAGAATTGAACAGAATATAATTAAAAGATTAACTTATGAGTTTTTAAAACGTGTACATAATAAATTTTTTTTGCCAAACCAATCAATACTCACCAAGGTTTGGTCAATTATCAAATTCCCATAGTTAATGTTGAAAAACTCAAATACATTCCCAAGCCAAAAACCCTAATATATATATAAACTCCTCTGCCCTCCGGTGTCACAAAGTCGTCTGCTCTACAGCTTTCAAACTCATCTCCTCTCCGGCATCCCTAGTCATCTCCTGTACAGCTTCTCAACTTGTCTCCTCTCTGGCACTCAAAATCTCGGCGAAGTCTCCATAACTTGTCTTCAAATCGTTGTTGCATCGAACTATTTGTCTTCATCAGACTTCGGTATGATTTTTTCTTCCCTGACTGAGACGAACTCTCCCGTTGATGTGCTAAGTTATTACCTTTTCAATACTTTTGTTTTGGTGCGATCTTCATTGCTTCTTAATGAATGGCTGTAATGAATATTCTTTTTTATTGCTATATGATTGTAGCAGCCTTTCAATTGACAGACAAATTGGTTGAAAGATCACCTTTTCTGTTCTCTTTCTTTGCTTTTCTTTACTTTTTTGGATCAGCACTTCTAGTGTGCAGTCATTCATCATAATGTCCGGACTTATTCTACATTTGTTTCATATACTTATGATTATGACCCCGTTGGGTTCTGTCTTGTTTATTTGTATATTTAACAATACATTTTATGGTTGTTATAGTGTTAAAGTTTATTGCTGGGGCTTCTTTGTTGTATCACCAATTTTATTTGCCTAGGGGTTTAGATAAATGTCCATACAAGGTTTTGTTATCTTTTATTAGTTCTATGGATTCTTTGCATAAGCAAAAGAGTGGGTAGTATATTGTCCTACGAAAAATACTAATTAGCTATTTGGTCGATTAAGATTTTCACAGATGATTGTAGCTTGTTCCATTGCCTTGATGTTAGAGTTACTGATATTGTCAAGTTACTGAACCAATATAAAGAAGCCTGATTATTGTTAAGTTTTCTCCCCTGTTTTTCTGCAAATTTTCTGTTTATAATGATTATTTTATGAATCTATGTTGAATAATTCATCCTCTTGTTGCAAGCTTAGGTTTGAAGACTTTGATTGTTTTTCTTTTGTGAAAGGATACTTGATTATAATTGTTCTTATTTGTTTTCTTTTAGTGCTATGTACAAGTATTGTTCTGTACTTTATTTCCTTCTAAAAGTTTTCAATATTGTCCATTTGATATGAAATTTAACCTACTGGAAAATTGGAAATAACATTTAAAATAAGAGAGGATGTGAGCAAGTCAAATAAGGGAACTTTGATACTGGTTCTTCTGTTTTTACCAGCAGGTTGGGTTTATCTATTTATGGAGACTAATTAGGTGGGAGGACACGTGTGAGATACAGTTGCAAAATCTGTTTCTGTTACAATACTAAAGATGAATGATGAGTTTTTATTTGCCAATGGAAACTCATTTTTCTGATCTGTTTATACTTGCTTATCTATTTTTCTTTATCCATGGTATAAACATGCCCTTACTTCAGTTAGAAGTTAATCTGATCTCCAAATTTTGAGCCCTGGAAAATTTGCAATTTCAAATTTCAGATCAGTGCTTGTTTATTTTATTGTTGAATGTGATGCAGTGCAGGGTATCTTGAATTTGGACCTTTATACTATTATGTTGTTTTCTCTGGCTTTGTGGAATAATAACTATTTTCAAATTGGTGCTCTTCTCCATCCTTAACGTAGAAATTACTCAACTAGTCTATTTCTGCATTAAGCCAAGAATTGGCACATAAATTACTTGATGGACTATGCATTACCTTTGACTTTAGTGTATTTAGTGCTAGCAGTCTCACAATAAAACAAGTTTAACCATAGGTTGTCACTAATTTTTATATGGTTTTCAAATAGATATTCCCTTCAACATGAAGTGATCTTTTTTCTCTTTGTTTTTTGTTACAAACTTTTGCAGATACAAAGATGTCTTGCACAAAACTGTGAGGCTGCTCGTAAAAGCCGATTGTGGAAAAGTTATGATGAGGCGTGATTTGAACAGATTCCCTAACAGGCAACAAGTGGTATGGGATTTTGAATTAATTCGTATCTGTTATGAGCGCCTATTTACATTAAAATATTTGAAACACCGAATGCCACACTGCAGGGTTTGTATATAGGTCGTGGCTTAGAAAGTTCTGAGATGGCTGTAAACCCAGGTTTGTCAAAGTATTGCTGAATTACTTATTGTTTTGGTGTCCTCACTCTCAAACATTTCTATTTCTTGAAATTGCATGACTCTAATTGCATTTTATTGATATGTGAATCTCGGAACCAAGAGTGTACACATAATATTAAGACAGTTTGTGAAATTTTGTTACTACTAGCTTACCACCACCACTCATGGTATGCACCTGCTATTTGTTGATTAATTGTGTTCCCTTCAAAGCATGATTCCTGTGAATTTTTCATAGTTTTGTTTCCTATATCATTTCAAGTCCTTGTAACGACTACGTAAGAAAATTTATATCACCTCTTCATCCGCACTGAAGTCATTTTCGATGCTGTCCATAAATCAATGTCTCAAAAATGTTCCTCACAATAGATTTCAGCCATCCACAAGCACAAGTTTCCAGCACTTTGCAAACTTGACACCTCCATGAAAAATGATGTTGTGCTATGAAGCTATGTATATAATCTCTGATGTGCTGAATCTGTTCTTTGAAATTTGATTTCCAGTAGTTCCTGTTGCTTATAGAACACTACTTTTTGTCATTTCATGTTCTTGCATTCAACAAAAAGTCCTCACCGAGGTTTGTGCAGGAATTGTAGTGTTTGAGAATGGAGTATGGACACTGGGTTGAAGAGCAAACAAGTCAAATTTGTGAAATGAGGTCTGCTTTGCAGGCCCATATTAATGATATGGAGCTTCACATACTAGTGGAGGGTGGCTTGAGCCATTATTTTAAACTTTTCCTCATGAAATCTAATGGTGCAAAAGCCCATGTTTTCTATATAATGTCTGGCATGTGGAAGATAGCAGCTGAACGTTTTTTCTTTTGGATTGGAGGATTTCACCCTTCTGAGCTTCTTAAGGTGATTCATTTTTCAATTTATTAAATAAAATGAAATAATTTGCTCATTAAAGGGCCTTAAATAGATTAAAAGATATTCCCTTCAAAATGAAATGAGGCTTTTTTCTTTTTCTATTTTGTTACAAACTCATGCAGATACAAAGACAGTTTTCCAGTAGTTCCTGTTGCTTATAAATCACTACCTTTTGTCATTTCATGTTTTTGCAATCAACAAAAAGTCCTCAACAAAAAGTCCTCACCAAGGTTTGTGCAAGAATTGCTGCATTTGAGATGGAGTATGGACACTGCGTTGAAGTGCAAACAAGGCAAATTTGTGAACTGAGGTCTGCTTTGCAGGCCGATATTAGTGATATAGAGCTTCACATATGTTAGGTCTCGGGTGTATGTATCTTGCAAAATGAAGAAGCAGCTAAGAAGAATGGAGAACAGCAGCAGTAAGTTGCATAGCAGCAAGGGAGAGGAAAATATTTTAGCTAGCAACAAAGGATTGGAGCAATTGGCAAACCAAAATGTGCATGGGCATTTTGAGGCAATAAGGACACGTGGCACTATGAAGAGAGAGGGGGAATTGGCGAGGAACAAAAAGGATGGAAATCAGTCTGAGAGTGGGAAGCAGAAAATTAACTAAGTGTGGTTGAGTGAGAGAGCACAGGCCTCTCGAAATGCCTGAGGATCTCGGATTTTCTTCTTCCATTTGGGTATTCAGTATGTTGCTCTTATTTTCATTTTATTAATCAAAGTTGTAATGAACGTTTCCAACTTTATTATGGAATTTCAGTAATGCAGAAAAGAGATGTTTATTTCCATTGACATTGAGTATTAGCTTTGTGTTTGTTTGCTGAGAAATTGATTTGAATGTTTAAATAAGAATTGGGTTGTAAAGATTGCACTGGCTGAGTTGAAATAATAGAATAACATTGCTGTTGTTGTTGAGGAATTGGTGAATACAAAGAAAACAAGGAAAGTGTTGTCCAATTCATTCCAGGTCTCTAACAATTTGGCATCAGAGCCAAATAACGAGGATGGAAGCTAAGGTGGATGGAATGGAGGAGCTAAAATTTGTGAAGGGAAGGATGGTGGAGTTTGACAGCAAGATGAGAGAGATGAAGGGAACATACAAGTTGTCAATGGACGTTTGCAGCAGGTGGAAAAAGGAATAGAGACCATGAAGGAATACTTATGTGAGTTGAGGAAGCTATTGGCGGTGAGACATGGAGCAACGACCGACAAAGGGAAGGCTCCAATGGAGGGTCCATCTTCACCCTCCCACTTACCATCGCCTACAACAGAAGAGCCAGAGCAAGTGGAAACTGTGTGAGAATCACTAGGAGACCAATGATAATACTGGGGGGTACGCTAGCAAGTAATGCATCGTCGTTTGGAGCTACCGGTGTTTATGGGGGAAAATCTAGTTGGATGGATTTTTAGGGTAGAGCAATATTTTTCAGTTAACAAAATTTCCGAGAAAGAGAAGTTGGCAACCATCGACATGTGTGTTGATGGGAAGCATTACGGTGATTTCAATGAAGTGAAGTGCGTCAACCCTTCTCTGATTGGGATTAACTGAAGCGTGAAATGCTACTTTGGTTTCGTTCAATTCTAGAGGGTTCTTTGTAAGAGGATTTAATGGCGTTGAGGCTGTTTGACATCGTGGAAGAGTATTGGAGCAATTTTGAAGCAATTTCTACATCGCTCGGAGATGCATTAGAAGAAGTGTTACTGTCAGCGTCTATGATTGGTTTAAGGAGAACGGTGAAGGCTGAGGTTAAACTCTTCCATCCGACCACCTTAAAAGAAGCCATGATTCGGGTGCAGAAAATCGAAAAGAAAAATTGGGTGAGAGACGCCCGATTCGAAACGTAATATACCCATCCAAAAGCAAAAGCCCAAGACTCCCACTGCTGTCGCCCAATCCATTTCACAAACACATCTGGCCCCACAGTCCATCAGGCTATAACTTTGACCCAGTCCAACAGCCTAACAGCTTACCAAGCCCAGTCCAATACCATGCCCAACCCACTGACCACCAACCTGACCCAAACTGACCCAATCTGACCACCAACCTATTCACAAAATACCCAAGCCTTAAGAAATGAAACCCATAATTGCTCAGCCACACTGCTGATGTCTTGAGGAGCGAGCAACTGTAACACCACTTTTCCACGCCGTGATGGTAATTACCATCATCTCTCTGACGAGGAATTTCGGTCAAAGTTAGAGAAAGACCTTTGCTTTAGATGTGACGAGAAGTTCACTCTGGGTCACAAGTCCAAGTTTCGATAATTTTAGGTTATGATCGCTTTGGAAGGTGAAAAAGAAGAACTAGATGTCAGTGAAGATGAAGAACTAGCCATGGAAGAAAGGGAGATGAAATTAACACTGAATTTAAGCTCTGTGGTGGGATTTAACACACCCAAAACTATGAAGTTTGTTGGGTTTTTGAAGTGGTGACTTTATTGGATAGTGGGATCGCCTATAATTTCATTTCAAGAGCATTAATGGAGAAATTGAGGATTCCCATGACACTAGCTCGCTTTGTTGTCACGTTAGGAGATGAGAAAAGAGTGAAAGGCATGGGCAGATGTGATTCGGTGGAACTTCAATTTTAGGGGATGATTGTGAAGCTGAATTTTTTCCCTTTCAAATTGGGAGCATAGACATCATGCTTGGCATGGATTGGTTATGTAGGTTAGGTGAGACAAAAGTAAATTGGAGGTTGCAAACAATGACTTTTGATTAAGAAGGGAAGAGAGTTCAACTGAAAGGGGATGCATCCTTGAGTTGATTGGAGTCTTCGTTAAAGGCAGTGGTTAATTCGGTCAAAGTGCGGGAGAAGGTTTCTAGCTTGAATACAGGGGAGTGACGCATTCAAGGGAGAATACGGAGATTGAAACAGAGTCTAGACTCAGAAGTTTGTTAGAGGAATATGGGGCATTATTTAGGGAGCCATCTGGATTGCCACCCAAAAGAGTACATGATCACACAATGCGACTCCTTCCACCAGCCCAACCTCCAAATATACGACCCTATGGGTACTTGCATTTCCAGAAAATGAAATCGAGAAGAAAGTCAAGGAGATGATAACAACACGGGTGATTCAACCAAGTGTCAACCTGTTTTTAAGCCCAGTATTGTTGGTAAAGAAAAAAGTGAAGGGTGGCAATTCTGTGTGGACTATTGCGCCCTAAATAAAATAATGATATTAGACAAATTTCCAATCCCGACCATAGATGAGTTGTTTGATGAATTAATCGGGGCGACGGTATTCAACATATTGGATCAAAAATTAGGCTATAATCAGATTCATGTGAGGGAGAAGGATGTGACAAAAACTGTCTTTCGCACTCATGACAGCCATTACAAATTTCTTGTAATGCCATTTGGGCGCTCACATGCATCGGCAACCTTTGAGAGTTTGATGAACGAGATCTTTCGGCCATATTTGTGAAGATTTGTACTAGTCTTTTTGGACAACATTCTAGTCTTTAGTGGTCAAATGTAGGATCATTTGAGGCACTTGCGGGTTGTCCTAGAGTTACTGAACGATCACAAGTTGATTGTTAATTTGAAGAAATGTGCATTCAGACAAGATTGTATAGACTACCTGGGTCATATTGTTTCAGCAGGAGGAGTCAAAGCTAACTCTAAAAAAATTCAGGCGATGCAAGATTGGCCTGCTCTGAAGGATTTAAGTGAACTCAGGGGTTTTTTAGGCTTAATAGGCTATTCTAGGCACCCTGTAAAGGGGTACAAGAAGAATGCAGAGTCCTTCACTAGCTTATTAAAAAAGGACGCTTTTGTATGGAATGAAGAAGCTGCAGAGGCTTTCAACAGGTTGAAAAAAGCAAGGACTATGGTTCCCATGCTTACGTTGCCTTATTTTTTGGGAGTTTTATTTATTGAGACTGATGCTTCAGGTTTAGGTGTAAAGTTTGTATTAATGCAAGATGACTGTCCCATTTCTTTCATGAGTAAGGCGTTGTCTGTCAGAAACCAAAGCAAACTGGTATATGAAAGGGAGCTGATGGCCATTGTTATGGCGTTCTAAAAATGGAGGCATTTTCTGTTGGGATGACATTTCAAAGTTAGAATCGACCAATGCAGCTTGGAGTTCTTAACAGATCAGTGGTATCAGCAGTGATCAACAAAAGTGGGTCATGAAAATGCTAGGTTTCGACTTCAAAATTCAGTGTCGTCTGGAATGCAAGAATAAAGCAACAGATACACTCGCTCGTATTCCGAAATTCAAAGAAGGGCTTTGGGCAGTGACGACAACTCAAGTGGTGGGGTTAGAGGGTAATGAAACCTGAAATTCGAATAAGAACATCATTCATGACCTGTTGAACAGAGTAGATGCGCATCCAGGCTACGAATTAAAAAAGGGCAGATTGCTGCATAAAGGTAGGCCTGTTCTTCCTCGAAACTCAGTCTACATTCCTCAGTTCTTATCTGATTTTCACTCCTCACCTCTCGGTGGACATTTTGGGTTCTTTCGAACTTTCAGGTGGATTTTTGCAGTTTTGTTTTGGGAAGGGATAAAGGCAGATGTCAAGAAATATGTGGCGGAGTGTGATATCTATCAAAGAATGAAATATACTCTAGCCGCTTCCCCTGCCTTCCAAGGTTTGGGAAGATATCTTGATTGACTTCATCATAGGGCTGCCAAAAACAATGAGAGAGGATTCCATTTTAGTTGTGGTAGATCGGCTAACAAAATACAACCATTTTATAGCCCTCTGACACCCTTTCACAGAAGCTGAAGTGGCTCGTAAGTTCATCAGTGAATTAGTGAAGGTACACAGCTTTCCTCATTCTATAGTTTCAAACTGTGACAGAGTTTCTTTTAGTCAGTTTTAGGGAGAGTTGTTTAAGGCAGTGGGAACCAATTCGAAGTTTAGTTCAGCTTACCATTCTCAGTCGGATGGTCAAACAGAGGTGTAAATAGGAGTCTCAAAACTTACTTGCGATGTTTTTGCTCTCAACAGCCCAAACAGTGGCCAAATTGGCTGTCATTGGCTGAATATTGGTTCAACACTATCTAGAACAATTCTATGAGCATATCTCCTTTTAAGGCTCTCTACGGGAGAGACCCACTGGCAGAACTGCTTTGGGTAGAAGAAGAATCAAAAATAGAAGAAGTTAATGTCTTGATTCGAGAGCATAATGCCATCCTTGATGAGTTGAAGGAGAATTTACAGCGAGAATTTAATGTCTTGATTAAAAAATAGGATGAAAAAGTTTGCAAATAGGAAATGACAAGAAATTCGTTTTGAGGTGGGGGATCATGTCTTCCTAAAATTCCAACCATATTGTTTCTGCTCATTGGCCACTAGACCCAATGAGAAACTCAGCCAACATTTTTACATGCCTTATAAAATTTTGAAGAAAGTGGGCGCTGTAGCATATTGTCTTTCACTGCCTCCTGCCACCAAAATCCATCCCGTCTTCCATGTCTCGCAGTTGAAGAAGCAGCTTGGACCAACTCAGATCACCCAGCTGCTTCCTGATTGTATGAATGAAGATGGCGAATTAGAGTTACAACCTTTGGACATCTTGGCTTATCATTATTCAGCTTTGGGAGACCTGGAAACTTTGGTGAGATGGAAGGATTTACCTGCCTGTGAGGATTCATGGGAAATTGATATAGCCTTCAAGCATCTTTTTCCTCATTTTCACCTTGGGGACAAGATGCCTCTCAATGGGAGGGGAAATGTTAGGTCTCGGGTGTATGTATCTTGCAAAATGAAGAGGAAGAGAAGAAGAATGGAGCACAGCAGCAGTAAGTTGCATAGCAGCAGGGGAGAGGAAAATATTCTAGCTGGCATCAAAGGATTGGAGCAATTGTGTTAGGTACCTGAAGGGAGCTTAGTAGCAGTAACGAGCCCTCCTTCAACTCCTGTGGGTAGATGTTCACAACAGCAGCCTCACAGTCTAAAGGTCCGCAATGGGCGAGCACTATCTCCGGAACTCAGGACTCAAGACAAAGTAATAAGAAGAAGTAAGAAGAAGAAATCAGAACAGAGAAAATAGATTCAGAGGAGAGCCATTATCCTCAAATGTGTAATAATGAACGTTATATGTTTAGTTCAATCAAAATATGAAAGTCTGCCAACATTCCCTAATAAAGATAAACAATCTCTTCTGATTACAGAAATAATTCCTTAATACTACTCTGGAAAACCAAATTACATAAAATAAACTTAACAATAAGTAAATTGCCTGCAGAGCCTACAAAAGGTCTGCTCCCTCCTCAATTCTCCTCCACTCTTCTCATATTTTTCTTCTGTCCCTCTCCCTGACGCTCATTCTCTTTTTATATTCCTTTAACCGTTTCTCCAGCTGTCGTCTGTGACCATTCCTTTAACCGTTTCTGCAGCTGCTGTCTGTGACCTGCTGTGCTTTGTTGGTTATGAAGGCCTTGGAGTCTGCTGGGGTGACACCTGTCCCCATCTGTTGTCACCTTTTGGTTTCCTCTCTTTAGTGTGTTTCTTCCTGCGTGATATGTATACATTAGTCCTAACATTTCCCCTGCCATCCAAAGGCACCTTGTCCTCAAGGTGAAATTGTGGAAAGAGATTTCTGAAAGTGGTGAATAATTCCCAGGAGTTCTCACATTCAGGGAGGCCTTCCCAATTCACCAAGATTTCCAATTCCCCACGCTGAGAGTATCGGTATTGTAATATTTTAGATGGCTGCACCTATAATTCTCCATTGTCGGTCATGCATGCAGGAAGAGGTTGAGGGGTTACTGTTGGGCCCACTCTTTTCTTCAATTGTGAAACATGGAATACTGAATGAATCTTTGCAGTAGGAGGTAGATTTAAACGGTAAGCTACCGATCCAATTTTCTGCAGTATGTCGAAAGGACCGTAGTATCTTGGGCTGAGTTTTTCATTTGCTCGGCTTGCCAGTGATTTGAAGCGATACGGTTGGATTTTTAAAAATACATAATCTCCCACTGAATATTGAACTGCTCTCCTTCTTTTGTCAGCCTGTTTCTTCATTTTTTCTTGAGCTTTACTCAAGTTGTCCTTAAGTTCATCCAACACTGCATTCCTTTCCCCAATTATCTTGTTGACTTCATCTATCTTCGATATCTCTTCGACCCATCTTAGTAATGCCGGTGGTTCTCTACCATACAATGCCCTGAAAGGTGTCATGCCGGCAGATGCATTGTAAGATGTATTGAACCAATACTCCGCCCACGAGAGCCATTTAGGCCATTGCTTAGGCTAACGAAAGCAAAATCACCGCAAATAGGTTTCCAAACTCCTATTCACTATTTCCGTCTGCCCGTCGGATTGAGGGTGGTACGCCGAACTAAACTTGAGCGTGGTACCAGCAGCTTTAAAGATTTCCGTCCAGAATTGGCTTAAAAAAAGTCGATCACGGTCAGAAACGATTGATCGAGGAAAACCATGCAATTTTACAACTTCTTGAATGAATTTCTTGGCGACTTCAACAGCTGTGAAAGGGTGTTTCAACACCAAAAAATGAGCATATTTCGTCATCCTGTCAACTACCACCAGAATGGTGTCTGCTTGTGCTGTTTTCGGAAGGCCTGTGATGAAGTCAATTGAAATATCATCCCATACTTTGGTAGGGATGGGCAATGGTTGCAACAGTCCAGCCGGAGATGATGCTTCATATTTCATCCGCTGACAAATTTCGTATTCTGATACAAATTTTTTCACAGTAGCTTTCATCCCCTCCCAATAAAGCACGCTGGAAACTCGCTTATAGGTGCGAAAAAATCCAGAGTGTCCACCATACGGAGAGGCGTGGAATTCCATTAGAAAAATAGGAATAAAAGAGGAAGTCTTCGAAAGGACTAACCTGCCTTGATAGAGTAACCTTCCTTTCTGCAGCTTGTAACCTTCATGAGAGTCGGAATTCGTCAACAAATCCTGCACTATACCCCTGAGCTTCTCATCCTCTGAAATTTCCTTTTCCACCTGCTCCAAGCCTATTATTTGTGTTGTGGAGATTGCCCAAATTTCCCCATCCGCCTCTGACTTCCGAGAGAGGGCATCTGCTACTCTATTTTCACTTCCAGGCTTGTATAGAATTTCGAAATTATACCCAAGCATTTTCATCACCCATTTCTGTTGGTCAGCTCCAATAACTCGTTGATCTGTCAGAAATCGGAGGCTCCGTTGGTCTGTCTTTACTTTGAAATGCCTTCCCAACAAGTAATGACGCCATTTTTGAAACGCCATCACAATCGCCATCAGCTCCCTCTCATATACAGATTTGCTCCGGTTCTGAATTGAAAGCGCTTTACTAATATAAGCCACTGGCCTCCTATCTTGCATGAGAACAGCACCCAATCCCACTCCAGATGCATCAGTTTCTATAACAAATTCTTTTGAAAAGTCAGGCAAGGCTAATACAGGGGCTGTCGACATCACCTGTTTTAATTTCTCAAATGCTCGGGTAGCTTCCTCACTCCAAACAAAGGAATCTTTTTTTAACAATCTCGTGAGTGGTTCAGCGATCTTGCCATATCCCTGAACAAACCTTCGGTAGTATCCTGTTAAGCCCAAGAATCCTCTCAGTTCTCGTAAATCTTTCGGAATAGGCCAAGTCTTCATTGCTTGAATTTTAAGGGGGTCAGCTTCCACCCCTTCTGCCGAAACAATGTGGCCCAAGTAGCTTATTTTTTTCTGTCCAAATGCACATTTTTTGGAATTTAAAACCAGTTGGTGGTCCTTCAATAGCTCCAGCACTATCCTAAGATGCTTTGTATGCTCCCCTGAATCCTTACTATAAATCAGAATGTCGTCAAAAAAAACGAGAAGAAATCGTCTTAAATAAGGTCTAAAGATCTCGTTCATCACTGCCTGAAAGGTTGTTGGTGCGTTCGAAAGACCGAAAGGCATCACGAGAAATTCGTAATGTCCATCATGCGTCCGAAAAGCTGTCTTCTCTATGTCTTCTTCTCTGATTCGGATTTGGTGGTAGCCAGATTTCAGATCCAGCTTACTGAAAATTGTTGCACCAGCCAATTCGTCGAACAGTTCATCAATGGCGGGAATCGGAAATTTGTCTGGGACAGTAACCTTGTTGAGAGCACGGTAGTCGACACAGAATCTTCAACCTCCATCCTTTTCCTTTACTAATAACACGGGACTAGAGAATGGGCTTACGCTTGGTCTAATTACTCCTGCTGCCAGCATCTCCTGAATAATTCTCTCTATCTCATTTTTCTGGAAATGTGGGTATCTGTATGGGCGTATGTTTGGGGGTGGGGCATTTGGCAAAAGTCTAATAGCATGATCTTGGGTTCTTCTTGGAGGCAGGTTAGTGGGTTCACAGAAAAGATGTTGGTACTCCTCTAACAATTCCTTCAGACCTGGTTCTAAGTGCTGTGAATTAGATTCTTCCTCCGACAAACCCCTGAATTCCACCCAATACCCTTCTCAACCTTCTCTTACAGAGTTGATTACAGCCTTCAGGGAAGATTCAGCTCTGCATAATGAGATGTCTCCCTTTAATTCCACACGTCGTCCCTCCCATTCGAATTTCATTGTTTGTAATTTCCAATTAATTTTCACCTCTCCCAATCTACAAAGCCAATCTATTCCTAAAATTACATCTACACTCCCCAGCTCAAAAGGAAAGAAACTCTGAGTTACCTTAATTCCCTGACATTCGACTTCAACTCCATCACATCTCCCTAATCCTTGGACTCTTCGCTCATCTCCCAAAGTGACTGCAAACTTCACGGGCGACACTATTAATGGTAATTCTGCAACCAATTTCTGAGAAATAAAATTGTGGGTTGCCCCACTGTCAAGAAGAATCACAACCTTCCATCCTTTAATCGTCCCTAAAAATTTCATGGTTTTTGGATTACTTATTCCCACAACCGAGCTACTGTTCAAGGACAACTCCAACTCTTTTTCTTCTAAGGCGGTCACCTCCTCCTCTCTTATGTGTTCTGCCTCCTCCTCCTCCTCTTCTTCTTCTTCTGACGCCACCATGATCCGTAGCTGTTTAAATCTACATCGATGCCCTGGGTAGAACTTCTCATCACAGCGAAAACATTGTCTCTTCTCCAACCTTGAGCGGAATTCCTCGTTGGAGAGCCTCCGATATCGACGTTCTTGCGGTGGTTGGTTGGCTGATGCGATGGAGCTAGAAGCTCCTTTGATCGACGAATCTGCCCTAATGTCTGCTGTAGAGGAGACTTTGGAGTTAGACGCAAAATTAGTGTTATTTGGGAGCCGGTTTGGTCCTGTTTGATAATTTGAAATGGGTCGCTCGGTTCGGGTGTTGGGTTGTGATAATGGGCTGGATGTTTGTGCATGGGTTGGTGGTTGATGCAGTCTTGGGTTTGGGCTAGTGAGGTAAGAGTAAGTTGGGCTGGACGTCCGGGTCTTAAAGTTTGGATGGGTCGTATAGATTTCGGGTCGGGCATCAATTACCCGATTTTTCTCTTCGATCTCCTGCGCTCGCAGCATCGCCTCCTTCAACGTCGTCGGACGAAATAGTTTCACTTCTGCCCGTATCTCTTTCTTTAATCCGTTCATGAAGGCTGACAGTAAAACTTCCTCGGCGGCGTCCTCTATCGATGCAGAAATGGCCTCAAACCAACTTCTATACTCCTCCACAGATCCCGTTTGATGCAACGCCATCAAGTCCTCATATAAGGATCCCTCTTGTGCTGGTCGGAACCTTAACAACATTTCCTTCTTCAGTTCTGTCCAGTTAGTGAACCGTTGTCGGGTTTCATTCCATTGGAGTCATCTTAGAGCTTTGCCATCCATGCAAACACTAGCTGCTATTAATTTCTCCTGTTCTGAAAGTTGATTAACAGAAAAATAATGCTCCGCTCGAAAAACCCATCCCACCGGGTCGTCTCCAACGAACACCGGCAGCTCCAGTCGTTGATGAATTAGTTCGCGTCGAACACCTCCTGTATTATCCCCCACTTCGGTCCTCTGCTCTCTGACTCCTTCGGTTTGTTCTGGTTCTTCTGCCCTCATCATCGGTGGAGGTGTAATCTCCCTCATTGGTGATGTATGCGTAGGAGTTGGCGGAGTCTCCATGGGCGCTTTGCCTCTGTCAGGTGGTCCACTGTCCTTCTCTACCAAGCGTTCTCTCACTTCTCTCAGGTATTCTTTCATTGTCTCCATTATTGTTTCTACCCCCTGCATTCTCCCTTTAATTTCCTCCACATTTTCGCTCACGCTCTCTACTCTTTTATCAAGCCCTTCTAACCTTCCTTTCACGGACGTCAGTTCTTCTTCCAATCCATCTACTCTGGCCTCCATCCTAGTCATCTGCTCTGATACCAAGTTTGTTAGGTACCTGAAGGGAGCTTAGTAGCAGTAACGAGCCCTCCTTCAACTCCTGTGGGTAGATGTTCACAACAGCAGCCTCACAGTCTAAAGGTCCGCAATGGGCGAGCACTATCTCCGGAACTCAGGACTCAAGACAAAGTAATAAGAAGAAGTAAGAAGAAGAAATCAGAACAGAGAAAATAGATTCAGAGGAGAGCCATTATCCTCAAATGTGTAATAATGAACGTTATATGTTTAGTTCAATCAAAATATGAAAGTCTGCCAACATTCCCTAATAAAGATAAACAATCTCTTCTGATTACAGAAATAATTCCTTAATACTACTCTGGAAAACCAAATTACATAAAATAAACTTAACAATAAGTAAATTGCCTGCAGAGCCTACAAAAGGTCTGCTCCCTCCTCAATTCTCCTCCACTCTTCTCATATTTTTCTTCTGTCCCTCTCCCTGACGCTCATTCTCTTTTTATATTCCTTTAACCGTTTCTCCAGCTGTCGTCTGTGACCATTCCTTTAACCGTTTCTGCAGCTGCTGTCTGTGACCTGCTGTGCTTTGTTGGTTCTGAAGGCCTTGGAGTCTGCTGGGGTGACACCTGTCCCCATCTGTTGTCACCTTTTGGTTTCCTCTCTTTAGTGTGTTTCTTCCTGCGTGATATGTATACATTAGTCCTAACAAATTGGCAAACCAAAATGTGCATGGGCATTTTGAGGCAATAAGGACACGTGGCAATATGAAGAGAGACGGGGAATTGGTGGGGAACAAAAAGGATGGAAATCAGTTAGAGGGGGAAGCAGAGAATTAAGTGTGTGATAGCAGTGGGAGAGCACAGGCCTCTCGAAATGTCTGGGGATCTCGGATTTTCTTCTTCCATTTTGGTCTTCAGTATGTTGCTCTTGTTTTCATTTTATTAATCAAAGTTGTAACAAACTTTTTCAACTCTATTATGTAATTTCAGTAATATAAAGTAGAGATGTTTGTTTCCATTGAGATTGATTATTAGCTTTGTGTTTGTTTGCTGAGAAATTGATTTGAATGTTTATGCTGATTGCTGGGAATAAGAATTGGGTTGTATAGATTGCACTGGCTGAGTTGAAATAATAGAATAACATTGCTGTTGTTGTTGAGGAATTGGCGAATACAAAGAAAACAGGGAAAGTGTTGTCCAATTCATTTCAGGTCTCTTAACAACATTTTAGTGGAGGGTGGCGTGAGCCACTATTTCGAACTTTTCCGTAAGAAATCTACTGTTGCAAAAGCTGATGTTTTCTATATAATGTTTGACATGTGGATATGCACATGGAGATATCCAATATCACTGGTGTTTTATGTTAGGGTTGGAACACTTATCATGAGGTTTTTAATATTTTATCGATATGAGATTTGTTTAGTGATGTCACAATATTTCTTTTTCTGTCGTATCTTAATTGAATTGTTATCTATGGTCTTTCACCATAGGTAGACTAACGCTGATTGATAGGCTGACATTGATAACAGGTTCTTGTTCTTCATCTTGACACCTTGACTGATTCACAATACATGGAAGTGAATAATCTAAGACAGTCATGTCAGCAAGCGGAAGATGCTTTCACTCAAGGCATGGAGAAACTGCACTCTGACTCTTGCTGAAACTGTTGCTGCTTGTCAACTGGTAGAAGGAGGTTACATCCCAAGGATGCCTACTGAAATGGAGAAGTTGGAAGCTTTAGTCAGCTTTGTGAACCAGGTAAGATTCCGCATCATTGCTCGATCAGGTACAGCTTATTCTGGATTCTTCCAAAGTATTGCTGATCTTAACTTTAAATAGCTTTCTGTAATCCGTTTTCTGACCCTTCAATTAGTTCTTTACCAGCACATCTGATTTAAATTGAGAAACTTAATACTGAGTTGAATTTGCATTCATTTGCAAAATGTTAGTTTTCTTCTACTTTTAACTGTTTATGAGTTACCATTCTTCTACTATTCATCTGCACTATGCAGCTCGTATGAAAAATAGCTAGCTGATGATTGAGTTATTTTTCTGGCCGAAATTCTGCAAGCCCGAGATGCCAGACCAATCATTTTAGACCATCTTCATGGCATTGAATTCATTATTTTGGTGACTTTTTTGCATTCATGATTCCCAGGAATTATCATTTTAGTGATATGCTAAAAAACTGTAGTTTATTTTTCCTCGAGTGCTTCACATTTCTGCAAACTCATGTGTGGTTACCGGGACATGGTGTATTTGTGTTTATGTCTAAAGCTAATGGAGCTGCATCCAATCATAAGTTCGAAGGGCATGAACTCTTCATCCACCCAATTTGTCACCCCAAGTAGGTTTGGAATTTATGAGCCCATTCACCAACTTGGCACATGGGGGGAAAACTTTAAAAGTAATGGCAATCCAAATACATCGACGCCTATCATCATGGAGGTGGATACAAAACTAGACACTCAGGTGCAAACTGTTGACATTTACTCTACTTGTTTTGATACTAGAGGACACATTATAAGCATCCCCAATCTAAATAATTCTTTTTTTCAACTTTTCAGTCAGAGGATATCTAAATAATTCTTTTGTTCAATTTAGTTTGTGAGGACTTTTGGTCATAGCTCTGTGCTTTGGTATATTTGTATTCTGCTAATGTTAGCATATACTATTCTATTGTTTTCTCTAGCTTTCTTTTATGACAACTATTTTCAAATCGATCCTCTTCTCTATCTTTGACTTAGAAATTACTTAAATATTCTATATCTACACAGAGCCAAGGATGGGCACATAAACTACTTAATGTACTATGTATTACCTTTGACTTCAGTGTATTCAGTGCTTGCAGTCTCATCATTGACCAATTTTAACCATAATTTATTGCTAATTTTGTATGTGGTTTTAAGGTAGATTTAATGTTATTCCCTTAACATGAAGTGAGTCTTTTTTCTTTTTGTCTTTTTGTTACAAACTTCTGCAGATACAAAGGCGTCTCGCACAAAACTGTGAAGCTGCTCGTAAAAGCCGATTGCGGAAAAAGGTATTATGAGGCCTGATTTGAAACAGATTCCCTAGCATGCAACAAGTGGTTTGGGATTTTAAATTGAATTTTTTACCTCTGATCAGGAAACAAAGTTCCGACAGTGATGATCTTCCAGAGATTTTGAGCTTCTTGATTTTTTCAGGTATAAGATTACGCAGGCTCACGAGGACAGGTTGCCCAGATTGAACTCAAAGCTCTAAGACGTTGGAAGTACTCTGCTAGTGCAAGTAAGCCTTGAGCTGCCTGGCGAGTTGTTAGGATACGAGACATCTGCTGTAGTGTTTCTTGGCGAAGATGATCAGCCTGTTCAGGCAAGAGCTTAAGAAGTTGGTAACATGTCAGGATGTTCCAAGTAAAAACTAACATAGACCAGATTGTATGAACCCAAAATTTAAAGAACCATGTTATGCTAAGATACATATTAGACTCTGCAACCACAGTTAAGTTTTTCAGAAATGTGAAGCACTAAAGGAAAAATCACGAAAATGATATTTCCTATGAATCATGACTGAAAAAATAACCAAAATAGTGAATTCAATGCCAAGAAGATGGTTTAAAATAAGTGTGATTTGTCTGGTATCATGGGCTTGCAGAATTTCGGCCAAAATAATAATTCAATCGTCACCTAGTTATTTTCCATACCAGCTGCATGGTGCTTTCAATAAGCAGTTGGAAGTAGAAGAAAACTTCAATTTCACAGATGAATGCAAATTTAACTCGCTATAAAGTTTCTCAATTTAAATCAGATGTGCTGATAAAGAACTAATTGATGGGTCCGAAAATGGATTACAGAAAGATATCGCAAGTTAAGATAGCATGCGATAGAAACATCAGCTCTGCTTCGGAAGAATCCAGAATAAAGCCATACTTGATCAGGCAATGATGTGGATTCTTACCTGGTTCACAAAGCTAACTAGAGCTTCCAACTTCTCCATTGCAATAGGTATCCTTGGGATGTAACCTCCTACCAGTTGACCAGCGGCCACAGTTTCAGCAAGAGTCGACTGCAATTTCTCCATGCCTTGAGTTAGAGCATCTTCCGCTTGCTGACATGACTGTCTTAGATTATTAACTTCCATATTTTGTGACTCAGTCAAGGTGTCAAGATGAGGATCCAGAACGTATTATCAATTTCAGCTTATGAATCAGTGTTATTCTACCTGTGGTGAAAGACCTTATATAACAATTCAATTAAGAAGAATGTGAGCAAGCAATATTTAAGTGTGTGTCCAAAACTACAGTTTCTCCTTACTATTATCCATAACTACCTTCAATAGAGCAAATTATTTCACTTTATTGAATAAATTGAAATATGAATCACCTTAAGAAGCTCAGAAGGGCGAAATCCTCCTATCCAAAAGAAAAAACGTTCAGCTGTTGTCCTCTATATGCCAGACATTATATGAACCTTAAGAGAACCATATCTCAAAATCTAGCTAATAAAATTGGAGAGCCCAAAGTCATATAAATCTCACACTAGAAGCCTATACTTTTCAATGTAGGATTCAAATATCATATTTTACACTTAGAATACTAACAGAAAATTATGCAAATATCGGAGAATCATGCTTTAAAGGGAACACGATTAATCAATAAATAGCAGGAGCATACCATCAGTGGTGGTGGTGGTAAGCTAGTAGTAACAAAATTCCACAAATAGTCTTATTATCATGCATACACTCTAGGCCTCGAGATTTAGACACCAAAACAAGCAACTAGAGACATGCAATTTCAAGAAATAGCAATGTTTGTGAGCAAGGACATCAAAACAAGTTATTCAACAATACTTTGACAAACCTGGGTTTACAGGTCCATAGAACCCCATTTGACAACCTTCTACTCCACCACCTATATACGAACCCTGCAGTGTAGGATTCGTTATTTTGAATATTTGAATGTAAACAGAAAATAGGTGGGAAAGGGTTTATAATGTCATAATACCAACTAAGCAAGAAATAGAAATAGTAGATCTTCTTTATACCTGTTGTCTCCCTCTCTCAAGCTCATGCTCCAACTAAACCAACTTTAATCTACTAGATTCTAGTTGTTGAACATAGGCCATTGCTATTATAAACATAATTTGCATGCTTTAAACTGCCGACATTTTTGAAGCAGCTGCAAGCGTCTTAAGAAATTGTTAAATATAAATAGTCTTTTTACTTGGACAAAGTTATGTTTGTAATTAAATCAATTTTTGATGCATGATGTTCATTTTTATCATCTTTTAAAGAATATATTAGGGTTTATGTTTTTGGGGTGTCGCTGCAATGTTGTCATGTAAATTTTTACAAGGCAACAGTCTTTGTACTCCATATGTTGTTATTTTACAAGATCTTGCATTCTTGGAGTATGAATAGATACTTGATTGCGTAATACTAGTATGTGTTAATAAAAATTTAGTCATTGTGATTAGTAGGATAATGACCGCATATTTTATGTCAATTCATTTTGACATCTATAAATTCATAAATTCTTCAAATAAGTATCTTTTGAAATTGAGAAACACGATCATTCGTAGTGATAAAGATATTTTACTTGATATACGAAAGGGTAGTATTTTTACAAAGACAAGGGGATAAAAGAAGAATAAGGGGAAAAAGTTTACTAATTTTGTAGATACCCTAACAATACGAATTATACTTTTTAAGAAGTCCTTTAATAGAAAATTTTGATTATCCAAAATTTCTAATTATTGACTTAAATATAATTTTTCTAAGATTATTTTTGGGATAACAACTTTAATTATTTTAATGAAAACCTTTTGATCTTTTTAAAAAAAAAGTGATAATTGGATCTATCTAGGTTTTGTTATCCTCATTAATTTCTAATCTAACAAACATATTCATTGTATCAAACATGAAATTGTTGAATTCTTGTAGGTTTGAATATGCAAAAGATTCTAAAAACATGATGAGCTACGAGTATACGCATACAAACAATAAATTCCCATCTAAGGTTGGTTGAAATGATATATTTTCACATTGTAAATTACAAAAAGTTGAATTCTCATTTGATATCTATTTTTGCTAGAGAATTACTTCAAGTTAAGGAGCAATAAAATCATTAATATGCTCCTAAATAGTTTTAAAAATAAAAATATAATATTTTAAAGTTAGTTAAAGTTTTAATATTTTGTAAGAGTCTAAGTGGTAGATTTTTAAATTGTTAATAATATATTAGTAGTTTGACTTTTATATTAAGTGTTGATAATAATTTTGTGATTTTAATGAAAATGTAAAACAATCGTTTTAAAGAAAACTTAGCAGATTATTATCAGAAATGAATGATGGATGAGACTTTAGTTTTTTAAAACTTGAAGGACTAACAGTTATTTCTTTAAAACTTGGGTGGTTCATAGTAATTTGGCCAAAAAAGATTAAAAAAGGAAAAAGGCAAGGTAACTTGCTTGGAAATATGATATGAAGTTTCGATGAAGATTCCAAGATAGATACAGGGTTTGGACTTTGTTGCAGAATTTACCATCACCGACCCACCGGAGGTTCTGCTGGTGTGAAGACAAGCATCAACCGATAAAACGATCCACCAATAAGCGATGAATTCTTAATTTCTAATGCTGAAGCAACCTAGAAACACAGGTGATGTTTAATACAAATTAATAATTGTCAAATCAGAAGACATCTGCATCTCAAAGTCCAAACTCTTCAAAACACCTGTCATCCACCACCAAATGTAGGCCCACACACAATTCTACCTATAGAAATAATCTATAAGAAATTAGTTGATCCGAAAATTCCACGTGGAAGCTTTCGTACTAAATTTCTTAGAACTAGTCACCCTGTCTGCCTCTACTTCGTCACTGGTGAAACCCTCATGGTACTTTGTCAAACTTCCTGTGCTTAGTCACTGAGTATATCACATGTTCCTACCCAAGGTTTGGTTTAAAAACACTTTTCCATCCAAATTTACATAAATAAATTTTTACACCCAAATTCAACTCTATAAAAAAACAAACAGTATAAAAACAAAATAATAATTTTATTATAAATTAATTTTACAAATAAAAAGCAAACTTAAACGTTTTAAACATAATAATTTAATTTTTAAAAAATATTGTTACATTTTACTCTACCTTTTAGAAGTGTAATTATCATATTTGAAACTATTAAAAGGTAAATTGATATTTCAAAATTTTTTAAAAGCCTCAAAATTTCAAAAATTTAAGTAACCCCTAAAAATTTGTTAAATACCTTTCATATTTTCAAAATTATAATTTATCTCCTAATATACAATTATATAGCAAAGACATTCATATTTATAAAAGGAAAATAAAATGTTAGAGTAAAATAAAGACTCAATTACTCAATTATTAGAAAGAAATGAAAAAGATTCAAATATTATGGAATGTAGTTTAATTACTCAATTAGGTGATGTTTGAGTCACTGTACTAGCGTATGTTAATAAAGACTTAGTCTTTTAAAGCATATATTTAGGGTTTATGTTTTTGAGGTATTCATATAATGTTGTCACATAAATTTTACAAGATAACTATCTTCGTACTCTATATATTGTTAAATAAAATTGTGTGTTTTACAAGATCCTGTGTTTTTAGATTATAAAAAGATATTTAATCATGAAATACCGATGTATGTTAATAAAGATTTAGCTATTATAATTGATTGGAGAATGACTATATATTGTATGTAAATTCAATTCAAAATCCATGTATTCATAAATTCTTTAAATAAGTATCTTTTAAAATGAGTAAACATGATCACTCGTATTGATAAAAATATTCTATTTGATATATGAGAGAATAGTATTTTCACAAAGATAAGAAGATAAAAGAAGAATGAAAGAAAAAAAAAATTACTAATTTTGTAAACTTGATTGTACCTCAATTAACATGAATTATACTTTTTTAAGGAGTCATTTAATAAAAAATTTTGATTATCCAAAATTTCTAATTATTAACTTAAATATAACTTTTGTAATATTATTTTTGGGATAACAAGTTTAATTATTTTAATAAAAACAAAAAAAAGTGTTATCCTTACTAATTTTCTAATTTAACAAACATATTCATTAGATCAAACAGGAAATTGTTGAATTCTTCTAGTTTGAATTCGCAAAAGATTCTAAGAATATGATGAGCTATGAATATATGAATATAGACAATAAATTTTCACCTAAAGTTTGTTAAAATGATATATTTTCACATTTTAAATTACAAAAAGTTGAATTTTCACTTAATATCTACTTCTATTGAAGAATTACGTCAAGTGAAAGAGTAATAAGATCACTATATATATATATATATATATATATATATATATATATATATATATATATATATATATATATATATATATATATATATATATATATATATATATATATATATATATATATATATATATATATAAATTTTTTCCTCCTATTCTCTCTATTTTCAACTTCCCCTCTTATTTTTTCTATTTTCCCTTTTAATAAGTTTATGAGATACATTGTAATTTATTAAGATATTAGAGTTCTTAATAAAAATTTTAAGGTTTTTTCTTTTAAAAAAATTGAAAAAAGTTCAAGCATGTTTTTGAAATTTTAAAACTTTAATATACCATTAAATAGTTTCAAAAAATGAAAATATAATATTTTAAAATTAATTAAAATTTTAAGATTTTGTAAGAGTTTAAGTGATAACTTTTTAAATTGCTAACAATATATTTGTAGTTTTACATTTATAGTAAGTGTTAATAACAATTTTGTAATTTTAATAAAAAGATGAAATAATCATTTTAAAGAAAACTTAACAGATTATTAATAAAAGTGAATGATGAGTGAGAATTTATGCTTTTTAAAACTTATGGATAAAAATTTGTCATTTCTTTAAAACTTGGGTGGGATATTGGAGGAAAAACAGTTAAAAGGAAAAAGGCAAGGCAACTTGCTTGAAATCAAAGGGCAGCGTAATGTTCACGGGCCTAAAAGTCCAAGTCAAAAAGACGAAAGACAGGGCATGTTCCCGGAAACCGAAATAAAGCAAAGAAGAAAAAGGCGGGCCATCTTCCCGGAAAAGAGATAAAAAAGACTTAGATATTGTGGAATATAATTCAATTACTCAATTCGCTGATGTTTTAGTTTAGCCTGCCTTGTTTATGCGAAGTACCTCTCATCACTTGCAGCAGTTAATGGCTTCCTCCTCTTCTTCTTCCATTACTCCTAAAATAGAGTATGAGGTTTTCCTTAGTTTCCGTGGTGAGGACACCCGAACAAACATCACCAGCCATCTATATGAAGCCTTTTGTCAGAAAAAAATTAAAACTTTCATTGATGATAAGCTTAATAGAGGAGAAGAAATTTCTGACGCTCTTATGAAGGCAATTGAACATTCAAAGATCTCGGTTATTATTTTCTCTAAAGGCTATGCTTCCTCCAGATGGTGTCTCAAAGAACTTGAGGAGATTGTTAATTGTAAGAACACGTATGATCAGATCGTAATACCAGTCTTCTATGACGTAGATCCATCTGATGTCAGGAATCAAACTGGAGATTTTGGGAAAGCATTTGCAGAGCTTGAAAAGCATGCTATGGTTGATTCAGAGATGTTGACGAGATGGAGGACTACTTTGAGGGATGCAGCCGGCATATCTGGTTATCATTCAAAGAAATATGGGTAACTGTAAATTTTTTTATCAATGTTTCTATGCAATAATCTTTTTTTTTTTGGTAAGTACTTTGAAGCTACAAATTACCAATTTTTATGAAATAATCTTACACACAGCAGTTCCATATATTTTCTATTTTTATTATCTTTTCCAGATTTACTGGAGACAGATTCAGATGGATAAAACAATAATCAATGGGAAGTTTGACATTGTAGTTTATACTATGCTAATTTGGGTTGGGTTCCTGTTGTGTGTCTTTTAGCCCAAAACACGGAAAGACTTAATATAAACACTATCCATTAATACGAACTGTCAGTTTTACTTTTTGGGATGACAGCTAATTACTATATAAATATGATATATTATTTCATTTTTTTTGAGAATTGAATTGAATTTTAGCATTGATAAGTTTTCCAAGTTTTTAGAACATGGAAAGTGATGATCAAATTATAGTTGAATCCAAAATTTTGTGCCACTGAGAAATGAACTTGAGTTCATGTTATGACGTGGTTCTTCATCATGCCAATCTTACATTTTAAAAATTTTTATTCAATTAACAGTCAAAAGAAACAAGAAAAAATTAAAATTATGTTATATTTCTTTATTTGGTTTTTAATCATTTAATTTTAGTATCATATTATTTAATTTTTAATTTTTAGGACCGAGGCAACACTGGTAAAGGATATTGTCAATGATGTATGGAAGAAATTGGATTACAACTCCTCAATTATTCCTTCCAAGAACCTAGTTGGACTAGAGCCATCAATTGAAGAGATTGAAAATTTATTATGTTCAAAGGGTGTTTGCAAGCTAGGAATTTGGGGCATCGGGGGCATAGGAAAAACTACTCTTGCTGATGCTATATTTAAAAAAATCTCTAAACAGTTTGAAGAATTTTACTTCATTCGGAATATTAGAGAAGAATCAGAGAAAAACGGGGGATTAGATGAATTATGCCAAAAATTGAGTTCTGCAGTTTTAGGGGATGAACATCCCAATCATAGATTTACCTTCACAAGAAGAAGTCTTATTAGTAGAAAAAAAATTCTCATTGTGTTTGATGATATAACGAATTTAGAACAAATAAAATGTTTAATGGGAGTTTTTGACAACTTGGATTCAGAAAGTCGAATCATCATAACGACAAGGGATAAACATGTGCTAAAAAATTGTAAAGTGCATTACATTCATGAGATGACAAAGTTATCTTCTCATAATGCTTTTCAACTTTTTGACCTACATGCCCTTAAAGGAAACTCTCCAACAGAATATTATATCGAGCTATCATCTAAAGTAGTAGATTATGCTAAAGGTCTTCCATTAGCTCTTGAAGTCTTAGGTTCCTTTCTATTCGAGAGGACGGAGAGAGAATGGAAAAGTACACTACAAAACTTGAAAACAAGTCCTCATGGGGATGTCCAAAAGGTATTAAAAATAAGCTACGAAGGACTAGATGATAAACATAAGTGTGTATTTTTGGATATTGTATGTTACTTTAAAGGGTATAAAAGAGATCTTGTAGAAGCAATCTTGAATACTCGTGACTTAGACGCTCATATTTATATAAATGTTCTCATTGAAAGGTGTCTCATAACTACATCATCTGACACCATAATAATGCATGATTTACTTGAAGAAATGGGTAGAGAAATTGTTCGACAAGAATCAATTTATAATCCTGACAAACGTAGTCGGTTGTGGGATCATGAGGATATATTTTCAGTATTGAAGAATAATACGGTAAGAGTCAAAACACTAATTTTTTATTTCTATTTTATACATAAATTATAATAAAATATTTGTTAGCAGAATATTTATTTTTAATTATCATTGGGAATTAAATTATTTGGTATAGGATAGTAATGACACATCTATTATTATTTTTATTTACATATTCTGAAAAGAAACATATTTGAGAGTAAATTACTTAAGAATTGATGTAATTAAGTAATTTCAAATTGACTTTTCACCAATATGCTTGTGATTACCAGGGAACTAGGGTAGTTCGAAGCATATGCTTGGATATGTCTAAAGTAGAAGAGCTGCATTTAAATCCTAAAGCTTTTAACAACATGCAAAACCTGAGATTCTTGAAGTTTTATGGGTCTGAACATGGAAAGAAGGTGCCTGAATCTGATTCCTTTGCATTGCACCGTATCTTGAGATGGTTGAAAAGAGAAAACTCCAATGCTGGAAAGGTGCATGGTTTTGAGAAACTTAAGTTTGATTTCTATGAGATAAGGCATTTTTGCTTTCATGGATATCCTGACAAATCATTGCCACCAAATTTTAATCCAAAGAACCTTGTTGCACTTTACATGCCTAATAGCAAAGTTGAAAAACTTTGGACTAGTAACCAGGTATTTGTTAACTTTTATATTGCTTTTTTTTTTTTTGTGTATGCTTTAAATTGTAATTTTTTGTAAGTTAGTTATGTTTCTAGCTTTACTTCATTTAATTTAATTTTTTTTTCTTTTTTTGACAGGTTCTTGTTAATTTGAAATATATTGATCTCAGTCACTCTACGTATCTACACAGAATACCAGATTTGCTACTTATGCCAAATCTTGAGAGCTTAAATCTTAAAGATTGTACAATTTTGCTTGATAGTTTTTTATCTATCCAAAATCTTCATAAACTTGTTATCTTGAATCTGCAAGGATGCAAAAGCTTGAAAAATCTTTCAATTAGTGATAATTGCCAATCTCTTCGAGAAGTTAATCTCTCCAATTGCTCAAATCTTGAAACAGTTCAACATCTCCCTGATGCAGTTGAAGAGTTATATCTAGATGGAACTGCTATTAAAGAATTCCCATCAATACGACATTTATTTAGACTAGTAAAATTGAGTCTTAGAAAATGTTCAAGGCTTGAGAGATTATCAGATAACATTCGTGAGTTGAAATCTCTTAAATGTCTTTATCTCTCGGGTTGTTCCAAACTTGACAGATTGCCTAAAGGGATGGGAAATTTACAAAGTCTGGAGGTATTGGAATTGGAGGAAATTTCTTTTGCAAAAATACCAACATTTATGACAAGTTTGATCAACCTGGAGACATTATCTTTGACAATATGTAAGATACAAGAGCGACTGGGTATCCCACTCTTCGATTTATCTGTCTTCCAAAGAATGACAGAGCTATGTCTGACTGATTGTTGCACCGAGGTGTTACCCGACAATATTGGCGAATTACTCTCACTGAAGTGCTTACGTCTTAATCAAAACAATTTCAAGACGCTACCAGAGAGCATCAAAGACCTCTCTAACCTGCAAGAGCTTTATTTATACCTTTGCCCGAAGCTTAAATACTTACCAAAGCTTCCAAGCAGTTTACAGTATATTAATGCAAGGAATTGCGAATCTCTTGAATCAATATCAAGTTTACCAGCTACATTCCTATGTATGGATTCTTTTTTTGAGTGCATCAACTTCTCTAATTGTTTCAAATTAAAATTAGAGATGACAGATGCGCTCTTGAATCTTGAAAGAAGTGCAGCAGACTATTTCTCTCGACAATTCTATCACCGTAAAGTAAGTCGATCTCTCTCACTTTTTGTGTTTTCTTATGATGTCAATTCATTTTTTATAAATTTTGAATCTTGAAACTTTATAACTTTTAATATCCCATTCAAAAGACTTAAAAATTAAATATGAGTATACATATTTCATTTTAAAAGTAAAAGACATGTGGATTAAAATTTTAATTTATATAAACTTAACAAATAGTCCTACCCTTGTGATAAAGTGATTTTGAATTAAAAATTAATTAAAGATTATATTAAATTAAACTATCTAGAACAAACATTGAACAAATTTGATTAAAAAATGAGCAATATTATGTGTACCCATTTTGGGTACATAAATATATACACACTCATATGTGTCATTATATGATTGGTTATTATTTTATTCTTAATTCAAAATCATCCAATCACATGATGACACATATAAATGTGTATATATTTATGTACCCAAAGTGGGTACATATAGTTTTATTGTTAAAAAATAATGCAAGTTTTGATGAATAAGAAAACAAAAAATTAAGAATAGGAAACGGAATTGAAAGCTTAGGTTAAACTTTTACTTCTTTGATAACTCTCTATCATTTATTATGGGACGATCTATTTTGTTGAAAATCACCATTTTACGTTATTCACCAAAAACTACAATTTGTTTTGAGAAACATAAGACATGCCCATCAATTTATGAAAACTATTTTAACACCACAATATTCTTCACATATTTCATTTTAAAAGTAATAGACATGTCTATTAAAATTTTAATTTATATAAACTTAACAAATATCCTTACCCTTGTAGTGTCTTGCCTATTTGAGATTTTTTGGGTGCATTTGGCACGTTGTATTGGATTGCACTATGTTTTTAAAGTTGTATTAAATTAAAAACGATAAGGTAGGACTATTTTATATGTATATTAAATTCAAATTTCATAATAATAATACTTAATAATTTAAAGGGAGTTTATAATTTTACTATGTAAAATCAAGTAGGCTAAGTGAGAAAAGATAAAAAGAGAGAATTTTTTTTTTTTTTTATTAATCATCAACATCTAAGTATGCAACAACTAGGATTTATATACAAGATTTGATTGCTATAATGAAATAATGAGTTTTGAATAAAACTCACTGTTTTGATTTCAATACAATTAGATACACCACTTTGCAATTCTAACAATTAAGTACCATTACAATCTAATCCATCACTTTGCACTTCTCACACTTTGATTCTCAACATCTCCCCTTAAACATAACTTCCTTTATTTTCATCATCTTGATGGAATTTTTGAGACAACACACACGTAATGATATTGAGTTATGAAACTAGTGAACAATTTAATTCAATATAATCTCAAGAAAAGATTAATTAGCTTCTTGTGTATATAGAAATTTTAAGGGAGAAGTATTTACAAGGGTAATTACGAAACAATAAAATTATATATGCTCAGTATTGAGTATACTATTAGACACATAGATAATTTGTCGTCTTGTAATAGAGTGATTTTGAATTAATGATTAATTAAAGATTATATTGAATTAAACTATCCAGAACAAACATTGAACAAATTTGATGAAAGAAGAATGCAGGTTTTGATGAAAGAGAAAACAAAAAATCAAAAATAGGAAAAGGAATTGAAGGCCTAAGTGAAACTTCTACATTTTTCGTAATTCTCTATTCTTTATTATAGAACGACCTATTTTTTGAAACTTACCATTTTACATTATTAACCAAAACCCACCATTTGTTTTGAGAAACATAAGACATGTCCATCAATTTATGAAAACTATTCTAACACCATGATATTCTTCACAATTATAAACAGATCCACCAATTTGTAATTCTCACACTTTTACTCTCAACATACTATTAAATTTACTATTCTCATCATATCTTACCTTTAAATTATATTATACAGAATTACATCTAAAATATAGCTTTCTTATTATATAATATTCTTATATATATAAATTTAGTATTGTTAACTAAATAATTAATATATTTAATTATTTTTATTTGATATAATGAAATACTATATAGTCTTAATCTAAGACAAAGTTGATAATTCTTTAATCAAAATATTTTCTATCTGAAAATCTTACTTAGATTGCTGCTTTATGAATATAGAGTTTCTTACGACATATTATTAAAATATATAATATTAAATGGACTATTGATGTACATGCAGAATTTCGTTCCTTTTTGGCAATCGGCGTACATTCATTACCCAGAATGCGAAATTCCAAGTTGGTTTGACTTAAAAAGTGATGGATCCTTTATAAAGTTTCCAAGAGGTTGGGTCAAAGATAACTTAATTGGTTTCGCTTTATGTGTTGTTGTATCACAAGACTATCAAAAACTTACAATTTTCAATGTTGGATTTCACCTGATTGTTAATGGAAAGAAGATTATCTCTTGTTATTTAATTAAGTCATCAAGCATTGGGGTTGAGTTTCTTGAAGGTGAGGACATTATTGAATCAGATCATGTATGCATACGTTTTAATTACATTACGATGTACAAGGAATTTCCTCCACACAATTTGAATAGCCAGGGTGGTGTTGAGTTCTTCGTTGAACAAGCAACTAAGAATGGTATGGTTCGAAGCCCAGTGAAAAAATGTGGAGTGACTTTATTGTATCACAAAAATGATGATTGGAGAAAAGATCCAAGAGTGGATAAAAATGATGAAAGACCTCATAAGCGATTGAAACTTGAAGGTTGAAATGTTGTTATAGAAAAGGTAATGTAAGTACAAAATCCCTGAACTTATAATATTAGGTCAGAACATGTTGATAAGATCCCCTTTATGTCCCCATGTCCCTTTCTCGTGTGGTAAAGGGATGGCTGATGGTTGTGCAAATTTACTAAAGCAGGTGCTGCTTCCAGAGGAAATTTACTCCATTTCTAGGGCTTCTTGTTTGCCTAATCTTCACGATATGCCTAATCTTGGAAATTCTTTATAGATGATGTGGCTTACTCCATGGTAGTTTAATAGTTTCAAGGTAAAGATTACTTCATGTTGCCTTCTGAAGTATCTGGCTAACTTTCTGCAATTTACATTCGTGGTCTATGCTCTGTAGTTCTCTATTACAGAATGTTGAAGTGCCTCTTTTTTTAAATGTTATTCAGTGTGTTTTCAGGTTGGCTTTATCTCAGACTGGCAACTAAGCGTGTGGACACAAATTCCCTTGACTGTCATTTTAATATTCTCTGGATTTGCTTGCCTGGAATTGGATTATGTTACTAACTACTACTTAATTAGGTGTTGTATGGTTACAGATATGTTTTGCTGCTATTTGGTTCTCTAGGCTATGAAAGGGTATTGGTTGCTCTTCGATACTGCTGTAAGCTTGCTATTAACTAGTAATTAATTAGGTGTTATATCCATTGCTGCTTGGCATAACTTGGAGAGATAATTTGATGTGAAATTTGCTAATCATCAAGCCTCACTCTCTGTACAGGTTTTGTTGAGTCCTCGGTTAACAGCAGGAAACAAATTGATGCCGTACATTTCATTCATGCCTTCCATCTTACTGAAAGCTTTCCCCCTGTTCACTTCTTGAAGACATACTTAAAGAATTGAAGGAGTAACTCACAGGGAAAGGGTGTGAGTTCGGGTGGAGATACTAGTGCACCGGTTAATTTTCATACTAAAGCATAATGAGTGAGTGATGCTTGGAAATTCCTTTGTAACTAAATGCTAAATGAGAAATTTCTTTTCAATACAGATTGATGTAAATGCACAGGAACTTGCTGCTTTGAAAGCTGTAGTTAGTTGTGTCCAAGAGTACAGGCTTGAACCTGACTATCCTCTTGATCCACTTCAGAAAAGTATTGAACAACTGGAGAGGTCAAAATCTGATAAGAAAAGGGGTGGAGATTTTGGTAGACGTCAACACTCCAAGAAACAAAGAGCAAACTACGGATACCATGGATTTCTTTTTCACAGTGGCAAGGCAGCTCCTCGTAGGCTTGTTCTGCCTGTTTTCTGATGTGTCGTGCACTTGCGAGCAAAACTCAACATTTTCTTTGACAGGGCAGCATATGGAGGAATGCCTGAGAGATATCCTCTGCCTGGTCCGAACTCTTATGATTATCAAGATTTTTATGCAACCTTAGTGAATGTGCAGAGAATTTATTTGTGAGTGAATGACTTTTCCCACCCATGCTTGGCTGTAAAACACTTCTTCACCCAAAATTGACATAAATAACATTTCTCCAACCAAAATTAGACATAGATAGTATTTTCTCACCCAAAATTAAACTTTTTTATTGAAACAACATAATTAAAAAGTGAAATTATCATTTTATCCCACCTATTTTATTTTTCAAAATATTATACAACACTATATTAACAAAAAATTAAAAATAACACTCAAATATTTAAATTATATGATAAACATATTATTTCTTTAAATATTTAAACATATTTAGAGTTTAAGTTTTTATGTTTAAAATTTTTGAGTATGATAGAATATTGTTATTTTAGCGCAAATGTTTTTTATGCTAATTAGGATTAAAAAAGTGTTTGCGCAATAAACCTTGGGTGATAAAAATTATTTACATAATATTAGGGGTATTCATTTAAATACTCAAATGGGTATAAATTTATATATGTAATCACATAATTAAGTATTATTTTATCTTTAATTCAAAATTACTCAATCATATGATGACACATTTAAAAATATTTATTTAAAATGTATCTTTGTCAATTCCAAACGAAGTGATGATTCATCAAGTCTTTTGCTCATCAAAAAGATGAAGATCTAGCAGCTGACGTTTCATGGGATGAAAGCTTCATTGGGTTGGGGGGGATATTACTTTTGAAAATTAGAAAACTTTAAATAAGAGTGAAATTGTTAGTTTTTAAAATCCAAGGAGGAAAATATAATGAATTTTATATATTTTTAATATTATTAGTAAAACGATGATTTTACCTTATCTCTGACTGAAAATTTTAACAAAAATTAATAAATAGATAAGTATTTGAGTTTTTCAAATCTTACAAATATATATTTGTCTTTATATTAGAACTTGAGTGGAAAATATTTTTTGGCCTAAATTTTTATATGTCCTTAATAAATTTTTTGCCAAACCACCTAATATTACCCAAGGTTTAGTCAAATGTAAATTCACAGCCGTTAATTTTGAAAAATCCAAATACATTCCCAAGTCAAAATCCCTAAAATAGATATATCATCTCCTCTGCACTCCAAAGTCGTCGGCTCTCTGACATTCAAACTTGTCTCCTCTCCGGCGTGTCTACTCAGTCTCCTCTTCAACTTCTCAACTCGTCTTCTCTCTGACACTTGAAATCTCTGTGAACTCTCCATAACTTGTCTTAAATCGTCAGTGCATCGAACTGTTTGTCTTCATCAGAGTTTGGTATGATTTTTTTTCTCTTGATTGAGATGAACTCTCCCGTTGATGTGCTAAGTTATTACCTTTTCAATGCTTTTGTTTTGGTGCGATCTCCATTGCTGCTTAGTGAATGGCTGTAATGAATATTCTGTTTATTGATATACAATTTAGCAGCCTTTCAATTGACAGACAAATTGGTTGAAAGATCATCCTTTCTGTTCTCTTCCTTTTCTTTCCTTTCCTTTTTTGGATTTGCGCTTCTAGTGTGCAGTCATTCATTATAATGTCTGGACTTGTTCTACATTTATTTCACATTCTTATGATTATGATCCTGTTGGGTTCCGTCTTGCTTATTTGTATATTTACCAATACACTATATGGTTGTGATAGTTTTAAAGTTTATTGCTGGGGCTTCTTTGTTGTGTCACGAATTTTATTTGCCTAGGGGTTTAGATAAATGTCCATACGAGGTTTTGTTATCGTTTTTTTGTTCTATGGATTCTTTGCATAAACAAAAGGTTGGGCGGTATATTGTCTTGTTAAAAATACTAATTACCCATGTGGTCAATTAAAATTTTCACGGATGATTGCAACTTGTTCCATTCCCTTGATGCTTCTATTTGTTGAGCTGTATTGTTATATCGTTGCTGCACTATTTAAAGTTCAAATTAACAATGAAGTCCAAAATCTTCAAAATCTGCTTTTGAAGTTGTTCAAGGTGCTGCAAATATTTTCTGGTACGAATATCATCAATTACAGAAGAATTGATTTTCCTTAAGTTGTTAGTTGTGGAGATGGCTTTAGTGGATGTTGTTACTGTCAATAGTTTTCTGTGTTTCATGTCTTTAGTAGCATTCTGCATAGCTTTGTCTGTACTTATACTTGTCTGAAGTCTGTTGCATTCCCTTCCATAACCATCCTTGTGATGATTGACTTCCAACATTCTGGCTCTATTGTGATTCTTTCATTTTACATACAGTCTTCTATCTGTCTTGGTATCCTATCCATGTCATAGAATGTTATTGCGTTTACTGTAAAGACTATATATTATGTTTGCTAAAGCAGAATTTGTTAAATCCCTACTATTTCCTATGTTAGACATTGGTAGAAGTGAGCTATCAGTTGTTAAATCCCTACTATTTCCTATGTTAGATGAAAAGCTTGCAGAAGGGATCAAACTTTATGCTATATCAACAACTGCAACCACAAATCGAACCATTCTTTTGAGTTGTTTTAGGGAAGTTGAAGTTGTTGATATGTAATGATGCTCAATCAGTTCACTGTGTATTTCATTTTGTTTGAGTGTTCAATATATAATTTATGTTAGAACTGAAAGCATATGTAAATTAGATCACAAAAATACTTCTTAACCAAGGATTTCTTTGTTCAATTATCGAGGCAATGTTCAACCACTATAAGGAATTTCAGTTTCAAAGAGTGAAACTGAAATGGGTTCTACCACTAAAAATATTTGGAATACATTTAAGAAACTATAATGCAAATAAATGTAATGTAATTAAGTTGAAATATTTTATTCTTAAATTTGGTAAAGCAAAAAATTACATTGGTAAATTATTTTTAATTATGTTTGAATTACAATTTTTATATGAGGGGTATTTTTGTACATTTAATTTCATAATTACATAGCATGAATTTTTAATTTAAATTATAGGAATTTATGAGATATTTTTTTTATTATATTAAAAAGGAATAATAAATAATTTACCATGTGGATTTAGATTTTTCAAAATTAGTGGGTAAAAATTGGCAATTAACTAAACCTTAGATGGGATTGGTGTTTTGGTCTAAATTTTTAACCCCATCATCTATTGCTTAAACATTTCACCATTCCCTTCAAACTAACAATTGACATCTATCACTCTCTTGAAGGAATAACGAAAGAATATCCTCAAAAAGTCTCAAAGCTCACTCTTCAAATTCTTTTCTCTACATCTTGATCCGCACCATTTTACTCTTACTTGAATTGCCTTGGCCCTCCTAGGAAATGGCTTGGGCACCTACTCACACTCGCACTGCCGCCGCCATTTTTCTCTTCTTATATCTCCTCCAACCAACTCCTGCCACTCCGACCGCAAATCTCTTGCATGGTGTCACCCATCCCGCCATGGTATTGGCGCTCTACCAATTCCCTCCTCATATCTCGAGAGGCAGCTTTTCGAATTGTCGTTGTCACCTGTAGAGATTCACATCTAGTTCGCACCCTAACACTCGTATGCAACTCTACAACAATCTACTTCTCAACAGGTTTGAATTTTTTTTTGTCTCTTTATGTTGATTTGTCCTTAATCTCTTGTTTCAAAGTGAATTTTTGTTTGAATTTGTGGTGATTTGGTGTTGAAGGTATTATACTACACACCTCTAGATCGTTACACCACCTCAACAATCTGCTCTCATTATTGAAACTGGGAGTACTATTACCTAAGTCCCCTGTGCTACTTGTGAGCAGTGCGGCAGGCATCAGGTTATTTTTAATTTAATTTTATCATTTTGCCATCTTCATGTGAAAAGGGGAGGAAAAGAGTCTTCGGTATTTATTGACATAATTAGATGTCTGATTCATGCTATATACTGAATACCTAATGTGTAGCTTTCAAGGTAAATGAGTTAAAATATGCTAGAAATTTTTGGTCATGCAATTGACTGGAACTGGGGGTTGATGTTTATTTTCACAAGGATCCCAAATTCGAGCCTGACTTATGAAGCCTGTAAAATGCAATCTGGACTGCAATTGTTAGGGTACAATGTTTTTACAAGAGACAGTATGCTGAGAGGAGTTCAAGCAGTGGTGTTCATTCTCATTATGGAATGGTGGGATGGATATTGGCGGGGATCCTATGGTTCCCGATGATATATATCCATAGCAAACATGGTCTTTGCTCATTCAGCCCCTCTGTGCAGGTATGTCTTAGAAAAGGTTTTCTTTCATAGATTAATTTATCATTGAGTTAAATTCGATTCACAACTGATTTCCTTTTCATAAACACCTCATATTAATGCATGTGATATACATATATATAAAACTCTGTATTGCCTTATTAATTATTTATTTATTTTGTAGTTTTGATTGGTTTTTGGTTCTTGTTAGTCTTGATTCCGTTCTGCAAAATTCCAAATTTTTAGTACATGAATTTGCTGAATCTGACCCATTTTTAAAGTCTTGAGGATAAGTCAATGAATGAATTTGGTAGCTATATGAATAGGCCTAGTAAAATCAATGCCTGGCAAGGAACAATTATAGGGATCACTAGTTTTAAGTTAAAATATAACCTAAAGTAAGGCAAATGAAAAACATCATAATTTTTTATAATGGTTTGGCTTTAAGAGTAATGAATCTTTTGCAGAGTTTCTAGAAGGCTGGCTCGATAATTTAATTGATTTCGTTTTGTGAGTTGTTGTATCATTACAAGATTGTTAAGAACTTAAAACTTTCTGAGTTGGATTGATCTGATTGTTAAGGAGAGGTCATTTCCTTTGGCCGTTTATTTGAATCAAAAGAGTTTGAGGCTAAGGTTGTTCAATCAGATCAGAAGCCCTGTTTTCTGTGGTTTTTATGGCCTTAACACATGCTAGTAACTTATAAACGTCTTTCTCATAGTTATGCCCTCAAAAAATGTGGCCACCTAAATATTTCTGCCACATGGTAACTGGACTCAAACATTGAATTTAATTGATTTATTTAGTGAGATTTTAACTTGCCTTCTTTCGATTCTTTTCAATGACTTCTTATGTTTATTTAACTTTTTATTTATAATAATGATATTTTTTTTTTTTTTGATGTTTTACATGCTAAACATTGTTGTAAGGTATCTTTTAATTGTTGCCTATGGTTATTTCTAAATTATTTCCCTTTTGTTTCAAATATATAATTTATATTTTAAGCATGAAAGATGTCCTATATGTTTCAATTGGTTTATCAAGATTTTGTATATAACTCCACATATTAATAAACTTCACATGATTAGGATTTTTATTTATTTATTTTTTTTTTAAGAGAATGGTTATACAGTGATCCCAACTCATAACCTATTGAAAATGATCTTTTGTCTTTCAGTTTGTCACATGTAGAAATAGCATAAGGCTATGCTGTTATTGGTATTATCGTTATCATTAATGGAAGTATTCATTGTATTTTACCGTCTACTTTATGTGATTCACAAATTGCTGTACTATTGAAACCTGAAGATTGTCTTCTTCAGGTTTCTGATAAGAAGTGCAAGAAACAAAGAGCAAACTGAGGATACTGTGGATTTCAATCTCACAGTGGCAAGGCAGCTTTCGATAGGGATGTTCTGGCTGTTTTCTGATGTGTTTATGATTTACTTAATGACTAATGCACTTACCAGCGAAATGTAACTTTTTCTCTGACAGGGCAACATATAGAGGAATGCCTGAGAGATATCCTCAGACTGGTCCAAACGCTTATGATTATCAAGTTCCTGGCCAGCCTGTTTTGGCTCAGCAACCAAATGATCAAAGAATATGTTTTTATCCCCAAGATGATAAGAGTTAATGTAACTTCCTACGGTGCAGTCTTCACACCAGCCATTTATGTAGTTATTAAATGCAAGCTTTGTATGCAACTTTTAGTGGGTGGATATGCAGAGAATTTATCCCTTATTCCTCTCTTCTTATAAAATATGCGTTTCTGTCCTATAATCAAATATTATAAGGTAAATTGTACTTTTTTTAAAATATCCTCGAAAGTCTTACAGTTCACTTTTCAAATCTTTTTATTTACATCTTGATCTGCACCGTTTTACTCTCACTTAAATCGCCCTGCACCATTTAACAAAATTGGTTGCATGAATATCTTGTGTCTTGTATATGACCTAACAATTAATTTTTAATTAAAATGATGAAGCAAATATAACATCACTACTGAAAACGACTACTCCTAATTGAATTGATTGTCTACTAATCACCTTGTCAATGATGGGCTAACTAATATAGTACAAACTTAATTAGTGTTCTAATCACACTGAAACTAAATGGTTTCCTCACTCTTATGTGACAAATATCCATCTCACTTTCAGCTAATTAATTAGTTATCAATTCCCTAATGAAACAAAAATCACGAAATCCTATGATTAATATTTTTTTTTTACAAATAAAAATTAATGTCGTTACATTCTTACAGCTCGGGGTGATCACTGGATCACAATGTTAATAGAATGTTTAATTGATTTAGAGCAGAATCGAAACAAATCAGTGCTTAACATAATTAATTATGTTATTTATGTTTAGGGGTTGATAAGAGACCAATCTGCCATTAATATACTGAATAATAATCATTCAGAGTTTTTTATTCTTTTTTTAATTTTCTTCTCATTGTGAAAAACAAATTCAAAGATTCCCATTTTTGTAAAAAATCTTTTAACTGATATATATAACGAATGTAAAATCAGTATTACAAAGAATCAAGCAAATCTACTTCAATGATTTTCAGAAAGTATACTTTTTTCTGGTTGAAACAACAAATTTATGTCCTTTAAAAAAATTGCAGAGAATGAGATTGATATAAAGGGCAGTTTTCAAGCTTATTAAGCTTTACCTCTGAAAATTGTTCCACAGACTTCTTCGACTCCTGCAAATCATAATGGCAACTAGGTGTACCAGGATTAGGGAGGAAGTCATTCTTAGTCTCTTGGGGGAAAGGCTTATTCTCAAACTCAGAATTGTAACACAGCATTCTATCTCCTGGAACAGAAAGCACAGATTTTAACTAATCAAAGCAAGCTAATCAACTTATTACTTGCAAATAAAGTTATAAGAACAAGAATCCGATACCCCCTAAATGGGTATTGTTTTTCCAGTTTCTTGGAAAATTGAGTTGTTACTTTGGTGGACTTCTTACCACGTTTGCAATATTTCCTGGCTTCCTCACATTCTCAGAAACAATGTGACAATTAGAATTGAAGAAGGGCATGAAATAAAGAAGCAGATTTAGATGAGAACAGACGAAGCACAAAAATAGAAAGATATGAGCTAACCTTGTCTTCTCAGTGGTGAAAAAGAGCTATATCTAAAGGCCCTCAGCAGCTGTAGTATTCAATTAGGTTACAGTCAAAAACAGAAAAAATGCAGTTTCCTTCAAAATGAAAGGGGAAATGGATATCATATTAAGCTCAAGCATTTACTTCCAAATCAACAAAAATAGCTGAAAAGCATAAGGAACAAATCAGACTGTCAGAGCAATCAGCATTTACAGAGCATACAACCACATCCACAGAAACTGGTGACTGAGAAGAGCGATCTCTAATGCTGGTCAAAGCCAGAAAAATGAATTTTAAAAAACTTACTCTTTTTTTTTTCTTTTATTTTTTAATTCAATGGGGCACCTAAGCAAATTTGTTATTAGAGAAGAGATTTAAAAAAAAAAAAAAATTCAGTGAAAGAAGCACTTCTGAACAAAATCTGGATAAACCCAACGAATCTGTGAGAGCATAGATTCTCACCTGTTAATCACCAATAGACAGGTGTCTGAAAATTTTCATTTCTTGTCCACGGACATACAAGCACTCCAACATCCCAACATCTCAACGCTGGACACCTGAAATAACTCAAAATTATTGATCAGCAAAACTGAAACTATTGAATACAAATGATGTGAACGTTGGTTGTTTTACCAGTGAAAAGGCAGCTGCTGCAATTTCTACAGCCTCTCTCCAACTTAAGTTGATCCTAAGTCTCTACTCAGCCTTGTTCCAGCACTTCAGACCCTTTCTCCTCCACCACCCAAGAGCACAATCAACAAGTGCACAACAGAATCACTACTCCAGCAAGCAAATTTCAATTTCTCAGCATAACCTACCAAAATGAAGCAATGTAATGGTAGAAAAATAGGGGGCAGCACAGAATGTTATCAGAAAATGTTTCTTTCATTTATCAATGTAATATTTAATCACTCCTCAATTCATTTCATTACAATGCTGTCAATAGGAATAAACTGGAAACTGCTTAAGAAAAAACACACTCCAATACAAAGATGAAAATACTAAGCTGGCTAATATGAGAGGCCAGTACTCCCCATAAAAATAAACTCTCAATACAAATTTTTCTACATGATTCTTTCTACACAGCAATGCTCTCCCACTCCCATTTTAATTCTCATAACTGCCTCTATTTCCATCCCAGTCTTAAGGCCGTGTGTCATTATTTAGAGCTGCTGACATGTACATCCCAGGTCCACCTTCTCCCTTTGCTGCATCTGGATTTCTTCAGGGTTTCTCTTCTTTGGGCCTGCATGAAAAAACTTTAGCAATTAGTACCATCTCAACAAATTTACAGAGATGAACTTCTATGCATTTTAAAATCTCTTTCAATCAAATTATGCAATAACCTTGAGGTTGACATGAGATTTCTAAATAGTCTTTCCATCCTTCTTTTTGCTCCACGTGTCCATCCTTCTTAAACTTTCTAAGAGTTTGCCGAGGTATCATAAAAAATGAACCACCCGGAATTATAAATCAATGCAACAACGAATGGGATGGGTCAAAAAGTTGGAAGAAACAAGGTTCTAAATGAAACAATACTTGTAGGTGTTTTTGGTTGTCCAGAGATAAGTATATTGAGGCTTCTATAGTTGGCAAATATTTCACCTATTTCAGCTGCACTAAACCATCAAATTTGAGCTAGTTAGTAAGTCTGCATTTTATGTGTATAATACATGTTTGTCGTACTTTTCCATTTTAAACATGTTTCATCAATGTGTATTTTAGATCACATCGTATCTTTCAATTGTTGTTTACAAGGTAATATTTGAGTCTTACTCTTTTATTATTATTTTTTGAAAAAATCAAGAACTAGATAAATCATAAATACAACAAGAATACCACCAAAGTAACCTCTCTATCTTCCCAAGAAGCTAAAAAAGTTATAGCCCTCAAATATAAAAGTTTACATAGGTTTCTCTCCAACACAAGTTCTTGTATTGATTAAAAGTTTTTTTTTTGGATTAAAACAATCCATTGCTACCTTAAAAATGTTTATCCAAAATTCCGCTGCATAATTTTGTAGAAGTTTCATTTATGGCTCAAGAAACTTGGTGAAGATGGAGGTAGCCTTACGGTGTTAGATGTAGAAGTGATACATGTTACAACTACACTTGGCTAACTCAAGCCTTACAAGACATAATTGGTGCACCAAAAATAAATATAAATTCAAATGATGAAAATGAATTTACAACTCTTCATTGGGCAACAAAATATTGAAGGTAAAACTCTTAACACATATTTGGTGCCACCCACAAAGGTAAAGTAACCTGAACAGTTTTACCTCCTATACTTTACTGTCCAATAAAAAATTAAAAAATTCATTCTTATTACTTAAATTTATATTTATTTTTGCCGCACCAAATATGTCTTGAAAAGCTAGAATATAACCAAGTGCAATTGCAAAATGTATCACTTCTACATCTAAAACCGTAAACTTACTTTCACCTGTACCAAGTTTCTTGAGTCATAATTGAATCTTCTACAAAATTATGTAACGAAATTTTGGATAAACACTTTTAAGGTAGCAATGGATTATTTCAATTCAAAAAAAGAAAAAAAAACTCTGGAATCAATATAAGAACTTTTATTGGAAAGAAACCTATAAAAAACAGATTTTTTTTTTTAGGGCTAAGGGAAAAGCACCTTTAGGATAGCAATGGATTGTTTCAATTCAAAAGAAAATAAAAAACCTCTGAAATCAATACAAGAATTTATGTGGGCAAGAAACCTATATAAAAACAAATTTTTTGTTGCGTCTTCTAATGAAATTTCAGTTATATAGTTGTTAAGACAACAGGTTTTCATATCTTTTATGAAAACTTTTAATTGTAACGCTACCAAAATTAGTAGCAGGATCCACAATAAAAATGAAACAATGCAAAATTAAATAAATATTAAAATACTCGTTAAAATTATATCACGCTTACAACTTTTCTAACTTATTGGGAAGATTAAGTTGTTACTTTGGTTGTCTTCTTATTGTGTTTATGATTTTTTGGGTTTTCTTGCTTGTATTAGAAAATATATATATATATAAAGGAGTAAGACTCAAAATATGACTCTATACACAATAATTAAAAGATATGATGTGATCTAATGTTGTCCTCTTGTCTTCCCTTTAGTAAAGAAGTACTATGCCTATAGGTTCCCTGTGTCAGTGGTATTCAATTAACTTGGTAGGAAATCAATAACAAAAATCAACCTTCAAAATAAAAGTGGAAAAATCAAATTATATCAACCTTAAGCATGCACTTCCAAATGAACCAAAGAAAAAGCCAAAAAACTATGGACAAATCAAATTGCGGCAACAGTAAGCATACATATTTTTATGAATTTTTTATTTGAAGACATTAGTTAACAAAGTGGGCAACTTGCACTTAAACAAATTTATTTAACAAAAGATACAAAAATTAAAAATTAAAAAACAATATCTTCTGAGAAGTTGTCACAAGATTCATATCATCTGAATAAACCCCAAGAATCTTTGAGGAGGAGACAATGGTTTTTTACTTTTCAATCATTAGATACATACGCCTTTGCAAATTTTCATTTGTTTCTAAATAAACATACAAGCAATTCAACATCTCAATTATGTTAACTTGTAAAATTTCACTCTTGTTAATTGATGAAACTGATAGACAACATTGAATATAAAATCTACATCAAATTATTGCACGAACCTTGAAATTTTAATAAACTCATGTACCGTCTTTGCATCTTTCTTTTTCTTTTTCCCCGACACATGGTCATCCTTCCTAAACTCTCAAAGCCTTTGCAGCTTAATGACAAAAAAGGAGCCACTTGCAATTAATGTAACTTAGCCATGTTACATCCATAAAATGGTTAGAAAAATAAAATCCCAAATGAAACAATACTTGGAGGCCTTCGTTGTGGTTGAGAGGCAAGTATTTGAAGCTTTTCATGGTTTTCAAATATTTTGCATATTTCAACTACATTCAATCACCTGTATTGCGCTTCTTTCACGATTTCTTCAACACCGGCGCCATTCAAACAATCTGCAGCGTCATTCATATCAGTAAAACAATTCAAATTGTGAACTCATTCATAAGTACTTTCTCTGTTCAACCAGAAAGCATCTACCTGAAAGTGCCATAAGAAAGGTGTCAAAGATGAAACAAATGGTTGCAAAAACTGAGAACTCTGTTTATCGGAAAGTGTAATGATACTAAAATTTGGTGAAAAAATGAAAACAGTGTAGATTGATTGAAAAAAAAAAAATTGAAGAGCAAAAAAGGAACCCTAAGTTTATAGAGAGAAAAAGAATGAACTGAAATACTGTATAACCTCTTATTTTATTAATAGAATGGCGAAAAGTTACATTGCTTGAATTACATTTGAATTTATACTCCTTTGTGTCTGATGTGGCAATCCTGATGAAATGCAATAACCGCCATTCATCTTTTACAGAGAAGGCACACTAACATTGATTCTAAGCCGTTGGATTTTACCAAATGAGTCATTAACTAACCGTTAGTTTTCTGCTGAAAGGCTTGTGCCTCCTCTAGCACAGTTAAGCCAAAGCACCAACCTACCTACTTGTTTGACTACATTCTCAACAAAAAAGGAAAGAAGAGAGGCAAAAAGTGTCATAAATGATAAGAGAATTGTGATGAAATGAAATGAAATAGGAGAAGTTTACATTGAGATGGTCGAAGAGTAAATCCAAGGGGGTACCGATCACTTCGTTGAGAGATTTCCAAGAGAAAGATATGAAAGTTGGTACAAAGTTTTATGTGGAGTGATTTTTCAAGTACGCCTAGAAAAATTCAAATGCAAACTTGTAAAATTAATTTCTCTAGCATGCTCAATACTTATCATGCCTCACCTCTGAAAATTGTTCCATAGACCTCATCAACTCCGGCAATTCACGAGGGCTACTAGGTGTACTCAGGTTTGGGAAGAAATCATTCCCAAATACATGGGGAAAAGGCTGATTTCAAAATCATTATTATAAGCTTGCATGCCATCTCCTAGAACAAAAAGAGAAGAACAACATTAATATCGACGAGCACACATTTTAACAAATCAGGGAAAGTTGTTCAATTGAATACCTGTAAACAATATATTGCGACAAGACTCATGATCATAATCGTTATCATAATCTAGCAAGCCATTTTCTTGAACAGAAAGAAAGCAAAAGATGTATTAACTTGCACATTTTTAATTAATGAATGTAAACTAATCAACTGATTTTACTAGTAAATGATATAAAGTCATAAGAACCAGAGAGATAATGATGAGCTAAAAGCTCGAACAACATAAAGGAGCCACAAGAACACACCTAATTTAGCATATCCTGGAATTTCGTTCAAGTTGGTTGTCTATGCAGTTTGTGGAGGCAAAGCCAATTGGTAACTCTCATTATCTACAGAGCTAGGCATAGGTAATTGGTAAGTGATGGTCGACAATGCCGGTTGGAAAACCTGTTACCTCCAAAATGTTCAATTTCTTGCTGCGTTTACAATTTTTCCAGTTTTCCTAATGGTTTCAGAGACGAAAGATTATAAAGTAAGACCCAAAATGACTTTGCATTTGTGTGGGACAATATGCAAGCGTCATGGAGCTTGAACTTAAGATATAGAGGCTATAGCCTACTGAAAACATTCACAAAATCCCTAAAAACACCAACATATAAATGCTCTAATTCTGTACATGTAGGCAAAGGGTTCGTGCATCTTATTTACCGAAACTATTTATAACTAATGTCTATCATTTGATGCTCTTGTTATGATGCAAGATATTATTGAAATTACAAGGTAAGCAAAGAGAAAACCAAAGCAAGAAAACAATCACATCTGGCACAAATTTACATGGTTTGTCAATGTTCTTACTTCCTCGGAACTGTTGTAAAATCTATACATTATATAGTTTTTGATCACCAAAGTCATCCAAAATACAATAATGTCCTCATTCCATAATCAAAATTACAAAAATAACAATACAATACTGTAAATTATACAAACCCTTATGTACAATAGAGCTAACGGTAGGTGTTAGTTTCAGCAGCCCGTTACAAATTTTAACGATCCATAGGGCCCTTACATTATTTGTTTCCTACAAATAAGACTTGGTAAAATTTCAATATAGGACACAACAAATTAAATCCTGCAGAGCACTCCCAGTACACTAATAAAAAGCCCTAAATAGGGAAACGGTGTAGGGAACAAATCGGATTCAAGAAGAAAAAAACAGTAAAAGGAAATCAAAGCACTTCTGAACAAAATCTGATAAACCCCAAGAATCTTTAAGACTATATCTAACCCTTCAATCATCTGTTAGATGCGCCTTTGAACCATGGACATACAAGCACTCCAATATCTTAGTGCTGCCCACCTGAAAGAATTCAAAATTGTTAATCTACTAAACTGACACCATTGAATATAAATTTACATAGATGAACTTTTATGCTCCACACGTGCATTTCCATCCTTTATATGCTTTTTAAGAGTTTGACGGGGTATATATCATAAAAAATAAACCACCTGAATGAAGGTAAACCATTGGAATTGTGCTTGTTTCCTTATTTCTTCAACATCTATATCAAGATGTTGATTTGGTAATGATCTTCTTCTCAATAATGTAACTCATTGGTTAAGTGCTTACTTTGTTGAGCAGTAAAACATGTATTTGAAATTTGATAGGTTTAAATAATTTTTATGTTTAGTATAAGATAATAAAAGAATAATAAAAGATTATTTTACTTAAATGATCTTTGGTATAATTAATCTAAAATATTTTTTATGTTTGTTATTATATTAATTGAAAATGAAGATATTTTTGTCCTAAAAAATTAATAAGTAAAAATATAATTATAATAAAATCAAGATAACTTTGGTAATATTTTAATACCCTAAAGTGATGGTGGTATTACTCTTTATATTACATACTATATCACCATTAGTAATAGAGGATTATCAAAATTTTTTATTTTTTGACAAACCAAACAAAATAATATAAATAATAAAATATAGGTTAGCAAATAAATCTTTTAATACTTCAGCCATACACCCTCTAAATGTGAACAACTTATGTTGCTGAAATATACATTACACCATAAAAAATGACCATTTGTTATCCAACTGATGTATAACTAGTACAACCATCCTATCATTTAAAATGACTGTTTTGTTGTGTTTATATAGACACCTTTATGCCACATGAACTAAGTTTTTGATGAATTATTAACACATATCAAAGCTCAGTCAAAATACTCATCCAATGTATACTAGAAACACAAGTCCCCTTTTTCCTTCTAAGTAGTTCGGTTGCTCTGTGTAAATAACTTGGTGCTATCTTACTCTTGGTCAAATAACAAAAGACTTCTCAAATTCACTTCAAAGAGAAAGAACTACCAAATGTGGGTAAGTTTATTCCACACACCTTCTTTACCTTTGAATACATATTGTAGCCCAATTTTTTGATTTTGGTTTATGTTTACGGGTGAATATCATTAATGTTAAAATTTTGTTTACTATTTCATTGTGTTATAGGTTTTTTTACCACGTAAATGCTTCCCAACACAACCCTTACACAAGACTTTAGTTTCAACTCTAGAGTTTTTAACCTTTGATTTGTCGATCAATTTCAGTTTTGTATTAAAATTGATTATTCGGTGGGTTTATTCTTTTAGAGTGATACTGTACATACGAACTGTTATTTTGTACTTGTGGCTTTAACTTGAACTAAGGGCATAATGGTAATTTGGTAAAGTTAGTAACGGTGTTTTTGTCATTTAAGCATGAGGGGCAGATAAGTAATTTTTGCTAGTTCAATCCCTAACTATATTTACTATTCCTCTTCCCAGCAATGCCTATTGCAGAAACAAATTACCCAACCCTCTCTTGCTCTCGGTCCGCTTCCTCTGCTAAGTTACTGTGCACAGATGAGAAGTCAAAGATGCTTAGTAGGTAGTAGTATATGTGTTGAGGTCATAAGAACCATGAAAAACTTGAGCTTGATAAAATATATATGTTTTTTTTTTTAACTTTTGGACATTTAATTCAATCCAACTTACTGTTCTTCTCTTATCCATTGCTCGTATATTTCTGAATGAGGGGACCATCTATCTAAAATTTTGAATGAGTCTAAGCAATTTGAATAACATGTTACTGTAATCATAACCTACCAATGCATGATCCGATTCAATAACCTCACCCTCAAGGTCTTTCACCACAGGTAGAATAACGCTGATTCATAAGCTAACATTGATAATTGGTTTTCGTTCCTGATCTTGACACCTTGATCAATTCACAAAATATAGAAGTTAATAATCTAAGACAGTCATGTCAGCAAGCAGGAGATGCTCTGACTCAAGGCGTGGAGAAATTGCAGTCAACTCTTGATGAAACTGTTGCTGCAGGTCAACTGGTGGAAGGAGGTTACATCCCAAAGATACCTACTGCAATGGATAAGTTGGAAGCTCAAGTCAGCTTTTTGAACCAGGTAATAATCCGAGGTATTGCTGCTGATCTAAACTTTCAATGTGTTTCTGTAATGCGTTTTCTGATCCGCCAGTTTTTTATCAGCCTATCTGATTTAAGTTGAGAAACTTTCTAACGAGTTGAATTTGCATTCATCTGTGAAATTGAAGTTTTCTTCTGTTTAAGCACTATGTAGCTTGAATGCATCCTGTGATGCCCGACAAATCACACATATTTTCTCATCCCTTTCCTTTTAAACCATCTTCTTGGCATTGAATTCATTATTTTGGTTATTTATTGCAGTCATGATTTGTGGGAAATATCATTTTCGTGGTGTACTAAAAAACCGTAGTTGATTTTTCCTTCAGTGCTTCACTATTCTGCAAACTTAAGTATGGCTATATAGTCAAATATGGATATTCCCTACCGTTGAGAGTTTCTCTGAATAAGATTTCATGATCGGCAACCAGACCACTAATTGGTTTCCGTTAGCAAAAATGATATGATTGGTAGAAAGTAATATAATGATCTTAGCATAGCATGGTTCTTTAAATTTCAGGTTCATACGATCTGATATATGTTAGTTTTTACTTGGAACATCTTGACATGTTACCAAATTTATAAGCTTTTGCCCGAACAGGCTGATCATTTTCACCAAGAAACACTACAGCGGATGTCTCATATCCATACAACTCACCAGGTTGTCGAGGCCTGCTTGCACTAGGAGAGTACTTCCAACGCCTTAAAGCTTTTAGTTCACTTTGGGCCACCCGTCCGCGCGACACTGCCTAATCTTATACCAGAAAATCAACAAGCTCAAACTCTTTGGAAGATCATCACTGCTCAAACTTCGTTTCCTGATCAGAGGTACCTCTGGACATTGTTGCTATAAACATAATTTGCATACTTTAAATTGCTGACATTTTTGAAGCAGCCACAAACGTCTTAGGATATTGTAAATATAAATAGTCTTTTTAGCAGGGACGAAGTTAAGTTGTAATTGAATCAATTTTTGATGCATGATGTTCATTTTAGGGTTTGTGCATTCGGGGTACCTTTGCAATGTTGTCATGTCAATTTTTGTAAGGCAACGGTCTTATGAATTATTCAATTGAAGTTTAATCTTATCTAACCCTTGAGAATTATTACTGAGAGTTCATAAAATGTAGGCCGCCTATCTCTTGTCATGGCCATAAAGAACAAAAGACAAGGTCAAAAGACTATTTTCCCTCCAAGGTTTGTCGAAATGATAGTTCTAACCCTTTAAAAAAGCCAAATTTTCATCTGTTATCTACTTCTATTAGTGAATTTGGTTAAGTAAAATAAATGAAATCAGTGTATATAGATTTTTCTATTTTTTTCTATTTTCTCCTTTCCCTCTTATTCTTTTTTATTTTTCCTTTCCTCTTATTTTTTCTATTTCCCCTTTTCAAAAGTTTTGAGAGTAATTATAATTTTAAAAATACTAGAGGTGTTAATAAAAATTTTTGGGTTTTTTTTTTTACTTAAAAATGGTTCAAAGAGGTTTTTGAAATTTTAAAATTTAATATTCCCTTAAATTTTAAAATTTTGAATTGAGTTGTTTCAAAATAACCAGCTTTTTAATAAAAAAATCTTATTTAAATTGGACTATTTTTTTTGGGCCAAATCAACCACTCCAACCAATGACAGTCTGTGGTGGTGGAAGTTAATCAAAGCTAAGAGACAAAATAAAATATAAAATTGGAAATGTAGAGAATACCTTCTTTTAGATGGACAACTGATACCCCTATGACCCTATCTTGGAGAAGTATAGAAAAAGACCAATCACGGGGCATTGATGACTTGGGTATTAGTTGGGAGGCAAAAGTTATGGAGATTGTGAATGGCAACTCTTGGAAATGGTCTACTGCCAATTATTGGAAATGGTCGGCTGCAGGCTCTAATGCGCTTTCAGAGATCAAGGGTCATTGATGAATAATCCTAGAGATGGCTTAGACTCTATTGCATGGTTGCCCGCGACCAAATTGTCAATTTTCTACAAGGTTGGCTTAGAATGAGTTAAGGAGTAAGAAAAGAGAGGTTAAGTGGATTGACCTTGTATGTCACATAAAAAACATTCCTAGACAAGCCATTATCCTCTGGTTGGCAATTAAGCAAAGACTCTGACTAGAGACAAACTTGTCAAACTTGGACTCACAAATAATGTTAAATGCGTGTTATGTAATCATTATGATGATGATATAAACTACATTGTCTTCCAATGTGAATACAACAACTATATCTGGAAGACCATTTTGGGGAAAAGTTTCTTGAGTTACAATGGGCAAAACTGGAACTCTTTTATTGATGAAATTTCTTATGATTGGAAAGGAAGTTGGTTAAAATTCTTGATGGGCAAGTTAAGCCTTGGCTACTATTTACGCCATTTGGAAGGAAAGCAACAACAGGATTTTTCCTAATCTTCTGCAGCCCAAAGATAGAATTGGGGAAAGGATCAGAAGACTGGTAAGAGGCAAAGGGGCTAACCTCTCAAATTTTTCGCCTACTAATGTCAATGAAGCCATTGCTAGGAACTGGGGCCTTCTGAACTGCATCTTGCACCTCCAAATGCTAAGGCTTCTCCGCTTTGGAGTTGAATTTGCATTCATCTGTGAAATTGAAGTTTTCTTCTGTTTAAGCACTATGCAGCTCGAATGCATGCATGTGATGCCCGACAGATCACACCTATTTTCTCATCCCTTTCCTTTTAGACCATCTTCTTGGCGTTGAATTCATTATTTCGGTGATTTATTGCAGTCATGATTTGTAGGAAATATCATTTCGTGATGTACTAAAAAACTGTAGTTGATTTTTCCTTCAGTGCTTTGCTTTTCTGCAAACTTAAGTATGGCTCTATAGTCAAATATGGATATTCTCTACTGTTGATAGTTTCTCTGAATAAGATTTCATGATCGGCAACCAGACCACTGATTGGTTTCTGTTAGCAAAAGTGATATGATTGGCAGAAAGTTATATAGTGATCTTAGCATAACATGGTTCTTTAAATTTCAGGTTCATACGATTTGATACATGTTAGTTTTTGCTTGGAACGTCTTGATATGTTACCAAAATTATAAGCTCATGCCCGAACAGGCTGATTATTTTGGACAAGAAACACTACAGCAGATGTCTTGTATCCTAACAACTTGCCAGGTTGCTCGAGGCTTGCTTGCACTAGGAGAGTACTTCCAACGGCTTGGAGCTTTTAGTTCAATTTGGGCCACCCATCCTCGTGACACTGCCTAATCTTATACCAGAAAAAATCAACAAGCTCAAACTCTTTGGAAGATCATCACTGCTCAAACTTCATTTCCTGATTAGAGGTAATTGTTGTTATAAACATAATTTGCATACTTTAAATTGCTAACATTTTTGAAGCAGCCACAAGCATCTAGGGAAATTGTAAATAGTCTTTTAACCGGGACGAAGTTAAGTTTGTAATTAAATCAATTTTTGATGCATGATGTTCATTTTTATGATCTTTTAAAGCATATATTTAGGATTTATGTTTTCGAGGTACCTTCGTAATGTTGTCATGTAAATTTTTACAAGGCAATAGTTTTATGAATTATTCAATTAAAGTTAATCTCATCTAATCCTTGAAGATTGTTACTGAGAGTTCATAAAATTTAGGCCGCCTATCTTTTGTCATGCCATAAAGAACGAAGGACAAGGTCAAAAGACTATTTTCCCCCCAAGGTTTATCAAAATTATATCTAACCCTTTAAATTTAAAAAAGCCAATTTTCACCCGCCATCTACTTTTGTTAGTGGATTTCATTAAGTGAAATAAATGAAAATTATTATATATATTTTTCTATTTTTTTCTTTTTTTTCTATTTTCTCTCTCTCTTATTCTTTTTATTTTTCTTTTCCTCTTATTTTTTCTGTTTTCCCTTTCCAAAAGTTTTGAGAGTAATTGTAATTTTAAAAATACTAGAGGTGTTAATAAAAATTTTTGGGTTTCTTTAACCTTAAAAAAAGTTCAGAGTGGTTTTTGAAATTTTAAAATTTTAAAATTTCTAGTTCAATTATTTCAAAATAACTAGTTTTTTTAATAAGGAAATCTTATTTAAATTGGACTTTTTTTTTTGAGACCAAATTGACCAATCCAACCAATGATAGTCTTTGGTGGTGGAAGTTAATCAAAATAAAAAATGAGCCGAGAGACAAAATCAAATATAAAATTGGAAATGCAAAGAATACCTTCTTTTAAATAGACAATTAGCACCCCGTATGACTCTCTCTTGGAGAAGTATAGAGAAAGACCAATCAAGGGGCATTGATGACTTGGGTATTAGTGGGGAGGTGAAAGTTATGGAGATTGTGAATGACAACTCTTGGAAATGGTCGGTTGCGGACTCTATTGCACTTTCAAAGATCAAGGGGCATTGATGAATAATCCTAGAGATGGCTTAGATTCTATCGCATGGTTGTCGTCGTCCAATGGTCAGATTTCTACAAAGTCAGTTTGGAATTAGTTCAAGAGTAAGAAAAGAGAGGTTAAGTGGTCTGACCTTGTATATCACAAAAAACACATTCCTAGACAAGCCATTATTCTTTGGTTGGCAATTAAGCAAAGACTCATGACTAGAGACAAACTTGTCAAACTTGGACTCACAAATAATGCTAAATGCGTGTCATGTAATCATTATGATGAGGATATAAACCACATTTTCTTCGGATGTGAATACAACAACTTTATTTGGAAGACCATTTTGAGGAAAAGTTTCTTGAGTTATAATGGGCAAAACTAGAACCCCTTTATTGATGAAATTTCTTCGGATTGGAATTAAGTTAGTTAAAATTCTTGATGGGCAAGTTAAGCCTGGGGCTACTATTTATGCCATTTGGAAGGAAAGAAACAACAGGATTTTCTCTAATCTTCTGCAGCCCAAAGATAGAATTGTGGAAAGGCTCAGAAGACTGGTAAGAGGCAAAGGGGCTGACCTCTCAAATTTTTCGCCTACTAATGTCAATAAAGCCATTGCTAGGAATTGGAACCTCCTCAACTGCATCTTTCACCTTCAAATGCTAAAGCTTCTCCTCTTTGGAGGTGGCAGCCCTTTTTGCTAACAGTGTGTTCTTTTGTAGGTTCCCTCTTTCTGATCTTTAGTCAAGTCCTATTCTGTAGGCTTGGTGCTGGTTGCAGTGGTCAATATTGATAGCTTTTCCCCTCTCCATTGCCTCAACTCTGCTGCTGGGATTTTCTTTTCTGCTCTTTCCTGGTGGCTTTCGAAACCTGCCTTTTCGCTACTGTCTTCTGGAGCTTGAATCTCCTGTTTCCTGGTGCTTGTGTTTGCTTCTAAATTCTGATCAGAAGCTTTCGCATCAGTTTTCTCTGCTTCCCCTGTTTTTGCCGTTCATTCCCCTACTTCTCCTGCTGTTGTTCTCCAGGCCTCCCTTTTCCCCAGCTGTGGCTTGGTTTGGAGCCCTCAAAAATTTCTCCTGGTCTGCTGCTTGGTTTCCTTGCAGTTGAGGCTTGCTTCTGGTCCTCATGGACCTTCAGTCTTTGCTGGTCTGGTTGGCTTGAATTCTTCCTGCAGGCTTTTCTTGCATCTTCAAATTTTTGCTCCTGGATTGCTACATGATGATATGGTCCTCTAGTTTGGGCTTATTTATCCTCTGTTGATGGGTTCTGGTCTGAAATTCCTGAGCTGTAGTCCTTCTATGAGGATCTTTGGATGCTGGTTTGTTGTATGATCAAGCAAGGTGAGTTTTGTCTCTCCGAGTAGAGCGTCAGAATTCATTGAGTTTGGATTGTCAATTGATTCGGCCGGTGCTTCTGTCATTTCCTGATTTTGCTTTTGTCCATTACGTCTGCTTCCCAGTGTCGGCACCTGCATTTCTTCCTGATGTGCTTTTGAAAAGTTTTTCCAAATCCATGCAGACTAATTCCCACCAAAAATATTAAAACGAAATCAAATTTCCAACTGCTTAGAAATGGAGGGAATTTAATGTTGTCATTTTCATATTTAATTTTCTAATTTCTTCGGAAGAAAAAATACAAAGAGAAGCCTACAAGAAATCCTGTGGCTGTTGGCCAAAATGGTGGAGGTGTCCCTGGTTAGCTATTGGGGAAGTTCCCACACTGGCCATGACTTTGCTGCAATGGAGATTTTGAAGGTCCTGTTAAACTGCTAGTCTAAACTAATAGTCTTAACTTCATCGGTGAAAATACTAAAATATTTTAATATTTAATATTAATAAAATTATATATATAAGCAATAAGTATAAAATTATGTTCAAATAATAATATATTATTATATAATTAAATAATTTTAAATTAGTAATAAAATAATACATAATTATATATTAATATTTTAAAATAATCATTTGGCCGATAAAAAATAAATTAGAAAAAGACGAAACGCAGGGTATCTTCTGAGAAAACAGATAAGGGGCGTTTGGTTTGGATAATGTTTTATTACCAAAATAGAAAGATTACATTGAAGATAGATTATTTAGAATATTACTAGGTATAAATTATTGTTATGTTTGATAAAATTTGGTAGGTATAAATAATTATTGTGTTTGGTTAAAGGTAATAAAAAATTACTAATAAATTATTTTACTTAAATGCCCTTGAAAACAATTATTTTTAAATATTTTTTATATTATTTGTCATATTTATTAAAAATAAATTTATTTTTGTCTCAAAAAATTAATAAATAATAATATAATTTTAATAAAATTAAGATTACCTTGATAATCTTTAAATACCTAAGGTGAATATAGTAATCAGATTATCACTTATATTATCTGTCACATCAGCATTGGTAATAGAAGATTCCTGTAATATTTTATTACTAACAAGTCAAACAAAGGAATAAAAGATAGATTACCAAGGTAATCTTCAAAAACTGAAACCAAACGGCCCATAAGGCGATGTTTTAGTTCAACTGCTCAATGGGGTGATGTTTTAGTTTACCCTTCTTTGTTTATGCGAACTGCCTCTCTTCACTTGCACTTAATGGCTTCCTCTTCTTCTTCTTCTTCTTCATCCATTACTCCTAAAATAGAGTATGAGGTTTTCCTTAGTTTCCGTGGTGTGGACACCCAACAAAACATTACCAGCCATCTTTATGAAGCCTTTTGTCAAAAAAAGATTAAAACTTTCATTGACGATAGCCTTGATAGAGGAGAAGAAATTTTTGCATCTCTTTTGAAGGCAAATGGACATTCAAAGATCTCGGTTATCATTTTTTCTAAAGGGTATGCTTCCTCCAGATGGTGTCTCAAAGAACTTGAAGAGATTGTTAAATGTAAGAACACGTATGATCAGATCGTAATACTAGTCTTCTATGACGTAGATCCATCTGATGTCAGGAATCAAACTGGGGATTTTGGGAAAGCATTTGCTGAGCTTGAAAAGCGTTTTATGGATGATTCAGAGATGTTGCAGAGATGGAGGACTGCTTTGAGGGATGCAGCCAACCTATCTGGTTATGATTCAAAGAACTCTAGGTAACTGTAAATTTCTTTGTCAATGTTTTTATGTAATAATATTTTTTTTTTGGTAAGTACTTTGAAGCTACAAATTACCAATTTTTATGTAATAATCTTACATACAGCAGTTCCTTATATTTTCTGTTTTTATTATCTTTTCCAGATTTACTGGAGACAGATTCAGATGGTCAAAATAATAGTCAATTGGAAGTTTGACCTTATATTTTATACTATGCTAATTTGGGTTGGGTTCTTGTTGTGTGTCTTCTAGCCCAAAAAACAGAAAGACTTAACACAAACACTTTCCATTAATACGAATTATCAGTTTTACTTTTTTGAATGACGGCTAATTACTATCTAAATATGATATATCATTAAATACATACTTAATGATTATTTCATTTTTTCTGAGAATTGAATTTTAGCTTTGATAAGTTTTACAAGTTTTTACGACATGGAAAGTGATGATCAAATTATATTTGAATCTAAAATTTTGTGCCACTGAGAAATGAACTTGAATTCATATCATGATGCAGTTCTTCATTATGCCAATCTTACATTTAAAAATTTTTATTTAATGAACAGTCAAAATAAACAGAAAAGAATTAAAATTATGTTATATTTATTTATTTCATTTTTAGTCATTTAATTTTAGTATCATATTATTTAATTGTTTATTTTTTATTTTTAGGAATGAGGCAACACTGGTAAAAGATGTTGTCAATGATGTATGGAAGAAGTTGGATTACAACTCCTCAGTTGTTCCTTCTAAGGACCTAGTTGGACTAGAGTCATCAATTGAAGAGATTGAAAATTTATTATGTTCAAAAAGTGTTTGCAAGCTAGGGATTTGGGGTATCGGAGGCATAGGAAAAACTACTCTTGCTGGTGCTATATTAGAAAAAATCTCTAAACAGTTTGAAGCTTCTTATTTCATTTTGAATATTAGAGAAGAATCAGAGAAAAGCGGAGGATTAAATGACTTATGCCAAAAATTGAGTTCTGCAATTTTAAGGGATGAACATCTCAATCATGGATTCACCTTCAGAAGAAAAAGTTTCATTAGCAGAAAAAAAGTTCTCATTGTGTTTGATGATGTAACGAAGTTAGAACAAATAAAATATTTAATGGGAGTTTTTGACAACTTCGATTCAGATAGTCGAATCATTATAATAACAAGGGATAAACATGTGCTAAGGAATTATGAAGTGGATCACATTCATGAGATGACAGGGTTATCTTCTCATGATGCTCTTCAACTTTTTGCCTTATATGCCTCTAAAGGAAATCCTCCAACAGAAGATTATAATGAGTTATCATCTATAGTAGTAGCTTATACTAAAGGTGTTCCACTAGCTCTTAAAGTTCTTGGTTCCTTTCTATTCAAGAGGACGAAGAGAGAATGGGAAAGTGCACTAAAAAACTTAAGAACAAGTCTTCATGTGGATGTCCACAAGGTGTTAAAAATAAGTTATAACGAATTAAATGATAAAGAGAAGGTTGTATTTTTAGATATTGCATGTTTCTTTAAAGGATATAAAAGAGATCTCATAGAAGCAATCTTGAATGCTCGTGACTTTGACTCTCATATTTCGATACATCTTCTCATTGAAAGGTGTCTTATAACTACATCATTTGACACCATAACAATGCATGATTTACTTGAAGAAATGGGTAGGGAAATTGTTCGGCAAGAATCAATTGATGATCCTGGTAAACATAGTAGGTTGTGGGATCCTGATGCAATCTTTTTAGTATTGAAGTATAATATGGTAAGAGCTAGAACACTTATTTTTTATTTCTATTTTATACATACATATAATAAAATATTAGTTACCTAATATTCATTTCCAATTATCATTGGGAACTAAATTATTTGGTATAGGGTAGCAATGACACAACTTTTATTATTTTATTTACAAATTCTGAAAAGAAATTTGAGAAAGAAATATATTTGAGAGTAAATTACTTAAGAATTGATGTAATTAAGCAATTTCAAATTGACTTTTCACCAATATGCTTGTGATTTCCAGAGAACTAGAGCAATTCGAAGTATATGCTTGGATATGTTTGAAGTAGAAGAGTTGCATTTAAATCCTAAAGCTTTCAACAACATGCAAAACCTAAGATTCTTGAAAATTTATGAGTTCGAACATGGAAAGAAGGTTCTTGGTTTTGAGAAACTTGAGTCTGATTTCTCTGAGCTAAGGTACTTTTGCTGGCATGGATATTCTGACAAATCATTGCCACCAAATTTTAATCCAAAGAACCTTGTTGCACTTTCCTTGTGTAATATCGAACTTAAACAACTTTGGACTGGTAACCAAGTATATGTTAACTTCTATATATATTTTGCTTTAAATTGTAAATATATGTATGCTATTTATGTTGTTTCAATTCATTTATTATTATTATTTTTTTGTGACAAAAACTTGTTAATTTGAAATATATTGACGTCAGTCACTCTAAACGTCTATGCAGTATACCAGATTTATCACTTATGCCAAATCTTGAGAGCTTGAAGCTTGAAGATTATACAAATTTGCTTGAGAGTTTCTCATCTATCCATAATCTCCATAAACTTGTTATCTTGAACCTACAAGGATGAAAAAGCTTTGATAATCTTCCAATTAGTTCTAATTGCCAATCTCTTCGAGTAGTTAATCTCTCTAATTGCTCAAATCTCAAAGAAGTTTCATATCTCCCTAATACAGTTGAAGAATTATATCTAGATGGAACTGCTATTAAAGAATTCCCATCAATAGGGCATTTCTTTAGACTAGTAACATTGAGTCTTAGAAAATGTTCAAGGTTTGAGAGATTACCAGATAGTATTCGTGAGTTGAAATCTCTTAAATCTCTTTATCTCTCGGGTTGTTCCAAACTTGACGGATTGCCTAATGACATGAGAAATTTACAAACTCTGAGGGAACTGGAACTGGAGGAAATTTCTTTTGCAGAAATTCCAACATTTATGACAAGTTTGATTAACCTGTGGGCATTGTCTTTGATAAGATGTAAGATGTAGAAGCAATCGGGTATCCCACTCTTTGATTTATCTGTCTTCCAAAGAATGATAAAGCTAAACCTGGTTGATTGTTGCATCGAAGTGTTACCCAGCAATATTAGCCAATTACTCTCACTTAAATATTTAATTCTTGGCCAAAACAATTTGGAGACGCTACCAGAGAGCATCAAAGACCTCTCTAACCTGAAATTTCTTTATTTAAGCAATTGCCAGAGGCTTAAATACTTACCAGAGCTTCCAAGCAGGTTAGAGACAATGATGGCAATGAATTGCGTATATCTTGAATCAATATCAAGTTTACCAGCTTCATTCCTAGGTATATCGACTTGTAATGTGGATGTCTGGTTGCACAATTGTTTCAAACTAAAATTAGATATGACAGATGCTCTCCTGAATATTGAGAGAAATGCAGATGTGTGGCATCACTGTGAAGTAAGTCTATCTTGCTCACTTTTTCTATTTTCTTATGATGTCAATTCATTTTCTGTAAATTTTGAATCTTCAAACTTTATAAGTTTTAATGTCCTATTCAAAAAAGTTAAAAATTAAATATCAGTATACATATTTCATTGTAAAAATAAAAGATGTGTGGATTAAAATTTTAATTTATATAAACTTAAAAAATAGCCCTATCCTTGTAGTGTCTTGCCTACTTGAGATTTTTTGGGTGCATTTGGTACGTTGTATTGGATTGCACTAAGTTTTTAAAGTTGTATTAAATTGAAAATGATTTGGCTAAAACTATTATATTTATATATAATATATAATAATTAAATTCAAATTTCATAATAATATACTAAATTATTTAAAGGGAATTTATAATATTTACTATGCAAAATCAAGCAGGCTAACTGAGAAAAGATAAAAAGAGAGATTTTTTTTTTAATTGATCATCAACATCTAAGCATACAACAACTAGGATTATATAGAAGATTTGATTGACATGTTGGCAATCCATCTCTCTTTGATTTTTTTAATTGAAACCTGGAAAAGAAACTATAGATTATTTGGAATGAAGATAGATCGATGTTTGAATACCGTGGTTAGGTTTTCTTTTTCCTGTTTGTGCTATAATGAAACAATGAGTTTTGAATAAAACTCACCGATTTGATTTTATCACAATTAAATACACCACTTTGTAATTCTAACACTTAAGTACCATTACAAACAAATTCACCGCTTTGCAATTCAAACACTTAAGTACTATTACAAACTAATCCATCGCTTTGCACTTCTCATACTTTTATTCTCAATATCTCTCCTTGAACATAACTCTCTTTCTCTTCAGCATCTCTCCTTAAACATAACTTCAATAGTTGAGTCACCTTTATTCTCAACATCTCCCCTTAAACATAACTCTCTTTATTTTCATCATCTTGATGGAATTTTTTAGTCAATACACACCTAATGATACTGAGTTATGAAACTAGTGGACAGTTTAATTCAATATAATCTCAAAAAAAGATGAATTGGCTTCTCGTGCATATAAAAATTTTAAGGGAGAAGTATTTGTAAGGGTAATGACAAAATAAAAAAAGTATATATACTCAATAATGAGTTTACTATTTGACATATAAATAATCTATTGTATTATGATAGAGTAATTTTGAATTAAAGATTATATTGAATTAAACTATCCATAACAAATGTTGAACAAATTTGATGAAAGAAGAATACAGGTTTTGATGAAAGAGAAAACAAAAAATCAAGAATAGGAAAAGGAATTGAAAGCTTAAGTGAAACTTCTACTTTTTTCATAACTCTCTATCTTTTATTATGGAACGATCTGTTTTGGTTGAAACTCACTATTTTACATTATTAACCAAAAACCACCATTTTTTTTAGAAACATAAACATGTCCATCAATTTATGAAAACTATTCTAACACCACAATATTCTTCACAATTATAAGTAAATCCACTAATTTGTAGTTCTCACACTTTTATTCTCACCATACTATTAAATTTACTATTCTCATCATATTTTAACTTTAGATTATATTATACAGAATTACATTTAAAATATTCCTTTCTTATTGTATAATATTTTTATACATATAAATTTACTATTGTTAACTAAATAGTTAATATATTTAATTAGTTTTATTTGATAAAATGAAATACTATGCAGTCTTAATCTAAGACAAAGTTGATAATTCTTTAATCAAAATATTTTCTATCTGAAAATCTTACTTGGACTGTTGATTTATGAATATAGAGTTTCTTACGACATAATATTAAAATATATAGTATTAAATAGACCACTAATGTAAATGCAGGATATCATTTGGGCTGAGCAAGTGGGGAACATTGTTTATCCTGGAGGCGGAATTCCAAAGTGGTTTGACTTAAAAAGTAATGAATCTTTTGTAAAGTTTCCAGAAGGTTGGGTCAATTACAACTTAACTGGTTTCATTTTATGTGTTGTTGTATTATTACAAAACTATCAACAAAATGTTGGATTTAACCTGATTGTTAATGGAGAGATGATTTTTTCTAGTTATTTGATTCACTCATTCCATTTTTGGCTTAAGTTTCTTGAAGACGAGGACGTTATTGAATCAGATCATGTGGTCATAGGTTATCAGTACCTTTAGATGTTCGAGCAATTTCCTACACTCAATTTGAATAGCCAAGGTGGTGTTGAGTTTTTTGTTGAACATGCAACTAAGAATGGTGAGGTTCGAAGCCAGGTGAAAAAATGTGGAGTGACTTTGTTATATGCCAAAAATGATGATTTGAGAAGAGATGCAAAAGTGGACAAAAATGATGAAAGATGTCATAAGCGATTGAAACTTGAAGGTTGAAATGTTGTTACAGAAAAGGTAATGTAAGTACAAAATCCCTGAGCTTATAATATTAGGTCAGAATATGTCGATAAGATCCCCATTATGTCCTCATGTCCCTTTCTCATATGGTAAAGGGGTGACTGATGGTTGTGAAAATTTAATAAAGCTTCCAGAGGAAATTTACTCCATTTCTAGGGCTTCTTGTTTACCTAATCTTCACGATATGCCTAATCTTGGAACTTTTTCCTATGGTATTCTTTACAGATGATCTGGCTTACTGCATAGTAGTTTAATAGTTTCAAGGAAGAACTTACTTCATGTTGCCTTCTGAACTATTTGGCTAACTTTCTGCAATTTACATTCGTGGTCTATGCTCTGTAGTTCTCCATTACAGAATGTTGAAGTGCCTCTTTTTTTAAATGTTATTCAGTGTGTTTTCGGGCTGGCTTTATCTCAGGCTGGTAACTAGGCGTGTGGACACAAATTCCCTTGACTTTTATTTTAATATTCTCTGGATTTTCTTGCCTGGAATTGGATTATGTTACTAACTACTATTTAATTGGGTGTTATATGGTTACAGATATGTTTTGCTGCTATTTGGTTCTCAAGGCTATGAAAGGGTATTGGTTGCTCTTCAATACTGCTGTAAGCTTGCTATTAACTAGTAATGAGTTAGGTGTTATATCCATTGCCGCTTGGCATAACTTGGAGAAATAATTTGATGTGAAATTTGCTAATCATCTAGCCTCACTCTCTGTACACGGGAAACAAATTGATGCCGTACATTTTATTCATGCCTTCCAGCTTACTGAAAGCTTTCCCCCTGTTCCCCTCTTGAAGACATACTTAAAGAATTGAAGGAGAAACTCACAGGGAAAGGGTGTGAGTTCGGGTAGAGATACTAGTGACAGGTTAATTTTCATACTAAAGCATAATGAGTGATGCTTGGAAATTCCTTTGTAACTAAATGCTCAATGAGAATTTTCTTTTCAATACAGATTGATGTAAATGCACAGGAACTTGCTGCTTTGAAAGCTGAAGTTAGTTGTGTCCAGGAGTACGGGCTTGAACCGACTATCCTCTTGATCCACTTCAGAGAAGGATTGAACAACTGGAGAGGTCGAAATCTGACAAGAAAAGAGGTGAAGATTTTGGTAGACGTCAAAACTTCAAGAAACAAAGAGAAAGCTCCTCGTAGGCTTGTTCTGCCTGTTTTCTGATGTGTTGTGCACTTGCGAGCAAAATGCAACATTTTCTTTGACAGGGCAGCATATGGAGGAATGCCTGAGAGATATCCTCTGGCTGGTCCAAACTCTTATGATTATCAAGTTCCTAGCCACCCTGTTTTTGTTCAGCAACCAAATTATCAAAGAATATGCTTTTATCCCCAAGATGTAGTTATCAAATCTAAGATTTGTGTGCAACCTTAGTGAATGTTCAGAGAATTTATTTGTGAGTGAATCACATTTTCCCACCCATGTTTGGCTATAAAACACTTTTTCACCCCTAACTGACATAAATAACATTTCTTCATCCAAAATCATATATAAATAATATTTTCTTATCCAAAATTAAACTTTATTGAAATAACATAATTAAAAAGTGAAATTGTTCTTTTATCTCTATTATTTTATTTTTCAAAATATCATATAACACTATATTAACAAAAAATTAAAATTAACACTTTAAATATTTAAATTATATAAGAAAACATAATATTTCTCCGTATTTTCACTCTTATTCCTTATTTCTCTTTTTTATAATAAAATTGTCTTTGTCGTATAATTGTATATTATAGAATAAATTGTAATTTTTTAAAATATAAAGGGTTTTTCCAATTTTTAGAGGGTTATTTGAAATTCTTAAAAAGTTTTGAGTCTTTTGAAAATTTTATAAATACGATATGCCCCAATAGCTTCAAAAATAATGTTACAATCGCAAAGAATTGAACAGAATACAATTCAAAGATTAATTTGTGAGTTTTGAAACTTTTTTTAAGAGTTAAATTATCATATTTAAAATATTTGAATATGATAGAATACTGTTATTTTAGAAAAAGTGTTTTTTATGCTAATTAAAAGTAAAAAAGTGTAGTACAACAAACTTTGAGTTGTGAAATGTTAGTTACACAATATTATAAATACTCATTTAAATACTTAATTATATGATAACAATAAATGTATCTATTTATGTAATTAAAATAAGTACAAATGGTTTTATTGATGTGAAAATGTGTAGTTAATAAATTTTTATATGTCGTTAATAAATTAATAATACTATATATATAATTTTTATGCACAAATAATGATGTGTCACTATATGATTAAGTGTTTTTTATCTTTAATTTTGAACTGTCTAATCATATAATGATATATCATTATTTGTGTATAAAATTATGTATATAATACTACTTTAAATCAATTTTTTGCCAAAAAAGTTTATTCAATTATTAGTTTCCACCCATTAATTTTGAAAAATTCAAATATATTCCCAAGTCAAAAACCCTAATATATATATATATATATATCATCTCCTCCACAGTTCGGCGTCAGAAAGTCGTGGGCTCTATGTCATTCAAACTTGTCTCCTCTCTGGCACTCAAAATCTCGGCGAACTTTTTATAACTTGTCTTCAAATCGTTAGTGCATCGAACTGTTTGTCTTCATCAGACTTTAGTATGATTTTTTTTTCCCTGATTGAGACGAACTCTCCCGTTGATGTGCTAAGTTATTACCTTTTCAATGCTTTTGTTTTGGTGCAATCTCCATTGCTCCTTAGTGAATGGCTGTAACGAATATTCTTTTTATTGATATATGATTTAGTAGCCTTTCAATTGATAGACAAATTGGTTGAAAGATCATCTTTTCTGTTCTCTTCCTTTTCTTTCCTTTACTTTTTTGGATCTGCGCTTCTAGTGTGCAGTCATTCATTGTAGTGTCTAGACTTGTTCTACATTTATTTAATGTTCTTATGATTATGACTCTGTTGGGTTCTGTCTTGTTTTTTTGTATATTTAACAATACATTATATGGTTGTTATAGTGTTAAAGTTTATTGCCGGGGCTTCTTCGTTGTCCATATGAGGTTCTGTTATCGTTTATTAGTTCTATGGATTCTTTGCATAAGCAAAAGAGTGGGTGGTATACTGTCCTGGTAAAAATACTAATTACCTATTTGGTCAATTAAGATTTTCATGGTTGATTGCATCTTGTTTCCTTGCCTTAATGCTCCTATTTGTTGGGCTGTATTGTTGTATCTTTGCTGCACTATTTGAGTTCAAATATCATCAATTACAGAAGAATAGATTTTCCTTAAGTTGTTAGTCGTGGAGATGGCTTTAGTAGCTTTGCATGTTGTTACTGTCAATAGTTTTCTGTGTTTCATGTCTTTAGTAGATCATGCTTTTTAAATAATGCAGAAATTAAAATTCTCAGTTTTTCATCACTCAAGTTCTCAAATTCTTTTTCAGTACCATCTTCTTTCATTCTCGCATTGCTTTCAAACGAATTAGGCAGCTAGTGATGTATAAAATTCAATTGTCCAAAAGCCAGAGCTTGACTGGAACTGGGGGTTGATGTTTATTTTCACAAGGATCCTAAATTCGAACCTGACTTATCAAGCACATATCAACCTGTAAAATTTCACTCGTTAATTCATAGAAATATGCTTGGATGATTAAGTCTTTATCATTTGCAAATTCAGTATATCATTTTCGATAAGTAATGTGTCATTGACATACTATACCAGAAATGCCACTATGATTCCAGTAACTTCTGATATCCACATGTTTTATCTTCTAAATAAACATACAAACAATTCAACATCTCATCTATGTTAACCTCTAAAATTTCACTCGTTGTTGATTCAAATTATCGCACGAACCTTGAAATTTTAATAAATTCCCAGACCGACTTTGCATTTTTTTTTTTTCCTTTTTACTCCACGCGTGGTCATCCTTCCTAAACTCTCAAAGCCTCTGCAGCTTAATGACGGAAAAGGAGCCACCTGTAATTAATGTAACTTAGCCAAATTCCATCCATAAAAAGGTTAGAAAAATAAAATCCCAGATGAAACAATACTTGGAGACCTTGGTTGTGGTTGAGAAGCAAGTATTTTGAAGCTCTTCATGGTTTTCAAATATTTTGCATATTTCAACTGCATTCAACCACCTGTTTTGCCCTTCTTTCACGATTTCTTCAACATCCGCCTCATTCAAACAATCTGTAACGTCATTCATATCAGTAAGACAATTCAAATTGTGAACTTATTCATAAGTACTTGCTCTGTTCAACCAGAAAGCGTCTAGCTGAAAGTGCCATAAGAAAGGTGTTAAAGATGAAACAAATGGTTGCAGAAACAGAGTACTCTGTTTATTAGAAAGTGTAATGACACTAAAATTTGGTGAAAAAATGAAAACAGTGTAGGTCAATTGAAGAAAATTGAAGAGCAAAAAAGGAACCTAAGTTTATAGAGAGAAAAGGAATGAACTGAAATACTGTATAACCTCTTATATTATTAAAAGAATGGCAACTGCTTACATTGCTAGAATTACATTTGAATTTATACTCCTTTGTGTCTGATGTGGCAATCCTGATGAAATGCAATAACCACGATTGATCTTTAAAAGAGAAAACACACTACAATTGATTCTAAGCCGTTGGATTTTGCTAAATGAGTCGTTAACTAACCGTTAGTTTGCCGCTGCAAGGCTTGTGCCCCTCTAACACCGTTAAGCCAAAGCACCAACCTTCTTACTTGTTCTACTACATTCTCAACAGAAAAAAGGAAAGAAGAGAGGCGAAAGTGTCATAAATGAAAAGAGAATTGTGATGAAATGAAATGAAATGGGAGAAGTTTATATCGAGTTGGTCGAAGAGCAAATCCAAGTGGGTATTGATCACTTCGCTGAGAGATTTCCAGAAGATGTGGGGTCATTTTCACGTCTGACACAAATTTACGTCCACGGAATCTATACGTTGTGCAGGGTTTTTGATCACCAAAGTTATCCAAAATACAATAATGTCCTCCTTCCATAGTGAAAATTACAAAAATAACAATACAATACTGTAAATTATACAAACCCTTCGAATATAAGCCACATTATTTAACAGATACTAATAAAAATGGCTGGCGGAACAAGCTTCATTAATAATTCTTTATCTGCCAATCTGGAATTTTTTGAGAAATCATGCGATCTTGATATTTATCAAAGCAATTGGCCCTCGAATTTTCACTCCCTCATTTAAGATTTTTATTATCTCTAATAATTTCGAAAAAAAAAATTTTAGATTGACATTTTATTAGTATATGGTGCAAAATGCAAAAGTAGGAAGAAGATGATTGAAGATAATAAGTATACAAAGATGAGATTGATTTAAAGCCATGTAGCATGAAAATGGAAAGAAGGAAATGTGGAAACACATTTTTTAAAAAAGATAGGAAACAGAAATGTGAAAAAACTTATAAATATGAAAAATATAAGGTTTTGTTTTTATAAATACCTAATTTTTTTGTCCAAAATACATAAACTTATATAGTATAAAAATAAATAATAAAAAAATGAAAAAAAGACTACTATAAAATAGAATTATAGAATCTATTATAAATTGTTTTTGAGTAAGTACATGTAAATATTTAAGAAAAAAGTAATAAGACGCACCAATCTATATAACATGCCAGGGAGGCGATGAGTAACATATCGAAGAGTAGAGAGGAGATGAATTCAATATGAGATTTAAAGACATTTTATGTTTGAAAATATAAAAAATGTGTGTTTAATAGATTTCATAATTTTTTTTTTTAAATAAACGCATTTCAAAATTTTTCAAAAATTTCAAAACGACCCGAAATGTTTCGCACAAGTTTCGGAGAGTTTTGGAAACGGAAATGTTTCCAAAACGTGAAAATACACCCCATTGTGAGTTTCCATGCTACTTTGATTTAAAGGCAGTTTCCTATAGTAATACAAATAAAAGTTTTAGGTCAACAGGTACAGTTTCTGATGATAGGAAACATTTAATAGCTAAAAATTATCGTGCTTCACCTCTGAAAACTGTTCCATAGACTTCTTCAAATCCTGCAATTCATAATAGCAACCAAGTGTGCGAGGATTAGGGAGGAAATCATTCTTTGTCTCTCGGAAGAAAGGCTGATTTTTAACTCAGATTTGTAACCTGGCATTCCATCTCCAGAAAGCACAGATTTTAACAAATAAAAGCAAACTAATCAACCGATTACTTGTAAATAAAATAGAGTTATAAGAAACCGTACCTGATACCGAAAATGGTATAGTTTTTCCAGTTTCTTGGGAAGACTGAGCCGTTAGTCTTCTTGCTGCCTTTGCAATATTTCTGATATTTTCAGAAATAATGTGACAATGAGAATTGAAGAAGGGCATGGAATAAAGAAGCAGATTTAGATGACAACAGACGAACTGACGAAGCACAAAAGTAGAAAGATATGAGCTAACCTTTTCTTCTCTGTAGTGAAAAGGAGCTATGTCTTAAGGGCCTCTGAAGCAAGTGTTCAATTAGGTAGTAGTCAAAACAGAAAAAAAAAAAACAAGTTGTTTCCTTCAAAATGTACTTCCAAATCAAAAAATATAGCTGATAAGTGTCAAGACTCAACTCAAGAAACGAAACTTGAATGAAAAACAAGAATACTTAGCAGAAGCCCTAGATCTACGGAGCAAGAAAAGGAAGAGGAAGAGGAAAGAGAGAGAGGTTACGGAGAAATCCAGAGAAAATTGTTTTTATTGAGTGAATAACAATTGTAGTGACAAGATATTTTGCCGCTCTATTTAACACCCACTTAACACCTCCGTTCAACTTTAAAAGAAATAAAAAGGACCCTCACTTGATTTGTCTTTGACAAATAGGACTTGGTAAAATTCTAATAAAGGACACTACAAATTAAATCGTACGTAGCATTCCCAGAATCTTTGAGACTATAATTCTCACCCTTCAATCATCTGTTAGATGCGACTTTGAACCATGGACATACAAGCACTTCAATATCTTAGCGCTGCCCACTTGAAAGAATTCAGAATTGTTAATATAAATTTGCAGAGATGAACTTTTATGCATATTGAAGGAACGTCAGTCAAGTTGACATGAGATTCCTGAATTGTCTTTCCATCCTTCTTTACGCTCCACACATGCATGTCCATCCTTTATGTACTTTATGAGAGTTTTATGGGCTATATATCATAAAAAAAACCACTTGAATTGTTGAAGACTAAAGTCTTACATCTAACAAATACAGTATAAGTGAATGATATATAAGTGTGGGAGATTGGGCTTTAACACAAGCCAATTAGTTTTATGTAATATGAGTTTCAATCTTTATATTTATAGGCCAATAATATATGTTACGATATGGTATCAAAACTGTCTATGGTGTTTGGGAGATTGGCCCTTAATGTGTAATATGAGTTTTGTAGTTTTGCGTAATATGAGTTCCGATCTCTATACTTATATCTATTGGAATTGTGCTTGTTTCTGTATTTCTTCAACATCTATATCAAGATGTTGATTTGGTGATGATCTTCTTCTCAATAATGTAACTCATTGGTTAAGTGCTTACTTTGTTGAGCAGTAAAGTATGTACCTGAAATCTCCATAACAAAGGTTGGTTTAAAGCTGAAAAGAAATGAAACGGATGAGAGTACAAAACTGGGTTCATGTGCATATAGTGAATGGGTTGTGGAAAGCATGAAAGACATGCGAAAATGTGTCTAGCCCTTATTATAGGTTGTTGCTCCTTCTTCTGCTGTGTCAAATGTGCACTAAATATAAATGAAGCATACTTAACTTATTAATTAATCACATAAAAATATTTTTTGTGTTTTGAGGGATCAGTGGAGGTTGCACTGTTAAAATAAGGTGGATGCGCTTGAAAGAAGAAAGGTGGAGTTTTACTCGTCTGAAAAAAAAAATCAGAAAAAAAAAAGAGGAAAGGTGGAGTTTCAATTTTAACCCATGCAGTACAAACAAAAGCGCAAATGCAGAAGCACGTTTTCTAAAAAAAATAGGAACAGAAATGTGAAAATTTTCTATATATTAAAAAATATGAAGTTTTTTTTTTCTTATAAATACCAATTTATTATAATAAAATATTTTAAGCGTTATATATTTAAAATATATATATGTATGTATATGTATATGCATACAAACCTAAGAACAAGACTGTTTTAAAGAATTTCTCTTTAGTTATCCAGATATTACTCAGATTCTAAATTGAATATGAAGGATAGCGTACCAAATCAGTTACACTAATAAAGACAGTTGTTTTAGACTTTGCCGAGATTTTGAGATACTAGAAAGGAGGGGAGTTCATGTTGTTGATGCATTGATCAAGCCAAATATATCATTAAAGAACTAATGAGTTGAAGATGAGTTCGTCAAGACTTCAAGACACTGGAGACAGTTAGGAGTTAGATGTTGGAGACTGTGAGGAGTTAAGATGGCAAAGGCAGTGAGGAGTTGAGATGCCAGAAACGGAGAGTAATTATGACGATTGCGATGAAGAGGAGATAGTTAGGTTACCATGTAAATTGGGAACGATTTATGTTCTCTTATTTTAACATATGAAAATGTGTTTTTTCTTTCATATTTCTTTTAAATTATCAATACCGTCTCAAAATATTTTGTACTGGTTTTGGGCGGTTTTGATAATTGACATATTTAAAAAATGCAAAAACACATCTGTGTTTTCTGGATTTTAACACAAGAAAAAATAATTACAAGTTGTCGAAGAGGAAGAAGCTAAGGCCACAGTTCCTAACGCAGCCCTTTGCAGTGAAAATGACAATTTCATCCCTAAGGTTAGGTTTGGATTTTGTATTTCAGTCATGAACATTTTTAATGACATTTTGGTCCCTATATTAGTGTCAAGATACTTCACTCCATGTCATCAGCAAACTTGACTTTGAGGGATTCAACTGTCAATGTAATAACACTGAAAGAAACAAAAAGGTTGGTTAAAGTGAAACTTGAGGGTTGCAATTGTTAACTTTCCCAACTACGCGTTCCTGTGGGGCCCTAATGGGTTTAATTTTGTGTTGAAAGATATATAACTGCTTAAAAAGCAGTTTCAAGTCATAATTATTCCTTTTCCAAAAAATAAAAAGTTCTTCTAACGTGAATTTTTTCATCATCACTTCTCTTAATTTTATTGTTGTTAATGTAATTTTATTGTCTTCTTCTTCGCCTTCTTTCTTTAACATGTTTTTACACGGGTTGTATGAAAGACCATTTAGTTACGTAATCAAAGTCAAAGTGAAGTGAAAAGAGTCAGAGTTTGCACCAACTTCGAGACTCTCAGAGTTTGGGTCTAGGCCCAACCTCATGGCTTTGCCCAGTGGAGTTATGGTCGGACACTGTGAACGACAACAAAAGCTACTCAGGTGATGATGGAGCTGAATGGAATTAGGGGATAAGAGCTTGGAGGCACTTGCGTTGAGGAAGGAAGCAGAGAGTGAGTTTGAGAAGGGTGATTTCGAGGGATTGCTCGTCAGGTACAGTTTTTACTGGGGGTGGAGATAAAATTTTTAAAGTTTCATGTTTACATGTGTTTGCAATATCAGTAGTTTAATTTTCTATTGGTTTGGTTACTGTTGGTAGCTTAGATATAGTGAGGTCTTTGTTTCTGCATCTTGTTTTATTGTGCAATATTTATGTTCTGTACAAACATAGGTTTTACAAACATAGGTCAATAAAAAAAAACTAACAAAGTGATATGTTTTTGGCCATGGATCAATATGATGTTGCTGAGAAATTGTATTCAACACGTCTACAGATAGATTCTTCTATTCATCAGTCCAAATTATTCAAGATACCATCAAATATCTAAGCTTTTTACTTAATAATAGCTCTAATTTCCATTGTCAACTTTCAGATTAACCTAATCATTCTTAATAATTTACTCTCACTTAACCCATCTATCATCGAGAGAAAGTTTTAGAAGTTTACAGTTTTTTTTTTTTTTTAATGAAGCTAAAGATCCTAATATTAAATTAATGTGACAATCATACCTAGTACTTTAAAATTTAATCTCAACTAACCCATATATGATTGAGATATTGGCTGGACCTGGAAGTAAAGTTGATGATCAGAATATTGTAATTAGTGTTGACAATCAAACCTAACGTGTGTGGCCAAGTAAGGAACGTCAGATACGGAAAAGGCAGGTCACTTTCTGGGAAAAAAGAGATGAAAGGAAGAAAATGAAATGGTATGGCATCTTCCCGATAAGTGATGCCAATTTAATTAACAGAACAACAAAACAAAACAAATCCTTAACAGATAAACAGACCTAATTAACCCATTTTTTGAAGCCTTGGCCTTGAGGATAAGACGATGAATGAATTTGGTAGCTATATGAATAGGCATAGTAAAATCCATGCCTGGCAAGGAACAATTATAGGGATCAATAGTTTTAAGTTAAAATGTTTGAAAATTTAATCCCAAATATGCACAAACCCATATATGACTTAATTTTTAAGTACGAATATTTACAGGCCGGCAGTGGCGGAGGATGGTTACGCGGTGGGTGGAGAAGGGACTGACAAATTGAATTTTTAAGGACTCCCACCTAACGGTTATGTCACTGATAATTTATAAATTTTGGCCGGCCAATTTTTTTTAATGCTAAAAGACTTAGTGATGGTGGAATATAAAGTCAATTACTTAATTACTTGATGATTTAGTTTAACCCTCTCTGTTTATGCGAAGTACCTCTCATCACTTGCAGCAGTTCATGGCTTCCTCTTCTTCTTCTTCCATTACTCCTAATCTAGAGTATGAGGTTTTCCTTAGTTTCCATGGTGTGGACACCCGAACAAACATTACCAGCCATCTGTATGAAGCCTTCTGTCAGAAAAAGATTAAAACTTTCATTGATGACAGCCTTGTCAGGGGAGAAGAAGTTTCTCCATCTCTTTTGAGGGCAATTGAACATTCAAAGATCTCGGTTATCATTTTCTCTAAAGGCTACGCTTCCTCCAGATGGTGTCTCAAAGAACTTGAGGAGATTGTTGAATGTAAGAACACGTATGATCAGATCATAATACCAGTCTTCTATAACGTAGATCCATCTGATGTCAGGAATCAATATGGGGATTTTGGGAAAGCATTTGCTGAGCTTGAAAAGCGTTTTATGGATGATTCAGAGATGTTGCAGAGATGGAGGACTGCTTTGAGGGATGCAGCCAACATTTCTGGTTATGATTCAAAGAACTCCAGGTAACTGTAAATTTTTTTATCAATGTTTTTATGTAATAATCTTTTCTTTTTTTTGGTAAGTACTTTGAAGCTACAAATTACTGGGAACAGAATCAGATGGTCATGTGTCTTCTGGCCCAAAACACAGAAAGACTTAATACAAACAATATCCATTAATACGAAGTGTCAGTTTTACTATCTAAATATGATATATCATTGAATACATAGTTACTGATTATTTCATTTTTTCTTAGAATTGAATTGAATTTAATTTTAGCATTGATAAGTTTTATAAGTTTTCAGGACATGGAAAGTGATGATCAAATTATATTTGAATCTAAAATTTTGTGCTACTGAGAAATGAACTTGAGTTCATGTCATGACGCAATTCTTCATCATGACAAGCTTACATTCTAAAAATTTTTATTCAATGACCAGTCAAAAGAAACAGAAAAAAATTAAAATTATGTTATATTTCTTTATTTGGTTTTTAGTCATTTAATTTTAGTATCATATTATTTAATTATTTTTTTTTATTTTTAGGAATGAGGCATCATTGGTAAAGGATATTGTCAATGATGTATGGAAAAAATTGGATTACAACTCCATAGATATTCTTTCCAAGGACCTAGTTGGACTAGAGTCATCAATCGAAGAGATCGGAAATTTGTTATGTACAAAGGGTGTTCGCAAGTTAGGAATTTGGGGCATCGGGGGCATAGGAAAAACTACTCTTGCTGATGCTATATTTAAAAAAATCTCTGAACAGTTTGAAATGTCTTACTTTATTCTGAATATTAGAGAAGAATCAGAGAAATGCAAGGGATTAAATGACTTATGCCAAAAACTGAGTTGTGCAGTTCGAGGGGGTGAACATCGCAATCATGGATTCACCTTCACAAGAAAAAGTCTCATTGGCAGAAAAAAAGTTCTTATTGTGTTTGATGATGTAACGAAGTTAGAACAAATAGAATGTTTAATGAGAGTTTTTGATAACTTGGATTCAGAAAGTCGAATCATCATAACGACAAGGGATAAACATGTGCTAACAAATTGTAAAGTGGATCATATTCATGAGATGGCAGGGTTATCTTCTCATAATGCTGTTCAACTTTTTGCCCTATATGCCTTTAATGGAAACCCTCCAACAGAAGATTATAACATTTTATCATCTATAATAGTAGCTTATGTTAAGGGTGTTCCACTAGCTCTTAAAGTTCTAGGTTCTTTTCTTTTCAAGAGGACAAAGAGAGAATGGGAAAGTGTACTAAAAAACTTCAGAACAAGTCTTCATGTGGATGTCCACAAGGTGTTAAAAATAAGTTATGATGGATTAAATGATAAAGAGAAGGTTGTATTTTTAGATATTGCATGTTTCTTTAAAGGATATAAAAGAGATCTCATAGAAGCAATCTTGAATGCTCGTGACTTCGACTCTCATATTTCTCTACATCTTCTCATTGAAAGGTGTCTCATAACTACATCATCTGACACCATAACAATGCATGATTTACTTGAAAAAATGGGTAGAGAAATTGTTCGGCAAGAATCAATTGATGATCCTAGTAAACGTAGTCGGTTGTGGGATCACGATGAAATCGTTTCAGTATTGAAGAATAATATGGTAAGAGCCAGAACACTTGTTTTTTATTTCTATTTTACACATAAAATATAATAAAATATTAGTTAGCAGAATATTCATTTCCAGTTATCATTGGGAATTAAATTATTTAGTATAGGGTAGTATTGACACATCTATTATTATTATTATTATTTACATATCCTGAAAAGAAATCTATTTGAGAGTAAATAACTTAAGAATTGATGTAATTAAGCAATTTCAAATTGACTTTTCATCAATATGTTTGTGACTACCAGGGAACTAGAGCAATTCGAAGCATACGTTTGGATATGTCTAAAGTAGAAGAGTTGCATTTAGATCCTAAAGCTTTCAACAACATGCAAAACCTAAGATTCTTGGAATTTTATGGGTCTGAACATGGAAAGAATCTGTCTGAATCTGATTTCTTTGCATTGCACCTTAACTTTAGATTCTTGAAAAAAAATAGCTCCAAGGATGGAAAGAAAGTGCATGGTTTTGAGAAACTTAAGTCTGATTTCTCCGAGCTAAGGTATTTTTGCTGGCATGGATATTCTGCCAAATCATTGCCACCAAATTTTAATCCAAAGAACCTTATTGCACTTTATATGCATAATAGCAAAGTTAAACAACTTTGGACTGGTAACCAGGTAAATGTTAACTTATATATTGCCTTTTTTTTTGCTTTAAATTGTAAATATATGTATGTTATTTATGTTGTTTTAATTCATTTAATCTTTTTTTTTTTTTACAGAAACTTGTTAATTTGAAGCATATTGATCTCAGTCAATCTAAGCATTTACGCAGAATAAAGGATTTTTCACTTATGCCAAATCTTGAGAGCCTGATTTTTGAAGATTGTACAAATTTGCTCGAGAGTTTCTCATCTATCCCTAGTCTCCGTAAACTTGTTATCCTTAATCTACGTGGATGCAAAAGCTTTGATAATCTTCCAATTAGTGTTCATTGGCAATCTCTTCGAGAAATTAATCTCTCTAATTGCTCAAATCTCAGAACAGTTCCGTGTCTCCTAGGTACTGTTGACGAGTTATATCTAGATGGAACTGCAATAAAGGAATTGCAATCAATAGAGCATCTATTTAAACTAGAGAAATTGAGCCTTAGAAAATGTTCAAGGCTTGAAAGGTTACCAGAGAGTATTTGTGAGTTAAAATCTCTTAAATGTCTTTATCTCTCAGGTTGTTCGAAAATTGACAGATTGCCTAATAACCTAAGAAATTTAACGACTCTAGAGGAACTTGAACTAAATGGCTTTGCTTTTGCTGAAACACCAACGTTTATGACAAGTTTATCTGTCTTTCAAAAAATGAAAATGCTAAACCTGGTTGATTGTTGTATCGATGTGTTACCCAACAATATTGGTCAATTACTCTCACTAGAATTTTTACATCTTGACCAAAACAATTTTGAGAGCCTACCTGTGAGCATCAAAGACCTCTCTAACCTGCGAGAGCTTTCTTTTAGCAATTGCCAAAGGCTTAGATCCACACCTGAGCTTCCACCCAAGTTAGAATCTATACAAGGAAATAATTGCAAATCACTAGAATCGATATCAGGTTTACCGGCTTTATGCCAAATTCAGTGGGGTCGGCGGAGAATCAGCTTCATCAATTCTTTCAAACTAAAATTAGTGATAACAGAGGCTCAGTTGAATCTTGACAGAAATGCAATTATGTGGGATCGCTCTGAAGTAAGTATATCTCTCTCATTTTCTCTGGTTTCCTATGATGCTTTATTTTTTTCACCCCAGTAAATATTGTAGAATTGATTACATGATTGGAGAATAATTTGACTGAATATTTTTGTCATCTGTCTCTTTGAATATTTGTTTTCATTTTTTTTCTCTTTCCTTTGTTAATAGATTTTATCGTATTAATTTCCTTTTGTTATTTTTATTTCAAAATCTTCAAAGATTAACAATTTAACAAGAAACTTTTTTTCGGTCACATATTCCTTCTAAAAAAATCAATAAATAGTAAGTGATCTTAATCATTTTGTTAATTTTCATTTATTTGTTCAATATATTTAAAATATAAATAGTTGTTTTCTATATTTCTAAAATTTTAAATTTTGAGTGAAAGTCAAATATACCTTTTGACAAAAATGTCCCTCAATTCAACATATATCCTTAAAGAAGTGATGTACATGCAGGATTACATTCCATTGGAGTGGCTTCTTCGGTTTGACTCTCACATATGTTACCCTAGTAGCGAAATTCCGAAGTGGTTTGAATTTAAAAGTAATAATACTTATATAGAGTTTCCAGCAGGTTGGCTTAGTGATAACTTAATTGGTTTTGTTTTTTGTGTTGTTGTATCATTAAAAAAATATCAACAACTTAGAATTTTCAAAGTTGGATATGGTCTATTTGTTAACAAAGAGATCATTTTCCATGGTACCATATTTTTAGAAGGTTCTAAGCGTGAGGTTATTAAATCGGATCATATATTCATAAGATTTGAACATGGTATCATGCCTATGGAATTTCTCACACTCAATTTGAATAGCCAGGGTGTCATTGTATTCTTTGTTCTTCATGAAATTAAGAACGGCAGTTTTCAAAGCCAGGTGGAAAAATGTGGAGTGACTTTGTTGTATGCTAAAGATGACGATTTGAGAAGAGATGCAAGAGTAGACAGAGACATGAGATTGAATTCTATAAATTGCTCTGTTAATGACTGTTTGAAGTGCTATTTAAATTGCTGCTATACACATGGCAAAATGGATGGTTTGGCAAGATCATATGAAATTTTAGATAGATGGTCTCCTTATTCAAAAATATACAAGCAATGGCTGTGTTTCGAAGTGTAAGTTGGATTAAATTAAATGGCAAAATTGATACATATTTATATATTTTATATAGCCCTATTTTGTATAGTTTTTATGGCCTCAACATATACTAGTAACTAGTAAACATCTTTCTCATAGTTATGCCCTCAAAATATGTGGCCGCCTAGGCATTTCTTCTATATGGTAAGTGGACTCAAACAATGTATTTAATTTATTTATTTAGTGAAATTTTAACTTGCAAATCAACTCTTTTCAGTGACTTCTCATGTTCATTTAACTCTTTTATCTCTAATAAAAATAATAATAATTTTTTTTGATGTTTTACATGCTAGACATTATTGTAAGGCCTCCTTTAATTGTGGCCTATGGTTATTTCTAAATTATTTCCCTTCTATTTCAAATATATGATTTATATGGGTTTCAAAGATGTCTTATGTTTCAAATGGTTTATCGGGATTTTGTATATAACTCCACCTATTAATAAACTTTCCATGATTACGGATTTTTTTTTAATTTAAAAAAAAGGTTATACAGTGATCTCAACTCATGATCTATTAAAAATGATCTATTGTCATTCAATTTGTCACATGTAGAAATAACATAAGGCTATGTTGTTATTGGTATTATCGTTATTATTGATGGAAATATTCAATGTATTTTACAGACTATTATATGTGTTTGACAAATATGTTGAACCATTGAAACCTGAAGATCCTCTTCCTAAAGCAAAATTAATGTAAGTACAAAGTCTATGAGCTCATTATATTAGGTCATAACTGGTTGATAAGATTCCCTTTATGTCCCTATGTCCTTCCTTCATATAGTAAAACAATGGCTGATGCATTTAGTCAATGTTGCCTTCTGAATTGCTCGCTAACTTTCTGTCTATGCTATGTAGTTCTGCTTGTGAGTATATTGAAGCGCTTCTTTCCAGTTGAGTTCTCGTCACAGTCTCAGGGGAGAGAGCATGCACAATGAAGATAAGCAAGATCAGTGAACAGAGGACAGAGACCAGAGATTGAATGCTCTAAATTGATCTTTTAATGACTGTTTGAAGTGCTGTCTAAACTCCTGTGACGAACATGACCAATGGGGAAGTTTTCCGAAATCATATGAAATTTTAGATAGATGGTCTCCTTATTCAGCAATATACAAGTGATGAATAGGCCTGCAACTGTAAACATCTTTCTTCTGCATAAAAATTTTAACTCGTTAATCTATTTTCAGTGAATTCTCATATTCATATACTTGTTGCCTTGGTTTTCTCAATATTATTTCCCTTTGGTGTCTGACATAAGATTTATCCGTGAAGCATGAAAGATTGCAAGGAGAAGACTGTATCTGATTTAGTATCCGGTTCAAGCTTGCCATGGGAGGTAGTTAAACAGAAGCTTTTATCCTACTGTTAGGTGTCCAGTGCTCTTTAACGGAAGAAGAGGCACCTGTTATAGAGTCGTTACTTGGAGTAACTGGTGCTGCACGGGTTAGTTATCATGAAAGAAAATTAGTCTTAGAATTCCTCTGTTTTGATTTTAGATGTTAGTGGCTGCTTGATTCTAATCATGAGCATGAAGACCAAGAAATGGAAAACCAGTGTCTTGTTCTTGTTGCTTTTGCATTTAAATTAAATCCTTTTTCTTTCTCTACTTATGATATTTCACTTTCATCGCTGGATTTGTATAATTAGATTGCTACATACTGCATCTGCTTTTCTTCTTTTGCATCCTTATAAACAATTCATCTTTTGTTGATTTCATTTACAATAGCTACAGCTTGTTGTTAAATTGAAGTCTTCTTAGATCTGAATCAAATTACGTCAGTACTTAACTCTAGACTCTGTTGTTATTGTGTAAGTAGAGCAAATTTCTAAGGTTTCCATGACTTGGGTCGTTATGCTCGGAACTCAATTTGATATCCTGCTAGGCTGATTTTGTTTCAGTTCAAATTTAGACCTCAAACTCAGATACCTTTTATATCAATTTTGCATCTTGTTGTCGTTATGCTTATATGTTGTGTGTGTTTATGTCTAAAGCTAATGGAGCTGCATCCCATCATAAGTTCGAAGGGCATGAACTCTCCGTCCACCCAGTTTGTGACCCCAAGTAGATTTCAAATTTATGAGCCCATTCATTAACTTGACGGGGGGGTGGGGAGATGGGGATGGGGAAAGCTTTAAAAGTAATGGCAATCCAAATACGTCAATGCCTGTGATCGTGGAGGTGGAGACAAAACTAGACACTCAGGTGCGAACTATTGACATTTACTCTACTCGGTCTGATAGTAGAGGACACATTGTTTGCATTCCCATTCTAAATTATTCCTCTGTTCAACTTTTCAGTCAGAGGATATGCCACATGGAACATTCCTGCCTTCTAACAAGTATGAACAAGAAGCAGGTAAACCTTTGGATAAGGTAAGTTCGATTGTGTTTCTAGTCATTTGTTTACCTCTGATTCTTATTTATACGAATTTTATTTGTATTAGGTGGATGTATTTGTTTGTTGGATGAAAGATTTCCATTGAAAATTAGAAGTGTACACACTGTTTTTCTCCTCCATTTTTTCTTCCCCTCTTTTCCCTGCCGTATTTTTCTAGTTCATGTTAGCTATTTTACATACTTTTTTGCATCTTCTGTTTTCAGCAGACTCACAAACTCTTGTTCAGCTTCTTAGTCTTTGATCCTTGTTTGTTTGAAATTATTGTTGCTTTATGTTTGCCTAGTTGGCTGAAACTTTTGAAATATAACACTTTCGTAATATGATACATGTATTAATGCAATTAAGGTGGTTTTCGTAATCTTAGCTAATTTTTGCTTCAAATTTTTGCTCTGTTCACCTGTTAATTTCTTGTGTTTTATTGGCTAATAATTTCCTGAGTTGTACAGGCTTGATTGACTGAATTGGAAGAATTGATAAAATGAGTGAACGAAATTTTAGCAGACAATAATAAGAGATACTAATTGGTTGCACAGTTTTCCTTCTGTTTCCACTAATTTTAGCAAACACTCTGATATAGTCAAGTTACTTGAGTGGTTATCATCTGAAATCCAGAAGGGCTATTGAACCAATATAAAGAAGCCTGATTATTGTTCTGTTTTCTCCCCTGTTTTTTCTGCAAATTTTTTGTTTATAATGATTATTTTATGAATCTACGTTTAATAATTCTTCCTCTTGTTGCAGGCTTAGGTCCAAAGACTTTGATTGTTTTTGTTTTTTTGTGAAAGGATACTTGATTATAGTTGTTCTCATTTGTTTTCTTTCAATGCTATGTACAAGTAGTGTTTTGTACTTTATTTCCTTCTAAAAGTTTTCAATATTGTCTATTTGATATGAAATTTAACCTGTTGAAAAATTGGAAATAACAAACTGAATGAATAGTAATGGTTCTGAGTAGGAACTGAACCTGGAACCAAAACTAACTAAACTTGGTTGGCTCTAGCTCTGGCTTAGGTTTGGGCTCTGATTCCTTTTCTCATAAACCAGCCAGTTTTGGTTCCTTGTTTTACAATAGGGTATTTGGGCCTACTCAGCCCTAGTTTTAATTTCAAATAGACAACAGTGTTTTTACGTCAAAGATTGAAATAAAACAAAATTCTCTCAATACCTAATGTATCTATTTAGATTGGATTCACTCACCATGCCCGGATAGAAGTTTGGTGTTATTTTTCGCTTGCTTGTTCTCGTTTAGGAAATCTTAAATGATATTTTGGCTGAAAGCTTGGCTGAATTATGGTGTTTTTGTTGTGATCTTAATAAACATAATTATATTGATATCTTTCTTAGCTGAATTGGTCCGAAAAGCCTCTCTTCTTCATTTGTAAGTAAACTTTTGTGTTCCTTTTATCAAATTGGAGCTCTCAGAGTTTCTTCTTCATGTTTTGAGTAGATTTTCTTAGAAATTACCAAGCTTTTGAAAATGACTGTAAACTACAATGAAGCTTTATAAATTTTGTTTTGAATTTTGGAAATCGTCTTTTTAACTAGTGGTGGTGAATAATTTTTTATTGCACTAAATTCATGAGTAATGTGCTGTTATGATGAACATTTGTTGTTCAATTTAATGTTTGGTGTTCTTTTTAAAGTTTAGATTTAAAGGTCAGTGTTTGGTATGTGAAACTCTTGTTTAAATAAAGGTACATTTAAAATAAGAAAAGATCTGAACAACTCAAATCATAAAACTTTGATACTGGTTCTTCTGTTTTTACTAGCGGGTTGGGCTTATCTATTTATAGAGACTGATTAGGTGGGAGGACATGTGTGAGATACAGTTGCCAAATCTGTTTGTGTTACCATACTAGAGATGAATGATGAGTTTTTATTTGCAAAAGGAAACTCATCTTTCTGATCTGTTTATACTTGCTTGTTTATTTTTCTTATACATGGTATAAACATGGCCTTACTTCGGTTAGAAACTAATTTGATCTCTAAATTTTGAGTCCTGGAAAATTTGCAATTTCAAATTTGAGATTAGTGCTTGTTTATTTTATTGTTTATTGTGATGTAGTGTCGGGTATCTTGAATTTGGACCTTTATACTATTTTGTTGCTTTCTCTGGCTTTTTGGAATAATAACTATTTTCAAATTGGTACTCTTCACCATCCTTGACGTAGAATTACTGAACTAGTCTATTTTTGCACAAAGCCAAGAATTGGCACATAAATTACTTAATGGACTATGCATTACCTTTGGCTTCAGTGTATTCAGTGCTAGCAGTCTCATAATCGAACAAGTTTAACCATAGGCTGTCACTAATTTTGTATATGGTTTTCAAATAGATATTCCCTTCAACATGAAGTGAAATTTTCTCTGTTTGTTTTTTTTTACAAACTTTCGCAGATACAAAGACGTCATGCACCAAATTGTGAGGGTGCTCATAAAAGCCGATTGCAGAAAAAGTTATGGTGAGGCCTGATTTGAACAGATTTCCTAACATGCAACAAGTGGTAAGGGATTTTGAATTGAATTCGTATCTGTTATGCGGCCCTATTTACATTAAAATATTTGAAACACCAAATGCTACACTGCAGGGTTTGTATATAGGTGGTGGAGTAGAAAGTTCTCAGATGGCTGTAAACCCAGGTTTGTCAAAGTAATAACTTATTGTTTTGATGTCCTCACTCTCAAACATTTCTATCTCTTGAAATTGCATGACTCTAATTGCATTTTATTGGTATTTGAATCTCGGAACCAAGAGTGTACACATAATATTAAGACAGTTTGTGAAATTTTGTTACTACTAGCTTACCACTGCCACTCATGGTATGCACCTGCTATTTATTGATTAATTGTGCTCCCTTCACAGCATGATTCCTTCGAATTTTTCATAGTTTTGTTTCCTATATCATTTCAAGTCCTTGTAAAGACTACGTGAGGAAATTTATATCACCTCTTCACCTGCACTGAAGTCATTTTCGATGCTGTCCATAAATCAATGTCTCAAAAATGTTCCTCACAATAGATTTCAGCCATCCATAAGCACAAGTTTCCAGCACTTTGCAAACTTGGCACCTCCATGGAAAATGATGTTGTGCCATGAATCTATGTATATAATCTCTGATGTGCTGAATCTGTTCTTTGAAATTTGATTTCCAGCAGTTCCTGTTGCATATTGAACACTACTTTTTGTCATTTCATGTCCTTGGCATTCAACAAAAAGTCCTCACCAAGGTTTGTGCAGGAATTGCAGCGTTTGAGAATGGAGTATGGACACTGGGTTGAAGAGCAAACAAGTCAAATTTGTGAAATGAGGTCTGCTTTGCAGGCCCATATTAATGATATAGAGCTTCACATACTTGTGGAGGGTGGCTTAAGCCATTATTTTTAACTTTTCCTCATGAAATCTACTGCTGCAAAAGCCCATGTTTTATATATAATGTCTGGCATGTGGAAGATAGCAGCTGAACGTTTTTTCTTTTGGATAGGAAGATTTCGCCCTTCTGAGCTTCTTAAGGTGATTCATATTTCAATTTATTAAATAAAATGAAATAATTTGCCCATTAAAGGGACTTAAATAGATTAAAAAATGTTCCCTTCAAAATGAAGTGAGTCTTTTTTATTTTTCTTTTTTGTTACAAACTCCTGCAGATACAAAGACGGCTTTCCAGTAGTTCCTGTTCTTATAAATCACTACTTTTTGACATTTCATGTTTTTGCAATCAACAAAAAGTCCTCACCAAAGTTTGTGCAAGAATTGCTGCATTTTAGATGGAGTATGGACACTGGGTTGAAGAGCAAACAAGGCAAATTTGTGAACAGAGGTCTGCTTTGCAGGCCCATATTAGTGATAGAGCTTCACATATGTTAGGTTTCGGGTGTATGTATCTCGCAAAGTGAAGAAGAAGCTAAGAACAATGGAGCACAGCAGCAGTAAGTTGCATAGCAGCAAGGGAGAGGAAAATATTCTAGCTAGCAACAAAGGATTGGAGCAATTGGGAAACCAAAATGTGCACGGGCATTTTGAGGCAATAAGGACACATGGCACTATGAAGAGAGAGGGGCAATTGGCGAGGAACAAAAAGGATGGAAATTAGTCAGAGAGTGGGAAGCAGAAAAATTAACTAAGTGTGGTAGAGTGGGAGAGCACAAGCCTCTCGAAATGCCTGGGGATCTTGGATTTTCTTCTTCCATTTTGGTAGTCAGTATGTTGCTCTTATTTTCATTTTATTAATCTAAGTCGTAATGAACTTTTTCAACTCTATTATGGAATTTCAGTAATACAGAAAAGAGATGTTTATTTCCATTGAGATTGAGTATTAGCTTTGTGTTTGTTTGCTGAGAAATTGATTTGAATGTTTATGCTGATTGCTGAGAATAAGAATTGGGTTGTAAAGATTGCACTGGCTGAGTTGAAATAATAGAATAACATTGCTGTTGTTGTTGAGGAATTGGTGAATACAAAGAAAACAAGGAAAGTGTTGTGAGCTGAGGAAGCTACTGGCGGTGAGAGATGGAGCAACGACCGACAAAGGCAAGGCTCCAATGGAGGGTCCATCTTCACCCTCCCACTCAACACCAGTGAGGGAAACAATGCCATTACCATCGCCTACTACAGAAGAGCCAGAGCAAGTGGAAACTGTGAGAGAACCGCTAGGAGACTAATGATAATGCTTGGGGGTACGCTAGGAAGTAATGCACCATCGTTTGGAGCTACCGGTGTTTATAGAGGAAAATCCAATTGGGTGGATTTTTAGGGCAGAGTAATATTTTTCAGTTAACAAAATTACTGAGAGAGAGAAGTTGGCAGCCGCCGGCATGTGTATGGATGGGGAGCGTTACGGTGGTTTCAATGAAGTGAAGCGTGTCAACCCTTCTCTGATTGGGATTAACTGAAGCGTGAAATGCTGCTTTGGTTTCGTCCAATTCTGGAGGGTTCTTTGTAAGAGGATTTAATGGCGTTGAGGCTATTTGGCATCGTGGAAGAGTATTGGAGCAATTTTGAAGCAATCTCTACATCGCTCGGAGATGCATTAGAAGAAGTGTTACTGTCAGCGTCTATGATTGGTTTAAGGAGAACGATGAAGGCCGAAGTTAAACTCTTCCGTCCGACGACCTTAAAAGAAGCCATGAATCGGGTACAGAAAATCGAAAAGAAAAATTGGGTGATGGACGCCCGATTCGAAACTTAATATACCCATCCAAATGCAAAAGCCTAAGACTCCCACTCCTATCGCCCAGTCCGTTTCACAAACACATCTAGCCCCACAGTCCATCAGGCTGTAACTTTGACCCAGTCCAACAGCTTAACAGCTTACCAAGCCCAGTGCAACACCACGCCCAACCCACTTTACACCAACCCGACCCAAACTGACCCAATCTGACCATCAGCCTATTCACAAAATACCCAAGCCTTAAGAAATGAAACCCATAATTACTCAGCCACACTGCTGATGTCTTGAGAAGCGAGCAACTGTAACACCACTTTTCCACGCCATGATGGTAATTACCATCATCTCTATGACAAGGAATTTCGGTCAAAGTTAGAGAAAGACCTTTGCTTCAGATGTGACGAGAAGTTCACTCTGGGTCACAAGTCCAAGTTTTGATAATTCTAGGTTATGATCGCTTTGGAAGGCGAAAAAGAAGAACTAGATGTCGGTGAAGATGCAGAACCAACCATGGAAGAAAGGGAGATGAAATTAACACTGAATTTAAGCTCTGTGGTGGGATTTAACACACCCAAAACTATGAAGTTTGTTGAGTTTTTGAAGGGTGAGGAAGTGGTGACTTTATTGGATAGTGGGGCCACATATAATTTCATTTCAAGAGCATTAATGGAGAAATTGAGGATTCCCATGACACTGGCTCGCTTTGCTGTTACGTTAGGAGATGAGAAAAGAGTGAAAGGCATGGGTAGATGTGATTCGGTGGAACTTCAAGTTTTGGGGATGATTGTGAAGCTGAATTTTTTCCCTTTCAAATTGGGAGCATAGACATCATGCTTGGCATGGATTGGTTATGTAGGTTAGGTGAGATGAAAGTAAATTGGAGGTTGCAAACAATGACTTTTGATTAAGAAGGGAAGAGAGTTCAACTGAAAGAGGATGCATCCTTAAGTTGATTGGAGTCTTCGTTAAAGGCAGTGGTTAATTCGGTCAAAGTGGGGGGAGAAGGTTTCTAGCTTGAATACAGGGGAGTGACGCATTCAGGGGAGAATACAGAGATTGAAATAGAGTCTAGACTCAGAAGTTTGTTAGAGGAATACGGGCATTATTTAGGGAGCCATCTGGATTGCCACCCAAAAGAGTACATGATCACAAAATGCAACTCCTTCCACCAGCCTAACCTCCAAATATATGACCTTATGGGTACTTGCATTTCCAGAAAATGAAATCGAGAAGATAGTCAAGGAGATGATAACAACAGGGGTGATTCAACCAAGTGTCAGCCTGTTTTTAAGTCCAGTATTGTTGGTAAAGAAAAAAAATGAAGGGTGGCAATTCTGTGTGAACTACCGCGCCCTAAATAAAATAATGATACTAGACAAATTTCCAATCCTGGCCATAGATGAGTTGTTTGATGAATTAGTTGGGGTGACGTTATTCAACATATTGGATCTAAAATCAGGCTATAATCAGATTCATGTCAGGGAGAAGGATGTGACAAAGACTGTCTTTCGGACTCATGACAGCCATTACGAATTTCTTGTAATGCCGTTTGGGTGCTCAGACGCATCGGCAACCTTTGAGAGTTTGATGAACGGGATCTTTCGGCCTTATTTAAGAAGATTTGTACTAGTCTTTTTGGATGACATTCTAGTCTTTAGTGGTCAAATGGAGGATCATCTGAGCCACTTGCAGGTTGTCCTAGAGTTACTGAAGGATCACAAGTTGATTGTTAATTTGAAGAAATGTGCATTCAGACAAGATCGTATAGACTATTTGGGTCATATTGTGTCAGCAGGAGGAGGAGTCAAAGCTGACTCTAAAAAAATTCAGGCGATGCAAGATTGGCCTGCTCTGAAGGATTTAAGTGAACTCAGGGGTTTTTTAGGCTTAATAGGCTATTATAAGCACTTTGTAAAGGGGTACGGGAAGATTGCAGAGTCCTTCACTAGTTTATTAAATAAGGACGCTTTTGTATGGAATGAAGAAGCTGCAGAGGCTTTCAACAGGTTGAAAAAAGCAAGGACAATGGTTCCCGTGCTTACGCTGCCTTATTTTTTGGGAGAGTTCGTTGTTGAGACTGATGCTTCGGGTTTAGGTGTAAAGTTTGTATTAATGCAAGATGACTGTCCCATTTCTTTCATGAGTAAGGTGTTGTCTGTCAGAAACCGAAGCAAACTGGTATATGAAAGGGAGCTGATGGCCATTGTTATGGCATTCTAAAAATGGAGGCATTATCTGTTGGGATGACATTTCAAAATTAGAATGGAGCACAGCAGCAGTAAGCCGCATAGCAGCAAGGGAGAGGAAAATATTCTAGCTGGCATCAAAGGATTGGAGCAATTGGCAAACCAAAATGTGCATGGGCATTTTGAGGCAATAAGGACACGTGGCAATATGAAGAGAGAGGGGGAATTGGTGGGGACCAAAAAGGATGGAAATCAGTTAAGAGGGCGAAGCAGAAAATTAAGTGTGTGGTAGCAGTGGGAGAGCACAGGCCTCTTGAAATGCCTGGGGATCTCGGATTTTCTTCTTCCATTTTGGTCTTCAGTATGTTACTCTTATTTTCATTTTATTAATCAAAGTTGTAATGAACTATTTCAACTCTATTATGTAATTTCAGTAATACAAAGAAGAGATGTTTGTTTCCATTGAGATTGAGTATTAGCTTTGTGATTGTTTGCTGAGAAATTGATTTGAATGTTTATGCTGATTGCTGGGAATAGGAATTGGGTTGTATAGATTGCACTGGTTGAGTTGAAATAATAGAATAACATTGCTGTTGTTGTTGAGGAATTGGCGAATACAAAGAAAACAGGGAAAGCGCTGTCCAATTCATTTCAGGTCTGTAACAACATACTAGTGGGGGGTGGCTTGAGCCACTATTTTGAACTTTTCCGCAAGAAATCTACTGTTGCAAAAGCTGAAGTTTTCTATATAATGTCTGACATATGGATATGCACATAGAGACACCCAATATCATTGGTGTTTTGTGTTAGGGTTGGGACACTTGTCCCGAGGTTTTTAATATTTTGTCGATGTGAAATTTGTTTAGAGATGTCACAATATTTCTCTTTCACTCACATCTTAATTGAATTGTTATCTATGGTCTTTCACCGTAGGTAGACTAATGCCGATTGATAGGCTGACATTGATAACAGGTTCTTGTTCTTCATCTTGACACCTTGACTGATTCACAATACATGGAAGTGAATAATCTAAGACAGTCATGTCAGCAAGCGGAAGATGCTTTGACTCAAGGCATGGAGAAACTGCACTCGACTCTTGCTGAAACTGTTGCTGCTTGTCAACTGGTAGAAGGAGGTTACATCCCAAGGATGCCTACTGAAATGGAGAAGTTGGAAGCTTTAGTCAGCTTTGTGAACCAGGTAAGATTCCGCATCATTGCTCGATCAAGTATGGCTTATTCTGGATTCTTCCAAAGTATTGCTGATCTTAACTTTAAATAGCTTTCTGTAATCCGTTTTCTGACCCTTCAATTAGTTCTTTATGAGCACATCTGATTTAAACTAAGAAACTTAATACTGAGTTGAATTTGCATTCATTTGCAAAATGTTAGTTTTCTTCTACTTTTAAATGTTTATGAGTTACTATTCTTCTACTATTCATCTGCACTATACAGCTCGTATGGAAAATAGCTAGCTGATGATTGAGTTATTATTCTGGCCAAAATTCTGCAAGTCCGAGATGCCAGACCAACCATTTTAGACCATCTTCATGGCATTGAATTCATTATTTTGGTGATTTTTTTGCATTCATGATTCGCAGGAAATATCATTTTAGTGATATGCTAAAAAACTGTAGTTTATTTTTCCTCAAGTGCTTCACATTTCTGCAAACTTAGGTGTGGTTACCGGGACATGGTGTATTTGTGTTTTGTCTAAAGCTAATGGAGCTGCATCCCATCATAAGTTCAAAGGGCATGAACTCTTCATCCACCCAATTTGTCACCCCAAGTAGATTTGGAATTTATGAGCCCATTCATCAACTTGGCACATGGGGGGAAAACTTTAAAAGTAATGGCAATCCAAATACATCAACGCCAATGATCATGGAGGTGGATATAAAACTAGACGCTCAGGTGCAAACTGTTAATATTTACTCTACTTGTTCTGATACTAGAGGACACATTATAAGCATCCCCAATCTAAATAATTCTTTTGTTCAACTTTTCAGTCAGAGGATACTTCACATAGAACGTTCCCGCCTCCTACCAAGTACGAACAAGAAGCTAGTAAACCTTTGATAAAGGTAAGTTCAATCACGTTTCTGGCCATTTGTATGAATACTTTTTGTATTGGGTGGACATATTCGTTAGTTCGTTGAAAGATTTCCACTGAAAACTAGAAGAGTACAAACTGTTTTTCTCCTCCATGTTCACTACCCCCCCTTCCTTTTCCCTGTTGTATTTTCTAGTTCAGGTTAGCTATTTGCATGTTTATCTGCATCTTTTGGTTTCGGCAGACTCACAAACACTTGTTCTGCTTCTTAGCCCTTGATCCTTGTTTCTGCTCTTAAATTATTGTTGCTTTATGTTTTCCTAGTTGTCTGAATCTTTTGAAATATTACACCTTTCAAAAGTGGTTTATGTATCAATGCAATTAAGGTGGTTCTTGTATTAGTTTGTGAGGACTTTTGGTCATAGCTCTGTGTTCTGGTATATTTGTGTTCTGCTAATGTTAGCATATACTATTCTATTGTTTTCTTCGGCTTTCTTTTATAACAACTATTTTCGAATCGATCCTCTTCTCTATCCTTGACTTAGAAATTACTCAAATATTCTATATCTACACAGAGCCAAGGATTGGCACATAAACTACTTAATGTACTATGTACTACCTTTGACTTCAGTGTATTCAGTGCTTGCAGTCTCATAATTGACCAATTTTAACCATAATTTATTGCTAATTTTGTATGTGGTTTTAAGGTAGATTTAATGTTATTCCCTTAACATGAACTGAGTCTTTTTTCTTTTTGTTTTTTGTTACAAACTTCTGCAAATACAAAGGCGTCTCGTACAAAACTGTGAGGTTGCTCGTAAAAGCCGGTTGTGGAAAAAGGTATTATGAGGCCTGATTTGAAACAGATTCCCTAACATGCAATAAGTGGTTTGGGACTTTAAATTGAATTTTTATTTGTTTTGCAGGCCTATGTTCAACAACTAGAATCTAGTAGATTAAAGTTGGTTCAGTTGGAGCAGGAGCTTGAGCGAGTGAGACAACAGGTATAAAGAAGATTTACTATTTCTATTTCTTGCTTAGTTGGTATTATGACACTATAAACCCTTTCCCGCCTATTTCCTATTTACATTCATATATTCAAAACAACGAATCCTACATTGCAGGGTTCGTATATAGGTGGTGGAGTAGATGGTTTTCAGAAGGGGTTCTGTGGACCTGTAAACCCAGGTTTGTCAAAGTATTGCTAAATTACTTGTTTTGATGTCCTTGCTCACAAACATTGCTATTTCTTGAAATTGCATGTTTCTAGTTGCTTGTTTTGGTATCTAAATCTCGAGGCCCAGAGTGTATGCATGATAATAAGACTATTTGTGGAATTTTGTTACTACTAGCTTACCACCACCACCACTAATGGTATGCTCCTGCTATTTATCGATTAATTGTGTTCCCTTTAAAACATGATTCCCCGATATTTGCATAGTTTTGTGTTAGTATCTTAAGTGTAAAATATGAGATTTGAATCCTACATTGAAAGGTATAGGCTTCTAGTGTGAGATTTATATGACTTTGGACTCACCAATTTCACTAGCTAGCTTTTGAGGTATGGTTTCCTAAGGTTCATATTATTTGGTATCAAATTCATCGTCATGTCTTTTAGTTGCAATCATATGACTCGGATGGTGACACACCAAGACTATAGAGTGTGATGGTATGTTAGGATCTTAAGTGCAAGGTATGAGACTTAGATCCCACATTTCAAGTGCTTGCAAAAAGTACATAAGAAAGACTGCATAACTTCGTCATCCGCACTGAAGTCCTCTCGAAGGTGTCTATAAATCAATGTCTCAAAAATGTTCCTGCCGATAGATTCCAGCCATCCATAAGCACAAGTTTCCAGAACTTTGCAAACTTGACACCTCCATGAAAAATGATGTTGTGTTATGAAGCTATGTATATAATCTCTGATGTGTTGAATCTGTTCTGTGAAATTTGATTTCCTGTAGTTCATAGTGCTTATAAACCACAACTTTTTGTCATTTCATCTTCTTGCATTCAATAAAAAGTCCTCACGGAGATTTGTGCAGGAATTGCTGCATTTGAGATGGAGTATGGACACTGGGTTGAAGAGCAAACTAGGCAAATTTGTGAACTGAGGTCTGCTTTGCAGGCCCATATTAGTGATTTGGAGCTTCGCATGCTAGTGGAGGGTGGCTTGAGCTACTATTTTGAACTTTTCCGCATGAAATCTACTGCTGCAAAAGCTGATGTTTTCTATATAATGTCTGGCATGTGGAGGACAGCAGCTGAACGTTTTTTCTTTTGGATAGGAGGATTTCGCCCTTCCGAGCTTCTTAAGGTGATTCATATTTCAATTTATTCAAAAAAGTGAAATAATTTGCTCTATTGAAGGTAGTTATGGATAATATTAAGGAGAAACCGTAGTTTTGGACACACACTTAAATATTGCTTGCTTACATTCTTCTTAATTGAATTGTTACATAAGGTCTTTCACCATGGTTAGAATAACACTGATACATAAGTTGAAATTGATAATAGGTTCTCGGTCCTCATCTTGACACCTTGACTGAGTCACAAAATATGGAAGTTAATAATCTAAGACAGTCATGCCAGCAAGCGGAAGATGCTCTAACTCAAGGCATGGAGAAATTGCAGTCGACTCTTGCTGAAACTGTGGCTGCTGGTCAACTGGTAGAAGGAGGTTACATCCCAAGGATACCTACTGCAATGGAGAAGTTGGAAGCTCTAGTTAGCTTTGTGAACCAGGTAAGAATCTGCATCATTGCCTTATCAAGTATGGCTTTATTCTGGATTCTCCGGAAGTATAGCTGATGTTTCTATTGCATGCTATCTTAACTTGCGATATCTTTCTGTAATCCATTTTCTGATTCATCAATTAGTTCTTTATCAGCGCATCTGATTTAAATTGAGAAACTTTATAGCGAGTTAAATTTGCATTATCTGTGAAATTGAAGTTTTCTTCTACTTCCAACTGCTTATTAAAAGCACCATGCAGCTGGTATGGAAAATAACTAGGTGATGATTGAATTATTATTTTGGCCGAAATTCTGCAAGCCCGTGATACCAGACAAATCACACTTATTTTAAACCATCTTCTTGGCATTGAATTCATTATTTTGGTTATTTTTTGCAGTCATGATTCATAGGAAATATCATTTTCGTGATTTTCCCTTGAGTGCTTCACATTTCTGCAAAACGTAAGTGTGGTTACCGAGTCTAATATGGATCTTAGCATAACATGGTTCTTTAAATTTTGGGTTCATACAATCTGGTCTATGTTAGTTTTTACTTGGAACATCTTGACATGTTACCAACTTCATAAGCTCTTGCCTGAACAGGCTGATCATCTTCGCCAAGAAACACTACAGCAAATGTCTCGTATCCTAACAACTCGCCAGGCAGCTCGAGGCTTGCTTGCACTAGGAGAGTACTTCCAACGTCTTAGAGCTTCGAGTTCAATTTGGGCAACCCGTCCTCGTGAGCCTGCGTAATCTTATACCTGAAAAAATCAACAAGCTCAAAATCTCTGGAAGATCATCATTGTCGGAACTTTGTTTCCTGATCAGAGGTACTTCTGGACATTGCTATTATAAACATAATAGCTGTTATGTTTGTAAATATAAATAGTCTTTTTACCTGGACAAAGTTATGTTTGTAATTAAATCAATTTTTGATGCATGATGTTCATTTTTATCATCTTTTAAAGAATATATTTAGGGTTTATGTTTTTGAGGTGCCGATGCAATGTTGTCATGTAAACTTTTGCAAGGCAACAATCTTTGTACTCCATATGTTGTTATTATACAAGATCTTGTATTCTTGGAGTATGAATAGATACTTGATTGCATAATATCAATGTATGTTAATAAAGATTTAGTCATTGTGATTAGTGAGAGAATGATTGTATATTTTATATCAATTCATTTCGATATCTATAGATTCATAAATTCTTCAAATATGTATCTTTTGAAATGGAGAAATACGATCATCCATAGTAATAGGGATATTTTACTTGATATACAAGGGAGTAGTATTTTCACGAAGACAAGAGGATAAAAGAAAAATAAGAGGAAAAAAATTACTAATTTTGTGGATACCTCAATAATGTGAATTATACTTTTTAAGAAGTTCTTTAATAGAAAATTTTGATTATCCAAAATTTCTAATTATTGATTTAAATATAATTTTTCTAATATTATTTTTGGGATAACAATTTTAATTATTTTAATGAAAACCTTTTGATCTTATAAAAAAAAAAAGTGATAATTGGATCTATCTAGGCTTTGTTATCCTTATTAATTTTCTAATCTAACAAACTAATTCATTGTATCAAACATGAAATTGTTGAATTCTTGTATGTTTGAATATGCAAAAATTCTAAGAATATGATGAGCTACAAGTATACGTATACAGATAATAAATTCCCACCCAAGGTTGGTTGAAGTGATATGTTTTCACATTTTAAATTACAAAAAGTTGAATTCTCATTCGATATCTATTTTTGTTAGAGAATTATGTCAAGTGAAGAAGCAATAAAATCATTAATATGCTCTTAAATAGTTTTAAAAATGAAAATATAA